>NC_134470.1:21468819-21840542 GCF_964194025.1 Convolutriloba macropyga
AAGTATTTAACTGAATTACTGATGAACATTTTATTTCAAAACGCAACGTTCAAAAGAGGAATGCAGTTGAAAGCACAAAAGGCAACATTAGGTTTTTCAAATAACAAATCAGCTTCGAACGAAAAGCAGTTGAAGTTCAACAGTTTTGGGTTGCGAGGTCAGGCACCAAAGCCGAAAATTTGACAGGCTTTAAATAAACCGCTTAACAGATCCATTCTGCCTGAGGGCACGGGGTGATAACCTCCCCTGGTCCGTAATTTTTTGTTGTATATTGTCATTGAAGAAAACAAAGTTCTTCCAAGGTGACGCTTCAAAATAACATTAGTGCTTTGAATGAGATTCCGGTTAACATCATTTCTAGGCAACATCTTTATAACTCTTACACGGGTACCGTTGTCGGCGAGAAGTTCTTTAAATGCAATTAATTTGCAAGCTACATCACTGGGAGGGGAAGCCGTTCTCTCCCGGAAAGCTCCGAGATCGTTATTTCCAACCATTAGGATCACAAATCGATATTTCATAGCGTTTTCTAGATCGGTGTTATCCAGGTCTGAAGCTCGTCGCCCACTAACTGCATTAATAACTGTAGGTAATGAGGCCAGTTTTGTGTCTTTGAGAGCCCTTTGTGTTAGATGTTTGAGGTTCGAGTCCGCGATGATCAATATTTCAGGATATTTTTCTTGCATCTAAGCAAAAAACTGTAAAGTACGACATTGTTAATAAAGATTGGGTAAGATTGGGCAACGAAGCTCAAACTAAAACTAGCTGCACCACTGTGCAACCTTACTTTCTCAAGCACTTAAACTTACAAAACGCGCACCACTGAGCAAAATTGCTTAGTTTGTGAACTGCAAACCTACTAAAAAAGTTACGACTGTAATTGGCAGCACCACTGTGCAACCTAACTTAGAAAAAGATTAAAAATTACACAATTAATTTCTCAACGAACCAATACACTAACGAACCAGACCGAAATCAACAAAAATTCTATTAACAATGATCAAAATGAAAAACTTGTTTATCAATTAATTATGTTCAAATCCTTCTCGCATGACACTAGCCAGATAAATACCTTCGCTAATTTCGTAGAACACACATTTCCTTTGCAATTCATCAAATCCAATTATTTTTAATTCCACTGGTAAGCCTATTCTATAATGATAAACAAGAATGTCATCGAGATCAGTAAAAAATGATTTCAACTTCTTACTCCTAAGAAACCGGACCAGAGCAATGTGCTTCGAGGAAACAGTTTTTGCAAAGAATTCAATTGTAACAAATTTTTGAGAAGACAATTGAGCAAAACTATTTGTATATGTTTTTCTTGTTGTATGTGTAGGCTTCTGAGGTAAAGACTATGTTGTTAGCGTATCTACTATGAAAGTTTGTCAGATTGTTTTTACTTGCAAAAATAAGAGCCTCGTTGCTTAATTTTGTGTATAAATCAACATTAACGCTGCTTTTAGAATAAAATTTTGTTTCAGTAAACTGAGCGACCAAAAATTTTTCGACAATTGTTTCTGGAGTTTTGATCGAACCAGAACCTGTTCTTAGCAGTAAATGATTGGCAGATTCATATGAAAAGGCTGAATAAAGCCAAAGAGGCCCAAACTTTTTCACTTGGGTTGCGAGATGACGCAGAGCATGAAAATTGAAGGACTGTGATTCCCTACCAAAAACAGAAGTGAATTGATTAAAAAACTCTTTCAATTGTTTTTCTGCATAGTAGATTACATTATCGTCAAGGTTTTTTTTCACGAAGTAACCTAACTGCTACTGACAATCGCATAAAGGATTCAACTAAACGCTTATTAGTACAGTACCCATCTAAAGACAAAAGTGGTCCTGTATGGAGAAAAAACAACTTATAGTCACCAGCTTTCCAAAAACTTAATTCTGTAACACTTTTCGGTTTATGAAGACTATCGTAGGGCACCATAATTTTTAACAATGAACGGTCGAAAACAAGCTTCGATTTAATTTTTGATATCAGCGCAGCCGTTAACACTTTTGCAGCGCCCAAGAACACCTGATGCATCGGATCGACAGGTACATTCAAAGGAATGGGGAAAAATTTACTTAGCGGTGAATTGCTTTTAACACCAAAACGTTTCAGAGCAGCATTTTGCTCATAATCACTATTTGCCCTCTCCGTTATTTCCTCGTCTACTGAATATATCATTCGGTTAAAATGATGACTACCGTGAATGTAACAATATGGACAACCATAATAACCGTTAAATTGCTGCACCATGCAAAGAGAAGCCTTCGCTGGCATATCACACACTAAAAACAAAAACTTGAAAGCGGTTAAACCTAGACCTGCGATAAAAACGGTTGAATTTAGAAAAAACTCCAATTCAATAGCCACTTTTTTTCAAAAAGAATGCCCAGTTCGGTTTGCTCTTACCCTTCCAAATGCCTAAAAGAGCATGATTTTCAAATTTTCCACGGATTTTTTCAGGCAATTTGAAAACTTCAATCCATACAGGCCAAACAGAAAATTTTCTAGATTTAAAAAGTGCAACGCTGTCGATATTCATGTTTAGGTAAATTTCGCTCGTTTGAATAACAGTTTTTCCAAACAACCAGCTTTGTTCACTCAGCCAGGACTTTTTTATTAAGGACAAATTGTTAGTCAAGATTTTTTTAAGTTGTGGTAAAAGCTGAATTGCTATGAAAGAGGATTCACCATCATTGAAAGGTGTTGTATTAGGTAGGAGGTCTTTCTGAACCGGCGCAAATATGTTATTGGGCGATGGAAGAAACTTGGAAAAAAGTTTAAGAATATCTTGTCTTGCCAGACCGGAGAAATTGTGCTTATTTGCTACCTAATCAAATGTTCGAACAAAGTCTTTTGAAGAAAAATCAGAACCGTCATACAGCTCAACCTCTAAACTTTCAAAATCTTCATCGGATGAAAAGCCGAGAAGCTCATCATCTCCGACCAATGGTTCGAAATCAAGAAGTGCAACCGGTTCCTCAACTCGCAAAGGCGTTGAACAAGCAGGCTGCAGAGGTATTATAGATACAGCAGAACCACAGTTAGGTGAATAAAAATTGGCTACATTTGAATTAAACGAACGGTTTGATAGATCCCGGCTTAAGTCAGCGTCACGTATTGAACTTAGTGAACCGTAAAGCTCATTGTACGAAATCTCACTAAAATCCTCGTCTGAGCTTGAGCTTTCGCTGCCTGTCTCATTTGGAACAACAATGATGTTTCCTTTGAAACGATACCTCAAGTCGACTACAACATTTTTTTATTCAACTTTTTCCTTTTGGAATCAAAATTAGTATTTTCTTTGTTGCTTGGCAACTCCTTAGTCTTAAAATCTTGCTTACGTTTGGGTAACCTGTCTACTAGAGGATCGCCATATTTTGCGGTGTGCTTGCATAAACAGAGCTCATTGAAATTTCCAAAAAAATTTACGTCGTACTTGAATGTTATTTCATCACCTGCCTTGATATCCAAAAGTGCAAAACATCGCGCGACCGAACCAATGATATCATACCTGGAGTTCGGTTTACAAGAGGAAATAATAAATGAAATCGGCCCGAGCATCAAATAGGTTACTTTCAGATTAGTACTCCTAGTGATTAAGAAAAAATCATTAACACCCGCAACGTGCTCAGCATCAGGTAGTTCACTTGAAAAGCCAGATATTCCTTCAATAAGCATCCCACGTTTCAAATCTTTTTTTAGCAAAGAGGCCTAACTGGCTGAAATCACTGGAAGGAAAATAATTAACTAGATCGAACGATACAACCTGCAAATTTTTCTGGTACTGTTCATTTAGAAACGATTCCACAGCATCTGTCGCATCATCAAACGTCAGGGTTTCTTCCTGGTCGAGATGCACTTTGTGAGCTTTAACGGTCTCAGAGTCAACATACCTTTCTAATAGTTTGCTGTCTATTTTTGCCAGCAACTTCCAATTGAGTTTTTTTGCCTGAATTTTAGCAGTCATCTCTAGAAAAATACGAAAGATGTTTCGAATCATGCCGTCAATATTTCCAAAAGTTGAAAAAAACTCAAAACTGAAAAAAGTAGGCAATTATTTGTTTTCAACAAGAACAAATTTCAACACAGTTGAGACATAACGAAAGTAAATCAGATGATTTCTAAGTTTATTTCGTCATAGAAGCCCGAATGTGTCGCTCTCTTGGTTGGCGCCAATCTTTGCCCTATTGTAGGCGTATACCGAACAACCACAAAAAATTCCAACAGCATCTAAACAATTATTATTAACAACAATTATTTTGTCTCAAAAAAAGACAGCGAAAAAGACCAACAATTTCGGCAAGTTAACCTCGGAAAGCTACTTCGGCCGCTTTTGGCGCTCGCTTTCGTACGCTTCGGTGTTTCTTGCTGGGCGAAAAACAATACGTCTCTCGGTCTTCTTCAGTGGGCAAAATTCTCTTCACAAGGAAAGCCCCATAAGCCCGATAATTTCCACGTGCCCCGTGAAAATCCAAGAGGTCGGTGCCTTTATAGAAGTACACACGTCGTCCGGAAGACTTTAGAGCATTGCACCTTTTCCTGTTCTACAGAAAGAAATAAAATAGCATTGGAAAAAAAAGTTTTATTGAGCCCCTGTTTTAAATAACCAACTGATTTTTGATATCAGCGAGCAGTGACACCAGAAAATTATAAATTTACACCTCTGTTATACAAGATTCCTCTAGAAGTTGCTCTAATTTTAAAAGCTTCTGGAGGATTTGCTGCAGATTATGGGTGGAGAGAGCACATCCAATATTCAGGTTTTTGATCTCCTCCAGGCTTTCAGAATCCATCAAAACATCTTAAAAAAGTTCAATAGGGGAATGATACGTATAAAAAAGCAATCAGCTTCAAAAATAGGCGAAGCTTTATTCGAACGTTAATTTTGACCAATAAAACTACTGTCATCTTCCACCACTGTGGAAGAAGCTCAATGCCTAGTTTTTCCTCTAACCTCCACCACTGCAGAGGCATCTCAAAAACTTTCCTACTTAGCATCATCACTGTGAGGCCACTCTCATCCTTAATTCAAGTATGACAAAAAAGCACGCCTAAAGATTAACTGAATAATGATCAAACGAAACATTAATTAATGTCGGTCAAAATTTCGACCAAAATCAGCGACAGAGGATCTTTTAGGAACCTGCATTGGAATAAACAATCAATCTTGTTCATCGTATTTGAAACCTTTATTCTTATGTCCATTACCCATAACGTTTACTAAGCGAACAAATCGCCGATAGACGTTTCTCGTGTACTCATCTCCAAGCACAGCTTTAATTGCTTGTATGAATTTTTCCTCCCTCTCTGGGCCAGCTCTCGTTCTTCCTGTTTCCGAGTTACGAAGTTCTTTTTTAGGGTCTATAACTAGTTTTGCTAGCTCTTCTTTGCTCCAAAGACTTCTGGCTATTCTTTTACCTTTCTCTTCGGGTGTCTCCCCACCCAAATTGGTAAGACACATGTCGTTATAGAAAACCTGGCCGCTGGCTTCGGTTACATCGCTAGCAGCCTCTCGCTCCTTAGAGGCATCTTTTATGCCCTCGATCTCCCTGGCAGCTTTTTTGAAAGAAAGAGCACGTCTTTCTGGAGGGTATTCGAATTATCTAAACGTTGCTCTATTCGAACAATAACGTGAAGTACTTTCTCACAGACAAGGTCCTCCATAGCCGCTCTTTCGCCCACTGAATGACCACAAGACGAGCACTTGCTAGCCTCCTTACTAGTCCCCGCTACCAACATGCCAACTTGCATCTCTACCTGACTACTTGTAACTGCTTGACTTTCTGTTTTTGCTTTTTTCCTGCTAGCAGGAATTTCTGGTGACTCGATATCCGACTCTTCTTCTTCTTCTTCTTCTTCTTCAGATTCGTCTGAAAACCTGGAGTCAGATTGAGTACATTTTTTTCGACTGTCAGACGATGAACTAGATCTTGCTCTGATAGACCTCATCACCCGAGTTATATCTAAATCGTCAACATTACCAGTTGTTGAAGACAAATAGCTACCCAGCTGCATCATCTCATCATTAGATCCCATTGACTGAAATTTTCCGAGACCAATTTTAGGAAAGTTGACAGGGTCTTTCCTTTGAAGACTCACTTTGTAAGAATTCAGCATAGTTTCTGGCCATGATTTTTCACCTGAGCCAAACACCACATAACTGTTGTCACATTCGAAGTAAAATAAGAAATAAACGTTCTCTAGAGAAATATCATTCTGCTTGGCTTCTTTCTCGACCGCACGTTGAGATGATCAAATTGGGACTGGCATCGTTAGAACCTGACAACAGTTTAAAAACCACTTTTCATGAAATTGTTCAAGCAGGTTTTTAGAGCCCGACAGGTCCTTACTACATTGAAAGTCACTTTTTATGAAACTGCACAAGCATATTTTTTGAGCCCGAAATTTGACAACTTATTGAGCACTTTTTTCGTAGGCCACCTAGATCAAAAATTACCTCCGTGTTAGAACCTACTAGGATTATGAAACTCCTACATAGACCCTCAATTCATTTGAACAAGTCCTTCACAACATTGAAAGTCACTTTTCATGAAATTGCACAAGCATATTTTTTGAGCCCGAAATTTGACAACGTAATGAGTACTATTTTCGTAGGCCAGCTAGATCAAAAATTATCTCCCTGTTAGAACCTACTAAGATTATGACACTCCTACATAGACCCTCAATTCATTTGAACAAGTTCTTCACAACATTGACAGTCACTTTTCATGAAATTGCACAAGCAAATTTTTACGTATCAAGTACTTTTGTATATCGTCTATCGCTTTCAAAGTCCTCTTTAGTGAAAGCTTTTACGACTGCTACTAGTACCACTACTATATTTATAACAACAGCAACTACTACTACTACTACAACTACGACTCTTACTACGACTACTACTACGACTACTACTACGACTACTACTACTACTACGTAGCACTACTACTGCACCAGACCGACTACACCAGACCAGACCAGACTAACAGACCACAAACCAGACCTTAGACCATCGACCTACTTCAGATTTAGCAGTACCCGCTACTACTGCACCAGACGCAACTATTGATACTACACCAGACCGACCACACTATTGGTCCGTTCCCCAAAATTTTGGGTGACAGGACAAAAAGAAACACACATGAAGAACATTCTGTGCTCAGCACAGTACCTTGTAAGCTCAACTACTAAAAACCTATCGCTTGCTATGGGAGTGCAACACTTTGCACTCCAAATCAACATAAAAATATGCCTCTGAAGCAAAAATAGGCATATTTTCCAATTATGGAGTATTATTTGAGGTTATAACTCACGTTTATTGATGTCTGGAATTCGCTGTTGTAAGGAAAGGATGTTGCAGCAATTACAATGACTTTACAAACAATCTGAAATAATGAAATGCTTCAATATGGAAGTTTATAAACTGGTCATCAAGGTACTGTTTCTCTCCTCAGGAGCTCAATCTGGGGTCAATTTTCCTGGCCAATTTCTCAAAAACGGCTGAACAAAAACAAACGCCCTTAGTACCGTTCGTAGCATAATTTGAGACACGCGTCATATTAAAAAATGAGCCCAATCGGTGCATTTTTCAAGAAGTTTGAGCAAAAATAAGGTACCGTACCAAGTGACCTTGGAGGAGAGAAACACCACCTTCAGAGCTAAAATTGAACATCTAAACATCACAAAACGCTATATAAAGTATACATATTCTGAATCTACGTTAGATGAGCAATTCAAAACACTAATTTTGTCACCTGAAGTAACAAAATTTCAAGCTTTAAAACGGGTACCCTGTACAGGTACCCTGCTTCACCTGGTGAAAATTGGGGCACCTATCCTGGCCAATTTCTCAAAAACGGCTGAACGAAACGGAACGAGACCTATATCAAAACAAAGCTTAGCTCAAGTTGGGTCTAACAAAAAAAATCATCGAAATCGGTTTACTCTACAACGAGTTATTCCAAAGTAAAGGTACCGTACCAAATCACCAAAAAGCAAGGGTACTCTGGCTGCAGAGCCAAAATTGACCATCTATACCTGCCAAAACGCTATATAAAGTATACATATTCGGTATCTACGTTACACGGGCTATTCAGAACACTAATTTTGTAACCTGAAGTAACAAAATTCAAAGCTTCATAACTGGTGCCGGATGGTGTCATCCGTTTCTGGGGCTAAAACGGAGGGCAAGTTCACTGGCCAATTTCTCTAAAACGGCGGAACAAAAACAAAAGCTTGTAGCACTGCTTGAGATACGCGTCATATTAAAAAATGAGCACAATCGGTCCACTCTAGAAGAAGTTATGGCAAAAAGTAGGTACCCTACCAAATGACCCAAAAAGCGAGGTGACCTGATTTCAGAGCCAAATTTGGCTATCATAATTCCGTAAAACGCTATCGAAAATTTATATGGGGATACTCCCCACTAACTGAGGATTCTAAAACACTAACATTTATTTCGCAAATCAGCTGTTTTGTTGTACCGAAAATTGGGTCATCCAGAACAGCCCAAAAATTCGACTTTTTTCAATTTTAAGCATTAATAACTTTCTGATAAGACCGATTTGAGAAACCAACCAAATACTGCAAGCAAGCGGAGTTCAATGCCAACAAAATGCGATTACTCCCATTTAATTTGGTTCAGTACTTTAGCAGATATTAACAAAATACTGTTCTGTATCCCATTTTTTGGGCTAAAATCGAAGCCCAAGATCTCCGGAACCGACGTAAAACAACGTGAAACAGCGTTCCCGGCGTATTTGTGGGTGTAATTCTGGTCCACTTCCACGTTCTAGGTCACGGAAAACCTTCATCGCGAGGTGGGAAAAAATTTCCCACCTCACCATGAAGGTTATGATGTTTTGTGTGTTTTGACATAAAACAACATCCACAGAAATTTGATGAAGTCGTGAAAAAAGAAAAATTGTTGAATTAACCCGATTATTTGATACAACTAGCTTCAACAATTTAAATAGTGTCTAGAAAACACAAAATGCAAGCCGAAAAACTGGTTCAATTGCGCAAAACACCACTCAGACATGAAAATTGAGAAGAGATTGGCCAAAATCGAGTTTCGTCGCATACAGGGCTAAAGTTGACCTTCTCAACTCAATAAAACCATATGAAAAATATATATGGAAACACTCCACACTATCTGAGGAAACTAACGAACCCATATATGTATGGTTACTCGGGTATTGTGGGGTACAGAAACTTGGGTGGACACCAAGATGACCCAAAAATGCTACTTTTCGCAAATTTGTCCTTGAATAACTTCTAGACCAGGGCGTGTCAGTGTAATTACTACTCATCAAAAGCAAAAGGGGTCTCGTACAGACAAAATGAGCCGTTATAGGTACAATATCGTCAATGCACGACGATACAGTTGTTCAGTTAAGCAAAACACCACTCAGCCCAAAATTTGAGTACGGATTCGTTTTTCCGCATTCATCATTGAATAACAGTTCTAAAGAATATTTTTCAGGACTGTCACTAGCCATTCCAGAGAAGAACGTCTTAATAGCAACAGATCAAGCCAATAATCAATCGTTTTGGCCAAAAATTCAATGAGAAATTCGAAAAAGTACAAAACATTAATTTCCTTTCTCAATGTGATAAAAACAAGTTCTTTCCTCCAGTTTTCTGATTAAGCCAACGTAAGGAATCTATCAACACTGTATACAAGGAGAGCTCAGGAACAACAAAATGCGCAAATGGCCGTCCCATTTAGTACAGTACTTTTTGAGAAATCGTCAAACACATGAAGCGTACCTCCGTCTTCTAGACCCCAAATTCTCGCAAAATTATGCAAAACAACTAAAAACGGTACCAATCGGACACTTCAGAACCTAATTAAAGTCCACTGAGTAGTTACTGAACATCCAAGACACCCACTGCGAAGTGGGAAAAAATGCGAAGTGGGAGGCCAGGTTATTTTGTGTGTTTTGTTTAAAAAAAAAGACAAAAGACCTCTAACTAGAACTTCTTGATTTCGCAAAGAATGAAAAATTGATGATTTCCCAAAAACTATGTTTTGGAAAACTTCAGGGACTGAAACAAAGCCAAAACAACACAATTTGCAAGCAAAAATAACCAATTTAGATGAAGAACTATATCAGAACTGAAAAACAATTAAAAAATATATTTTTTTAATTTTTAAGGTTTACAGCTTAATAGCTTTCTGTGCAGGCCAATTTAGACACAAATTCAAGACCGCAGACATTTGATAAGCTTACAGTAAAAAAAGCGACTATGCTTGGCTAATTTGGCAAGGTAGTTCAGGAAAATTTGTCAGAAACAATAAGCGTGCCCTCAAATATGTAAAAAAAATTTTCATTTTTCCAAAGTTGAACATTAATATCTTCTTGATTAGGGCAACTTGAGAAACCAATGAACACTGAATTCAATGGAAGTTTAGGGTCAGCAAAACGCAACAATGCCCGTTTTATTTGGTACAGTAGTTTCGAAGATATCATAAAACACATGAAGCGAACCCCGATTTCTGGGCTAATAGGAGACCCCCAAATTCTCGCAAAATTATGCAAAACGACTAAAAACTGTGCCACTCGGACACTTCTGAACGCAATTCCAGTCCACTTTGTAGTTACTGAACACCCAAGATCTCCACTAAGGAGTGGGAAAAATTCCCACCTCGCCCTAAAGGCCAGGTTGTTTTGTGTGTTTTGATAAAAAAGACCTCTTACAAGAATTACATGTCGCAAAGAATGACAAATTGATGATTTCCCAAAAACTAACTTTCGAAAAACATAAGAAACCGAAACAAAGCCAAAATAACACAATTTGTTAGCAACAATAACCTATTAAGAAGAAAAACTACATCAGAACTGAAAAACAATTAAAATATATTTTTTTTAATTTTTAAGATTTACAGCTTACTAACGTCCTGAGCAGGCCAATTTAGATACCAAATGAAGACAGCAAACACGAGGAAAACCTACATTCAACAAAACGACACTATGCTTGGCCAAATTGGCAGAGTAGATCAAGAAAAATTGTCAGAAACTATAAGCGAGCCCCAAAAAAAATTAAGGTTTACTTCAACTTTTTCAAGTTTAAACATTAGTAACTTGTTTTTTAGGCCGAGTTGGGAAACCAACTAAACACTGCAAACAAGCAAACAAGGTCATTCAGTATTCATCAAAAAAGACAGTGGCCGTTCAATTTGGTACAGTAGTTTTGGAGAAATCGTCAAACACATGAAGCGTACCCGCGAATTTTGGGCTAATGGGAGACACCAACTTCTCCAACAAATGAGCAGAACGGCTAAAAACGGTGCAACGTGGAAAATTCTGAACGTAATTCAAGTCCACTTAGTAGTTATGAACACCCAAGACCACTACTGTGAACTGGGAGAAAATTCCCACCTCGCCCTTGAGGCTGGTGTCTTTTGTGTGATTTGACAAAAAAAGATTTGGAACAAGAGTTATTAAAAGCACCACATAACTGAAATGCCATATTTTTGAAACAGTTTTTTTCTTTCTATGAGATGACTTTAAGATTGGTTGAACGAACTAATATATCATTTTTACAATTAGTTTGTTGCGGTACATTGCAAAATATCAGAAATAAAAAACTCCGACTGTTGCTTTCTCTTTGTCCCAAAAAGAAGCATTACCTAGCATAAGATCAAAAACGAAGTTAATGTTTGATTT
This sequence comes from Convolutriloba macropyga, assembly GCF_964194025.1. Classification (NCBI taxonomy): domain Eukaryota; kingdom Metazoa; phylum Xenacoelomorpha; order Acoela; family Convolutidae; genus Convolutriloba; species Convolutriloba macropyga. The sequence continues at coordinate 21,480,493 of NC_134470.1, forward strand.
ACCAGAAAGTCAAGGTTGATTTTCTGACATGAATATTGAACAATAAATCGAATGAAAGAAGAACAAAAGATGGATTTTCAAAAACACATCGATTTTTTTTAATGAAAACACTTCAAGGACATTAACACTAACAGCTATCAACTGAAGGCATCATGGGTTAATTTAAATCTCCTTAGGAAGATAATTAGACTTCAAATTATTTGTAATTTTTTTACTACAACAAAAACATGCTAAATTACGGACAGGATCAGTAACAAAAAGTCCCAACTGTTTGTTTCTCTAAAAATAATTTGTTTTAATGAAAGATAAGAGAAATATTGAAATATTTCCGTTTTTTATTAGATAAATTGAACTTTAAAAAGACGGATTTGATTGCCTCGAGTAATTTCTATTTATTTGTCGGAAAGTTGTATGTGAATTCAAAATCTTGCAAGAATCTTGCAAGATTCTTGCAAGATTTCACATTCAAAAGGCGTTGACGAAAAAAGTCATTTATTTTCAGTTTTGCTGATCAAGAATTCTGATATAAGTCATGATATTTGGTTTTCAGTTAGTTTTAGCTACCAAAAACACATAAATATTTTTTCCGGAATTCAAAATCTTGCAAGATTCTTGCAAGATTCTTGCAAGATTTTGAATCCTGGCTATTTTTTTTTCATTGAATTAGGCTTCGTAACTTGTTCAGTAAACAAAAACTTGCTTCAAAGATGTTTCCTAAAACACTTGTACCCAGATTTATTTTTTGGCCTTGATTGATATCTTGCAAGATTCTTGCAAGAGTCTTGCAAGTTTCGAATCATCTTGCAAGATTCTTGCAAGATTTGAATCCGCTCATCACTAGGGATTAGGCGCTATTGTACCATAGTAACCAGTAGCGGTGTTCGAGAACAATCTTCGTCAATTAGCTAAATACTTAATACGAGTTTACAGTTGACAAATATTCTCTGTGAAGAGATACTCCACTCACTTGATGAAGGTCACCCAACAGAAGGCGGCCTTGAATGATTTTTTGGTACGATTATTCAATCACTCAATGAATGGGGAGCACAGCCATTGCGAAAAAAATCTTGATATTTTAAAAGGTGAAAACTCAGAGAGGAAGAGTTCAGAGCAAGAATTGAACACTTGGCGTGCGAAAGATTCTTTGCTTGACATCTGCGACACTAAGAGTCTAAGATGCTCGCTAACATTTTTTTATGTTTAAGTCTTCAGAATCAACCCTGTATTGCTAAAATCTGCAAATAAATCCCGCTGCTGGCTCAGAAAAGCTTTATCGAAATCATAACTTGAGAAAATTTATTGAAAATTGCTGTATAATTGGAAGAAGGTAAAGCAAATTCATGAAAAATCAGGAACAAAAATCAAACTTGTTTGATAAATTATCGTGAATTAAAAGTGTTGAGGAAAAATTGTAAATTTTCTGCTGATATTGGCCTATTAATTGTTAGTACAAAACTAGTGAAATTCTCACTGACAATGGTAGCTGAAATTTTCCTGATTTATTTACCAAATGGAAAACTGGGGCAGGTTTTTTTTCTTAGGGTAGCAAATGGATAACTGGTTTTGGTCCAAGCCATCACACTTCAAATCAGTATCTGGTCAGAGTTTGACTAAACTTCTCTTAAAAAATTACAAAAAATTATGCAGAAAAACCACCTGACCTTGCCTCTTATATGACCACTCGCGCTCAAAATTGTCTCTGGTCAGACCCCTTGCGCTTTAAAATGTTTTTGACCAGGTCAATCACGTCTATGATCATATTCAATTGACCTGGAATCTGCATCTGATTAGTCTATCCTGCGCTTTTGGCACCGTACAGACTCTGTTTCTTCAACTGCATGAGGTGTGCGCCAAAGTAAGTCTGATCAGAGATCGTTTCCATAAAGTTCTGAGAAATTTTGTATAATTGTCTGAAAAAGTGTAGAATTGGATGAAAAACATGTTGAAGTATTTGCCGTGAATGCTGAAATACTGCATGAAAATTACTCTTAAATCGTTATTGTAGCCAAAACTTCACTTGATTTATTTTTAAGCGCTAATTCAACATTTTCGCGTAAAAATAGGCAATTTTTGGACCCAATACTCCTTGCCCAACTTATTGGAATCAGGGAAGTTGATTTCAGCATAGCTTTTTGTTGAAATGCTCTCAAAGAAAAATTGTTGCAGTTAATTTAGTGCATGAAATTTTTTTTCATGATCAGTTCTTCTTCTAACGATTTCGAATATTTTAGCCAAAAACGGGATAAGGAAGATTATATTAGGCCACCCAGCAGCTCTCTTAGTGCTTTACTAGTCTCTATGGGTAAAATTCATCGCAGTTGCTGAGAAGACAGCAATAATTGATGCCACGAGCGAACTTTTCAAGATTTAGATTCCAACCTCCGCTCCTCACTACTGGCACTGCTTAGATGAATCCATTCACAACGGCGCATAATGAGGTTTCGACTGAAGTAATTTTTTTACTGCGGCATGTTTTGATATTGCTAATATAGCGACCGGTTCACCTCTAAATCAACCTTTCTACCATTGCAACACAGAATGACTTTTGACGTCAGTTTGGATCTGTTCTGCTTCTGCACGCGGAACTATTTACAACCCCATTACACAGAAAGTATATCCTTCTACTGCAATATTTTAAAAATATCAGGTACGCCCGATGGTAGGGGAGCAGAATAGATCTATCAGTTTTTTGTTGGGCTAAAGGTTAAACAGTCGATGAGAAGGTCGTGCATGCCGACTGATAAGTTGTGTATTGATGTGAGAGAGAGAAGTATTAATCAATGTTTCAATTGGCGGCAAGATTTGTTAAAAATCAGTCAGTTTATATAACATTATGTTCCCGCAATCATAGCTTAATGGATGTGACATTCTCAACTCGAAGTGTAACTTTTAAATCAAAAATCGGAAAGTATCGGAAGTCATTCTTGACTTCCTTCACCCCTCCTTTCGGGTTTGGCGTCACCTAAGAGAGCCGCGCAAAACCTAGCGTGTTTTGTTTTCCCTAACCCCTTGGTGAGGACATCTGCGATCATGAGGTCAGTTTGCAAGTATTTCAATTCTAGCTCTCCCCTTTCTACAAGCTCCCGTATGAAATGAAGTTTAAGTGCAAAGTGTTTTGTTTTTCCATAGTGAGGGGACTGCTTGCTGAGCGCTATGCATGCCTGGTCGTCAACGAAAATCTCAATAGGTTTTTGCACCTCAACGCTTAAGTCCTGAAGCAGATCTCTCATGTGAATGGCCTCCTTTGTTGCCTCTACTAAGGAATTCATTTCGGCTTCTGCCGTTGATGTAGCAACACATCTTTGAACCTTTGTTGACCAGCTGACAACGGCTGAGGTACTACTAAGTTTGAAACAATATCATGAAGTGCTTTTCCTATGTTCTAAATTTCCCACCCAATCGGCATCAGAGAAACACTCTAAGGTTAACTTTTCTCCCCTCCTAAAAAAACTAAACTCTTTGACTTAGAACCTTTGAGGTATCTCAAAACTCTTTTTCCGGCTTTCCAGTGCTTTTCCTCTGGGCTCTCAAAACAAGAACTTAAGAAATTTGCTGCAAAAGCAATGTCTGGTCTACTTGAGCAAGCTAAATAATTCAAGCAACCCACTAAATTTCTATAATCAAAACTTTTCATGGGCTCTTGCTCTTCACTCCCCTCCTGAGGGCAGTCTTCTTTTGTTAGTTTTATTTCTGCAAGTGGTGTCTCTACTAATTTGCAATTTTATAGTCCAAATCTCTCTATCAGCTTTTCAATATACTGTTCTTGGTTGATTTCAATTGAATTTTCCTTTTTCACAATTTTCATTCCAAGAAACCAACAAAGATCTCTACAATCACTTATTTTGAAATCCTTAGACAGCTCACTATCAAACCAAGCCGAGAACGTTTCCTGAAATTCACAGCTTATTATATCATCTACCCACAAACAAACTGCGCCTTGAGTTGTCTTTCACTTTTCATTATTAACAAACAATTATCATGAACCGAAGATTCAAAACCTTTAGCTTCCAAAAAGTTCCTAAATGTCTGATACCAATTCCTTCCTGACCGCTTAAGACCGTAAAGACTTTTCTTCATTAAACAAATAAGAGGTTTTTCTCTGTTGTCTAATTGCTCAAAACCTTCTGGTTGTTTCATGTAAATTTCTTCAGCTATAGGTGCATTAAGATATGCCGTTTTTATATGCATTTGTCTTATTTTCTACCCTTTTTCAACAGACAAGCTCACAATTAAACGAATTGTTGACAACCTAGTTGTTGGTGAGTATGTTTCATGAAAATCCTTCCCTAAGACTTGACTGTAACCTTTGGCCACGAACCTTGCTTTGAATCTACTTATCTTCCCCGTCGGACCATTTTTAACTCCAAAATGCTATCTACTACCCACTACTTTTGCTCCATTATCCTCAACTAGATCCCAAACTATATTTTCGCTCAGTGAGTTATATTCGTCCTGCATGGCTTTTTCTCCAGTTGTCATTCTTGAGCGGCTCTTTTGCGTTTTTAGGTAACAAATTTTGATCAACAATTTCACTTAAAAAAACTATTTCACTCATCTCTTTGTTTACCTCATGTTCTAGATTTACCTGTTCATTCACTCTGAAGTAGTAATTGTTCTCGTCGAACCTTGCATTCCTTGTTTTTTGAACCTTAAGCTCACCGCAATCGTTTTCTACTCCTATCAGAAAAGATCTACTATCGAGTGCATGACCTAAAAAAATTCCCTTCTTCGCTTTCTGTCTATTTTGTTTCTGAACTTTTTCTCTATGAAAAAGTAAGCAACACAACCGAACACTTTCATGAAACTAAGGTTTGGTTTCTCGCCATAAATGGCTTCATGAGGGGTTTTCTTTATTGCCGAATGATAGCAAAAATTTTTCAAATAGAACGCCATGTTGAGCGAATAAGTCCAATACTTTTTCTCTAAAGAAGCCTGATCTCCTAAACATCTAGCAGTTCCTACAGTGACGTCCCAAAGTTTTTCAATTTTACCATTTTCATGTGGCGTGTACGCCGCAGAATTCTCAAGCCTGATTCCTTTTAGCCGGGCAAACTTTTTAAAGTCGCTAGATATGTACTCTTTTGCACCGTCTGATACTAAAGTTAAAGGATGGCCTACATCTGCACAAAATTGTTGAAATTTCTGTAGAGTCTCGTCCCTTGACTTCATAAAGTAAACCCTACAATATCTACTGAAGCTATCAACAAAACCTATCGCGTACTTGTGGCCATCTACAGCCTCGGGGGTAATGGGCCCTAAAATGTCTGCGTGCACAATGTCCAACACTGCTTGTGCTCTTGTTGTGCAATCTTTTGCTATTGGTTGTTTCTTAGCTTTATTCAACTCGCATCTCACATACATCTACCGCACTGTCGCGGATACGCATTCCTTCAACGTGTTCAACTAGTTTGCTAAGGTCCGTAAAATTGTTATTACCCAATCTTTTGTGCCACATTTTTAAGCTACTGGACATTAGGTAGGTTTCCTTGTAAGTTTTATCAATCTCACTAAAGTCCCAAATGAACAAATTTTTCTCCTGCCTAAATGGGTACTAAACTCTGCTTTTGTCAATTATGCTTAGTTCTGGTCCTATCAAAATATCAGCTCCTGCTTCTCTAAGTTTACTAATTGAGACTAGACTGTGTGAGTTTTCAGGTATAAACAAAGCGTTCTCTAAGATAATTTTTTTCTTAACCTGATTACTATCCTTAACTAAAAATGCAACTGTACCTCGGCCATAAATCTCAGATTCTGTTTTGTTTGCGTTCTGTACTTTGCCCGAGAAACTATCATCGATATCGATAAACATTTCCCTGTTGTTTATCATGTGACTTGTTGCCCCCGAATCTAGCACTAGTCATACTCCCTCATCATCAACTGGGCATAAAAAAAACTGAAGTATTATTCATCTTTTGCTAAATTCTGATTCTCATTTCTAACGCTTCGCCTGGCATGACTCTCAAACTTTTTATTCCTACACTCTGTAGCTTTGTGTCCAAACTTATTGCAATTGTAGCATTGAATTATTTTGCTGGTATTAGGCTGTGGGTTATGAGGCTTATTATTTGAGCGACAGAATTTTGCAATATGTCCAAACTTGTTACAGTTATGGCACCTCTTCTGCTTTTTTAGGAAGACACTTTCACTTGCGGTTTTCCTATCACTCTCTTTTCTTCGCTCAGTGTCGAAGTTGATCAGATCTTGCTTCAACTCATCGAGTGATTTATCCTCACCACCGTACTTAACAAGTGTGACAAAATTATCAAATTCGTTCGGCAGACCTTTCAGTAGAATTGATGTAAACATTTTTTGACTCAAACCCTCGTTGACTTGGTTAAGGTTAAATTGTAGTTCCTCTGCTCTTTTTATATACTCGATTAAACTTTCGTCGTCTCTTTTAACAAGGCTAGTGAGTTCGCTTACTAACTTTTGTAATCTTGGTCTCTCAAAGCTACCAAATCTCTTAGTTAACACATCCCATGCTTAAGCCCCATCTCTTTTATATGGCCTAAGATAAAGAACTGACTGCTTGTCTAGCGCCGAAACAAGCTCATACCATATTTGCATTTGTTTTTCTTTAAAAAATTCTCTCCCTTTATCTATAGCTGCGTCTTTTTCGGCTCGTGAAGCGTTAGGGCGTGTAGATGGGACATAATCTTCAAATGTACTACTACCATCAAGTACCTTGTACAACTTAAGGACAAAAAGGCGAGCTTCAAATTGCTCCAAAAAGTACAAAAAGTCTTCCTCTTTCCCGCTGAATCGGACACGTTCGTTCTTATCACTCATCTCTTGTCTAAAGAGTCTATCAATTCAAAGTAAAAATTAGTCTCTCTAATCAATTTATCAATTCAACACTTTTTCACTCGTTACTTTCATACAAATACCAACTCTTTGGAGAACTAAGATTAAAAGGTCGGCAAACAAAAGGTCCTACACGCACACACTACCCTCTTGTCTATGTCATTACTGGTCACTGAGAAACGGCCAGGCCACGTCCTTACAAGGTTCGACTGTAAAAGGATCCTCTAGGTCGGGTGTTATCCTTAGCGGAACCCAGGTTGCAATAACTTCACAGACTCAAGGGCAGTCTCTACATGTATCGCCCCTTATTACCATGATTATTTCTCCAAAGTTATTATCTTTTTTCAATCAAGTTCAACCATATTTGTAGAGTGTTTAAGTTTTGCGCTGCTCTACAGGTTTATTACAATGTTTTAAAATCAAAATCTGAACGATGTTCAGCAAATCAACGCTTTTTCAAAAAATGAACGGTGTTCGATTAGGTTGCGCTTTTTCAAAAAAAAATGTCCGAACGGCATCCGGAAATGCACGCGCGTCACATCCAATAAGCTACCTTTTATGAAAGTAACGTTTTACAAATTTAGAACAATTAACGTTTTCAATCTTGGTTTGGCACTTTGCCGGCACTCAAACAGACTCCTTCAAAACTAGGGCCTGGAACTTCACCCTGTTGATCCTTGCTAGCTACTCTTTTCGGACTCTTTGCTCTCTCTCTCTTTTGCTCTCTCTTTTTGGCTTTGCTCTCTCTTTTTGCTCTCTTTTTGCTCTCTTTTTGGACTCTCCTTTGCTCTCTCGTTTTGGCTTTCGTCTTTTTGGCCCTTTCTGGTCTCTTTGGCAGTGTCTTGTCCCTTTGCTGTTTTGTCTCTGTTTTTGTTTGGCCGCCTTGCAGAAAAATTTTTGTGTGCAGCTGTGCGTTTGATTGGTCCCATAACCTGATTAGTTGTGTATTGATGTGAGAGAGAGAAGTATTAATCAATGTTTCAATTGGCGGCAAGATTTGTTACAAATCAGTCGGTTTTTATAGCATTATGTTCCCGCAATCATAGCTTAATGGATGTGGCATTCTCAACTCGAAGTGTAACTTTTAAATCAAAAATCGGAAAGTATCGGAAGTCATTCTTGACTTCCTTCACCGACAAAGTACGAATTGTATATTTCCAGCGGCATTTCGGTACTATTGCACAGTGACTCTATGGGTTTGTTCTCCCTCGATGCGAACACACATGCATCATAGATGTCGTTCTAGTAACAAAATAGAAACATTGGTAGCTCTAGCGACGCAGAATACTGAATTCCGGGGTAAATGAATTCACGTTTACAGCTGTTTTCCACATTTATTGTTCCGACCCACTCCCGGTTCAACGATCTTACAACTTTCTTCAATTTCGTACTAGGTCATATATGATTTGTATGATTTCTTAGTAGTCAGACAAGGATTATACAAAAAATCAAACTTTATACTAAAATGCTTAAATCATTACGCGCTAAACTACTGATACCAAAAATCTCGATGAAAGCGGCCACACTTTAGGAGGAAAAAATTTTTTTCCTAGTAATCGTACTAGCTCATATATGATTGGTATGATTTCTTAGTAGTCATACAAGGATCACACTTAGAATTTTATATGATGCAATGCGTTGGAAAAGTTAATAGAAACCTCCGAAATGAACAAATAAAACCATAGTTGGTAGTAGCAACAGTTAACAGAGCAAAAAAGAACATTGAAAATTCTTTGTTATCGTACTGGGTCATATATGATTTGTATGATTTCTTAGTAGTCATACAAGGATCATACAAAAATTTTCATATCATGCAATGCGTTGGAAAAGCTAATAGAAACTTCCAGAACGAACAAATAAAACCATAGTTGGTAGTAGCAACAGTTAACAGAGCAGAGGAGAAAATTCAAAATTCTTTGTTATCATACTAGGTCATATATGATTTGTATGATTTCTTAGTAGTCATACAAGGATCATACAAAAAGTTCACAAAATATTTAGAAACTGCCAGCTTGGATCCATTGAACTTATTGTAGCACATAATTGTGAATACGGTCACAGATAAAGCAAATCATGAGTTTCAGTGGGCACGTGGATTGAAACTATTTGAACAAAAGCTTAAAGAAAAATTTGCAAAAATCAACCCATTGTGCTTTTATAATGTTTTGATTATAAAATTTCTGTTTCGATTTTAAAACCTCTGCGCCACTAACAGTTGACAACGAAATCCTTAGAAGTAAACTATATTGTAGCAGTTACCGCCTTTTGTCGGCATGCGGATTAAAATTATTTGCACAAAAGCGTGAAGAAAAGTTGTTTAGCAGGATATTATTTAGTTCTGATGAATTTCAGTGTTTTAAAAAATGCCTTTCTCTGTGTTATTCTATAAACCTTGATATTTTTGTCACTTTAGAGCCATTAGGAATTTAAAAACAATTTTGGCTGCTTTTTTAAAGCAGAAAACAATTTGCAAGTTGTTTGAGATAAAGAGTTTGATGTTTTGATACGTTGATTTTCAAAAACTGATTTTTAAAAGCTTGCATATAATATGTTTTGACTTGCATGAATGTTTTGACAGATACAAGTTATTTTTTTCTACCATTGAAATAAAGAAACTGCGCTCACTGGTATTAAGTCTGTCTATATTTGAGATTCCATCAAGTAACTTAGAGAATTCATTACACTGTATTATAATAAAACGTTCCTTTCTCTATTTCGTTTGTAGACAATTGAGCCAAGATTGTGGAATAACGTGGTCGGAATATAATGCGCAAATGAATTTTACCGAGGCTCCTAGTTTCGCATATGGATTCAAATCGTGCCATATTTCTAATGGCATCAGCATTCAGTTCTTGGAAAAACATATGGTTTGCAAAATATCTCTATTTTCACAAATGTCGGTAAACACTAATTTACAAGGGAAACATCAGGAAAACACTAGCCCTTATTTGTATTTTTTTAAATGATTGTGTTTTCAAACGAACTAGTTCATTACTTCGATAACATCTATGCAAAAGCTTCTCTGAACTCTCCTTGTATTAAAACTGCTCTTAAGGGGATGACGTCATATTACATGATCAAATTTGCCGCCAACAATTTTGCTGAGATGATAATCTCCCACGCAATGTTGAACTATTTGTCTTAGGTCCCAGTGACGCATTGAGTTGCAGAAGAAGACATGTGATTTGATTGTGTAACTACCAAATAATTTTGGGCAAGAAGAGCTTCTGTCAAAAGAAACGAGGGACCAATTAATCAATTAGTGTATTATTTGAGGCAGGTGCCCGACATGGGAGATTGTGGAAACACGTTGCTTGCAAGTAAATTATTTCGATCCATGATTGTCTGTATTTGTATCGCAATAGGTATTGTAGATTGATGCACAAATAAAAATTAATCCAATATATCCGGAAGACCAAAAATATGAATGCATAAAACACCTCTTCTCATAATTGAACGGCTCGCTGGCAATCCCATGTATTCGGAATTTTTTTAGTCTATTGTCATTTGATACATAAAGCCAGCAAAACCGCAACTAACTGGCAGTTATCGATATTGAACAACCATTCGAGTAAAGTCTTTCATTTGACGAAATATTTGATGGGCTGGATTCTGTTTAAAGTCCTCTTTTTAGAGGGATAATTTTCAAAAAAAAGTAATGAGACTACATGTCCCAAAAAACCAAGCACTGTTTCGCATTAAAAAAAGGTTGCAAGAGAGCTTTCAAAATGCGATGCATTTTGAAACAAGCCGGCACTTCTGTTTAGGTAACTATCAAAAAATCTCTCGAAAACATTGATATCTTGGAGATGCCGGAAAATGTTTTTGTGGCATAGCCATTGCATTATGTATTAATAGCTGCAACTGCTTTTTACGTAAATCTTTATTTAATTTCTACTGTTATTGCAACGGTTTTGAATTAGTTATCAGAAGTTTTTAGCCATCAGCGACTTAGAAGTTTTTTCTTACTAAAAATTCACCAAGAAAAAGAACAACTTACCTGACGAACTCTGGTGTTGTGTCAATAAATTACGGCCTCAAAATTGAACGTGATTCTAATTCTTATTTTGTAGTTTCTTATTATCAATATCATATTCAGTTCTCAATATCGTATTCACCTATCAACCAGATGTCAGAAGTTAAATTTTGTTACCTAAGGGAAACATGAGGATGACATCCACGGACCTCAAATCACGTCCAGGAATTGAAATCAGAAACAATTTAACATTATTAACAAGACAATAAAGTTTTTTTAAAATTGATCGTAATTTTTTTATTCAATTTGCATAAAAGCATATTTTTAATAGAAGCCAAATTTTGTATATAATGAGCACCAATGATAAACAAAAATTCAAATATTGAAATGATTGAGTACAATTTCAATATTGAAGGTTCAACATTTGACCTAAAGGGAAACACCTTCTTACTATATGTTGTGGCTCTTGCAAGTTATTCAACTTGTTGCAAACGGCAAGTACAAAAAGAAGTGAGATATAACTCCAAAAACACCATCAGAAACATCGAGTTAAAAAAGTCAATGGTAACCTGTGTAATAGATGTGGGAATAAGCGAGGCACCGACGGGTCTTATCTGGCTTTGAATCAAAAAATCATGAAGCAGAGCCTAAGTAAGGCATGTCTGATAGACACAACAACTTCTGTGAGAAAAAGGTAAGTTGTCGGTTGAAACATAATCCAAAATTGTAATTTGACCTATACAGAAATTTCAACGACTCCTGAGCATATTGTAATAAACGACCAGACAAGTACAAATTGATAAAAGTGGTCAGATTACAGTGATAACATGGTACATTTAGAGTGAAATTGTTAAGCTTCAGTTAGATGGTTAAAACGAATGTCTGTAGGTTATCAGCTAACGCCCTTGAAGTCAAAAATTTGTAATTTCGAGTTTCAAAATTGAGGACTTGCAACAACATCTAAGACTCATACAGGGCGACCAAGAATTTGGGCTAGTTGGTTAAAAAATACTACCCCAAAAAAATGCCAATACAGTATGCACTAATCAACTTCCTGCAGTCAAAGATACAAAGCTTATGTGAAAACTAAAGTGGGAGCGCAACAAGTGTTCTGCAGGAATAAACCGAAACCTCCGAGTCAAAAGAGTATGGTCAAATAGAAACTTGGGCTAATTGTAAGACATGTCAAATAGCAGCCAAAGCAGCTTGTTTGAGTAACAAATGTATCACCACTAACATCGCAGCCAAAAATGGCAGCAGAAGAAAAAATAAGCCCTGAGGATGTGTGGACTCGAAAATTTTTTAGCAACGGCAAAATTAAGAACGATGTTTACTCAATGCCAAAGCAGGAGATGATCATCCATAATCTCCATGGGCTGCTTAAATTGGATAACTTGATTTAGGACGAGGAATATTACCAAGTACAACTAAACGAGGACAGATTATAAATACATAGAATTGACACATATGGAGATTTTTTAACGATGTGCGAGCTTCTAAAGATCTGAGAAATACTACATCAAAAAATCAGAATTGCGTTGAATCAACATTTTTATATGGAATTCCCTGGTTCACAGAACCACAAGAACCAGTACAAGAAACAAATGTCTGCATTTAACTTCTGCCAAACTGAAAAAGGACTGGTGTTCTTGTAACTCTATCTCTAAAAGAACAACTCACGATTCTTTTTGTGTTGAGAAATTAAAAATCAGTGCCAACATCAATAAAAAAGACTTAGATCTTTCGTAGTTTTGGCATCAATTTTGGTACAAGGGATGCCACGTTTTGCTACAAGACGTTATTTTTGAGCTAAATTAAATTTTGAGCCGCTAAAGAAGAGCAGAATGTTTTTGAAAAAATTCTAGTGAACTGAGTTCTAACCCAACTTTTCAGCCCGAGAGTTTGACAATAGAATCATTTGTGATATCTGAGGCCTCTGCAAAAAAAACAGTAGGCAAGGTAGGATGTCCTTCAAAGGGAGGACAGAATTTTTGTCTACATCTCCGTAAAAAAGCCTCAAGTTCAATCAAACTCCTGAAAAAGAGAAAAACCAATCAAACTCGAAACTTTAATTGTGATATCAAAAGTGAAAAGTTTTCCTACTCCGAAGTAGATTTGCTCTGCAGACCGACCACCAGCCTCTCAGTGTTTTCTTCATACTACACTAAAAAAACCAGAAACAGTAATAGGCAGCGTTACAAGATGGGAAAAGCGCTGATGAGATTCGACTTTGGTTTAAAAAACACAAACACAAAGCAAATATGATTACAGATTGATTTTTGTTTTAATAAAACCTCTTCAATGCAATTTTCAGCTCACAAACGTTTCCAGCCACCTTCATTATTTAAAATGGAAGGAACACTTCACTCGTTCAACCGAAAAATTCGAAGAAGACAGAGCTTGTGAGAGACAACGAATCTGGTTGTCTGGAACCTGATTACATTAAGACAGAAACAACTGATCAGCAATCAAGTCACCAGAGAATTAGGGATGCAGGGGTTCATCTCATAACAATGACACTGTTTTAGTAATTGATGGGCGCAAACCTCCGAGGCCGCGAGATCGTCGAGCAGAAACAGAAAACGGCCAAATAAGTTTGAAGAACCTGTTCCCATAATCCGGAAGAAAAAAGAAAAAAGATGTGATCCTTTCTTTTGTTTAAGATTCACAATGTGAAAAAAGAACACTCTGGAAGAACTCTGGTGTTGTGTCCTTAAACAGGGTCTTCAAAAAATTAAAAATAATTCATTCTTATTTGGCCTTGGCGCTATCAATATCTTATTTATCTATCAAACAGATATCAGAAGTTAATTTATCCCACCCATAAAAACCTGATTCTGAAATCCACTGACCGTAATCTGATGACCTCTTCTGCATGAATAGGAACTGAATACAAAATCTATGTCACATGCCACTCAAGTAATTTTGTAAACTAATCTGAGCTTTCGCTGTATATTTTTGCATAAATAATTGCTATAAATACGAGAAAATTTTTGTATATTTTCAGAACCAATTTAAAATAAAAATTTAATTGATTGGTTTCTCATGTCACGCGATCGATGCCTCGGTATTTTTAGACAATTTTGCGTCCTGATATTATTGAAGAGTTGATTGTCCTATTTGTTTTAAATAGAAAATACTGTAAAAATTCAATCATCTGAACAAAAAGAACTTCGTTTCAGCTCAATTTATAGTTTGTATAGAATACACAGAAGTTGACATATCAACAATTAACTGGGCGACAAAGGGTAATTACGGTTGGAGCAGTCTCTTTCTCAAAGTTGGTATAAGGTTCTTTTGCCGTCAGACAGTAACTTGTTCCCGTGAAATCTCAGCAAAAAAGATTTCAACGCGATGAGTCATCCGGTCTCAACTGAATGGAAAACTTATTTAGGTTACCGGCGATGTTGGTAACTGCTGGTTCCACGTATGGCTACTTTGAGAATCTTTTTAATCTAGATTCCACATTCGGACTTCTAAATAATTTACGAATTTTCGCCTTTGATTGCAATTTTCGACAAAAGTCAAAAGCCAATTTATCGTTATTTCTCTGATTGTAAATAGTTGGTGAAATACGAAAAAAGTGCTATTATTTTGGTATAGGCTATATCCTACTTTGATAACTTCAAGACTTGATGAATGTAGTGGCGGGTTTGAGTTATTTTCAAAAGCACTTAGCAATTGATTTCAAAAGACTTTTTAAAATCATTCTACTGGCTGAATGGATTTCTTCAAGCAAATCCTCTTCATGTCTCTTTGATGCAGCTTTGAATATGAAAAACTGCCTCCGATTGGTTCAAAGATGTGAAAATCATAGGCAACCAGATCATAACAAAATTGTACTCGAGCACTGTATCATGAAATTTCAGGGGCTGCTTTTCTGTTAAAGGAAGATCATGATCATGTTTAAACTGTTCAAAAGTAAAACAAGCATTGAGAGTTGTCCATATTGTATAATTTATACCATATATAAATTGTTCTGGCATAAAAGTTGTCATTTAAAATTCCAGAGTAATTATTGGTCCGACCTCATCTTGGTGGTGGAAAGGAACTATATGCTCAGCTGGTTTTTCTGTTCAGTCAATTTTCTGCAATGGATATATTTTTCGAAGAGAGTTGGGAACACTACTATTAGAGAGCTAGTCAAGCGTACAATATCAAATTAGAACTTATATCGAGGAGTTATCGAGTTTTAAAATTTTGGATACATTCGCCTCATTTCCTTTGTTTTGATCATATTTTATTTTTGCTCAAATTTTTCTAATCCAATTTGCTTTAAAAATCAAAAAGATTGTTATCGCTAGCGTTATTGGTTTTTGCCTTTAAATATTAAAAAAAAGTTGCTGAACTGTTTGAACCGACACTTTTGGGCTCAAATTCTGATTTATTTTCTTGAAAATTTCGCATTTTTTCATTAAAAAAAGACATCAATTATGCTTCCATAGCCCTTTTTGTCAAAATTTACCGGTAATAAGGTCACAAAAACTGCTGATACCATCTCTATTTAATCATGTGTGTTATCGTTACTTCCAGTAAATAGGAAAGTGTTCTGAAACTAAAACTTTGTGGGACTCGCTCTAATTTAAATATATATTTAGGCAAAAACGTTGCAGTTATTTTTAATAACTCAAAATTTGTGTCTTCGACTTTATCTATTACGAAACTATTTTGAAAAATTACGTTTTCTAACTATCTCTGAGCGACAAATAGTGATTTTAATCTCATCATTGATTTTTATAGTCCAAAATGGTGAGGACTGTATTAGGGCGCCATCCTTTTCAGATCAAATTTTTGAAATTTTTGTATTCTAACTCTACACCAGTCTTTTTTCGTTTAGAGGTCAAATTACTGAGAGATCAAAATAATGTTCAAGTGAGGCAAAGCATCAATTATTTTGATCTGCGTGAAGCTCATGGTTATTATAAATCCGACAAAATGTTTTCCTAAATTTTTGTGAATTTCTGAGTTTTGCCAGGCTTTGGCGTTTTTGAAATTATCTGTTCAATTAGACGTCACACTTGCTAACTAAAGAACTTTTAGTGAACCTATCCAATATTTTCAGTCAACAGTTCATTGCTCTTTTATCTTTTGGTAAAATTTCGCTGAATTTCTAAATGAACTTTCGAATTTTTTCGGTATTTGATACTCTTTTTTGTAGTCATATGACATAATCCGAACAATGACCTGTTCTATTGGGTTCTATTGAGTTACAAAAAATTGTTTAACATTCAGTTGACAGCTCACATTTTAGGTTTTTTGTATTCAAAAAGGTCAATGAAATTTTGAAATTGTAGATTTTTTAAAAATCTTTTTGTCCAATTGTAAGTCTGTTCATGGCACATACCCTCCACGTTTTTGAGACATGAGCACTATTTTTGATATTTTTTCCGTTCCAGCTGATGCTGTTATGACTTCGACACTATGAGCTTTCATTTTAAAAATTATGAGCTTTCGGCACTTGCCGTTATTTTAGTTCTTTTGTATTCCTTTCACATTGCTCTTTCAAAACAGGAATGGTGATTTTTATACATTGGTGATTTTTTGAGTCTTTCCTGTACTTGATGTTATTTTGAAGTCTTATGACTGATTGCCACAAAAAAACAGGAGTAAACGGCTTCTCACGCAGCTTTTACATTTACATCTATCTAGTTTTTTGAATTGATAGCCTTTTTGGTTGCAACGGCTTTAGAAGTTATATGGTTCAAATGTATCAATGAATTCTCAATAACCTTTTGTTCATCGTTTTGTGAACTTGTTAAGTAGTCCCATTAAGGGCAGGTCCCGGTATGCCATGTACCGAAATAAAATTTAATCTGACAAGGGTTCTATAAGATGCTACTTTGACTTGGTAAATGATTGTTTTTTGAAAGAGATATTGAGTTTCGTCGGTAACTATTGTTTTTTGTCGTAATATTTTCTGGTTAACATCTGGTTTTTTGTTGTAGTATTTTCTGGCTCTAGTCTCATTGATGGTGGTTCTCAACGGTCTTCTAATGCCGCATCATTTAATTCATTTATTGGTTTGAGTTTACAAAAAACGCTGTTTTTTGCTCGACCTATGACCTATAAAAAGATTTCCCAAGTTGAGGTCCCAGGCCGAAAATCGGGTGTTCCTGACCGTCCAGAAGAAACGTCTATGTCCAGACAGTCCCGGATGAAATGTCCCTATGTCCAGATTTTTGTGCGTTCCAAACCAAAATTGATATGAATGCTTATTCCAATTGACACGGTTGCTGGTGAAAAGAAAGTATCATACACAGGGAATTTGGTTTTTTTATCCGCAAGAGCATTGATTACTTTCAAAAATACGCAAAAGTATGAAACAGTGGTGGCAAAAACTTTGAAAATATGCGATAAATGCATTAGAATTTATGTATCTTAGTGGTTGATGAGGTGGATATGTGCGCTTTCAGCGGAATAATATCGCAATAAATTTACACAATTTCACCGCTTTGAAAAAGCTTGAAAATTTTGTAAAATAAGCGATGAATGTGCTGAATATGGTAAAAATAAATATTTATAGCTGTCAATGTGGCCAATTTACTATATTCCAATTACTATTATTTTCAAATGGTAGTATTTTTCCGACTGTAAATTGACAAATGAGGGAATTGGTGTCCGTGAATTGCAGGATCGGGCAGAAGGGTTACAATTTGATTTTTTAACACGGTCGCAGTGTCAACGCTGTAGATAGGCAAAAAATTAAAGTATTGTAGTGAACGGTTGCACCAACTGCAGTTTTAGCGCTGAATGGTGTAAATTTGGTGATAAAAATGTTTCCCTGCTAAAAGCCATAAAAGTTACGACATTTCATTGGTAAAAAAGTAACCGCAAATCTTTTTGTTATAAATTTTTGTTAGCCAACTTTTACTTTGACCACTTCCTATTAAGGTTTTCATATTGAAGCTCAAAAAGATTTTTGGAACGCACAAAACTCTGCTTATAGGCAATTTTTAAAGCATAAAAATTTGATTTTGGAACCTATTAATTTTGTTTCGAACTTGCAAAAGACTGGACAAAGAAAGTTTTTAGCTTACGCAGTACGCATGAAAAATTGAAGAAATTCGTGGGGGATATTTCGTAGAGCAAAGATAAATTGATAGCTATTTAATGTTCCAATACTAAGTGTAAAAACGATCAGTATAAGCGGCTAACCAGGGTCTGGATGTGTTATCCCCCTGCTTCCGCTTACCAGGCATATAGATTACAAGTACCAAGGCGTATCTGTTACTTTTAATTTAAAATTCTATGTAACAAGACATAATTTTTTTTACAAATGACAAAATCAAATAAAAACAACAAGCATTACGACCAAAACTCAATGTCAATTTATTTTTTGAACCTTGAAGAAAAAGACAAAATAGCCTGAGATCAGAACGAAACTTAACAAATTGATTTGCATTTCACAAAAAAATAACGATATAGAGCAGGTCATTTTGTGAGATTAAATAACAAGTAGACAACAAAAAAAAGGGCAAATTAAAAAAAAGTTTATTTGTTTTGAAAACTGTTAATTTCAAAAACATGAAAACCATTTGCTATCAATGAAAGTATTCAATGGCTTCATTTACGCCTTCACGCGAAACCATTGAGGCCTGTCCTTATCCAGAATGTAATAAGACTACAAAAAAACAAATGCCACCAAAAAACAAAAAGTCAATTAAGTTATGCGAGGAAATGGTGCGGACCCTGTTATATCATAATAGATCCACTCAAAATATTAAATATTTTTAATTGCACTTTTTAAGACCTTCAAAGTGATATGCGGCTCGTTATTTAATGACAGTTAATGTAAAGCGAAAAACCTCAAAAACTGAAAATGTCCAAAATTAAAAAAAAAACTATGAAAAATTTTAGTATCAACGCCAGAAAACATTTGATTAAACTTTAAAACAGCAAAGAGGGACCACATTACAACTCCCTGTAAAGATAATGCGACACTTATTATTGATGACACTGCGCTAATTGTTGGCAAAAAATTAAAAGGAGCAAGTCTGGAAAAACAGTACTTCTTAAAACAAATATTTCAAAACCAGTCATAACGTAAAATTTAAACTAAACACTAGTGAATATAACAATTTCTTATTACTTAGGAAGCCAAGAAGTACAAGAAGTAAGCAAAATTAGGTAAAAAAAAGAAAAGACAACGACAAATACAGGCTAAACACACAAACAGTTTAGCGCAATTGAAGCCAAAAAAAAACATTTGTCTTTGCTGAAAATATCCTTTAATGTCCATTTACTTTCATTTTACGCACATTTCACCTGTCTATAATTTAGAGTTGATTTGAAACTGCACTGCTCTGTTTTGATTTTAAAACAGACAAAAATCTTAAAACGCAAAAAAAATTGAAAAAATACAGCGGCCTCTTATAATCCCAGATCTTTTGAATTCTGAAATTCAACATTTTGACCAAAACTGGCCTTGCTATTGCTGCATGTCCATAAAAATGAAAAAAATAGTTTCAAACGTCAGTGAACTAGATAACTTGACCGAATATTCATTTTATCAATGATAAAAGCAGTGTTTTCATTATCTATCTGGTTATATTAGCGAAAAAACATTAGTATTATCTGAAAGCATTAGATAGTTTTTAACACCCCACCAGATACGAAATTACACATTTAGTTAATTTTACGTGGTCAAAAAAACATGAAACACTGGGAAAACTCAAGAACTCATTAAAAATTTGTGTCAAGAGTTTGGAGCCATAAAAACCATGAATTTTACTTGGTACAGCCTGTTATGAAATGGTACAGCTTGTCAGTTGAACTTGTCATTTGAAAAAAAGCAAAAAAAATTTACAAGAAATCGAACCAAAATAATTTTCGCATTTCGTTGCAAAAACCAATTATTGGGCCCCAACTGGACTTATCATCGCTGTTCTGTTTTTAAAAAATGTTGGAAAGAAGTTGACTGCCCTGTTTTCTTTAGCAGTTGATCAATCCCACCCCTATTTTTTTTTCAAATGCATGAATTGTTCCCGTTATATATTGATAAATGGGGAGGGGGGGTTGTTGACCGGAAATTAGGTGAAACGGGCATGGGTACTACACTTTCAATTATTGCTATAAATTGAATTTTTGAGTTCAAAAATGGTCAACACATTCAACTGCCATACACACTTCTAAACAGCATTGCTAACTTGCTCTGATCTGATTCGTGAGGACATCAGCCATCATATTTGGATGGTGCAGCTAAAAATTTATATATATATATATATATATATATATATATATATATATATATATATATATATATATATATATATATATAGTTTACGTACAACCCGCGTTGAAAGAAGTTATATACACAATAAGAAGAGTTTGAGATTCAAATTAAGGTTTGGGGAAAGTAGTTCTTGTTAAAACTATAACTTCCTTCTAAATGTAATAAAGGACTTTTTCTGCCTCAGGTGCACTCATCCTTTCACGTACCATGGAGAACTTCTGAACACTGAACTTGACGTCTCCAAATAGTATTGGCTCAACTCCTTGGCACGCCTCTTAGAGATTGTTTGGAAGGATTGTGATAATTCTTCAGGTAAGTATGGTATTTAAAATAACAAAAAAATAGAATTGAAAAATCTTAAAAGTGCAATGGGCGTGGGTGGGGCTTGAACTGTGTTGATGTTCTGATGCTTTAGCTAAATAGTTCATTGCAATAAGGTGACTTCTTTTGCATCAAGTTTTTCGTTTCAATGCTTTGTTCTTTCAATTATCAATTCGTCGCTAAACAAAATTGGAGAACAACAATTTGACTTGAATGGTTTCAAACTAAAGCGCTCATTTCTGATGTTGTCGCAGAGAATCGCGTTAAGTCTCATGCAAGATGCTACATAAATTCAGGTTTTCTTTCAATTATATTAATTTTTCGTTTGATGCAATTAGCGCTGGGATTTTGATGTCTGTCCCTGTTTCTAAATGATCCTGCTTCAATGTTGAAATCAGATTGAGGAGAGAAGAAGAAACCGTTATGATTAGTATAAAAAGAGAGAGAGAGAAAGATAGAAAACAAGCATTGTTTTGAACTCAAAAAGCATTAAAATAGAAGTAACGAAAATTAAGAAACTATTTATAAAAATGCCTCGCTGGCCTGAATCATAACACCACTGAATTCAATACGCGCGTAGCTCAGAACAATTTTTTTTTGACGATCAAATGGGCTGGTTATTTTCTTTTTCTTCAGATCAGTGGACTATCGGGAATGAAGAAAGTTGCAATTTTCTTGTCTTGTGTAAATAATACTGTGATAGCTGTATCTAAAAGCAAATTAAAAAGAAATTGTCTGAGAAGGGAATCGAACTGCAATTCGCTAGGTTATTGATTTCGTGCTCGCATTTTTAACCACTGCACTATTTTGCCTGGACATGTCGTTTTAAGATATGTTTGTAGAACTGCTGATGTAAGTAACATTGACAATAGTAGTAACAGCAAAAATTGCTACGCTAACCCAAACCATAAAACCACTGAAACCAAACCAGGTGCAGCATAATAGAGCAAGTTTTGTCTTTTTTTATCTGACAAATATTTTAATAAATTAGTGATTACCGGATTGTTCAGGAAAATAGTAAAACAATTTAAAAAAATAGAAATGATGAACATCGAGTTAAGACGCAAGTGTTGGTCAATAAATTATGCATAAAAATATTGGTGACAGCTGTGATCTTTTCAGCCCCGAATTGACTAGACGAGCGGCTGGCTAAACAGATGAAAACAACAGAATGAGATGGAGAGAGATTGACAGATATTGAGTTGCATTTGGCTTCGATATAACTAGGCCAGCGGCTGGCCAAGCACTCGTAACACGTCCCATTGTTCTGTTGCTTTTGATATTGTATTCTTTGTAGTAAAGCAGGAATAAATAAAAGGGAAGTTGGAGGTAACTGAGCTGGCCTCGAACTGCAGTCGGAGAAAAAAAAAGTTTTTTATTCTGTTGATTCTTCCACGCTGTGTTGAGCTTTTCTTTGTTTCTTCTTAATTCTTTCGATAAAGCTATTGAAGGAAAATGAGGAAATTGTCTACCAAATCCATTGTTGTTGTCAATTCAATTATCTCCCCTGCCCATATTATCAAATGTTTACGTTATGTAATGCTGCCTGCTTCACGCATGTGCGCACCTTCAATTAAATAAATTAAGTTATTATCACTTTTTAATGCCTTTTTCAATTGATTTTTCACGACATTGAGTTTTTTTAAGAAGTTTTTATTTCAGATTACACGGGCTGAATTCTCAGACAAAAATCGAAATTTCCGTACTGCACAATTTAAACCATCAAAGAACTTATCTTAATTTAATGTTCTGCCTAGTCTTTGTTCCCTGTCTAAGAGGTGAAAATCACTTAGAGATGAGCGCCCAAAAAATTAGGACCCGAGAGCAATAAATTTAAAGTTTTCAACTTGGAGAGAACGCAAATGGTGTAGAACATACAAAATTATGCCTATAGGCTTTTTTGAACGCCACAATAGTCTAATGGCACGAAAAGTTTACTTGGGTTCGCTCGATTTTTTAGCGCAACAAAGGAACGTCCGGACGCACTAACTAAGGAGGTCTCGATATGAAGGCGCAAAATTTTGGACACATTCAATACTGAACGGCCTGGAGATACCGAGGTTGTGTCTCAGCCTTGAAAAGTCTTAATATAGTTTGGGACAGTAGTACATTTCAATTTGGGGCTAATGATTTGGTATAGCAAATCAAGTTATGTAGTTAAAATTAATTTAGTTCAATTTCCCTCGCCATTTAATATAGTCATAATTTGAGTTCTTGTTTGAAGATCAAATCTTAAGTTTTCATTTTTTACAATTTGTTTATATCCTGTGCCTGATAACTTTGTCTGTTCATGTTGTTCATGTTGTCTCGGGAGTGTTGTCTTGAGTTGCCGCAATTGGAATTCAATTGTCGTGATCAAATTGTTGATCAATTTTAGCTATTTTAATTTCATTGCATTGTGCTCATGTTCTTAATTCAAATTAGTTGTCTCTCTTTTAAACTAGATTTTGCTCCGCCAAAGCAATAAAATGTATCAAACAATTTTGAGTTCTATTTCGCTAAGCGAAATACCAGTTTAATAATAGATTTAAATTCCGCTCCGCCAAATCTACGCAAATTCTGTATTCAGAATATTGAATCGTTCAGCTACAGAACTAATAGTGAATTCGCCCCGCGGATTAACCAATTAAATTGAAATGGTAATTGAATAATTCGGCACCGCGAATCAACCCCGATTACAGATTGCGAATCTGTATGACATGGCGCAGCCAGCTCGTGAAAATAAAAAGACACCATTGTCGATAGAGCCATTTTGGGAACGCCCAACGTCGGACCCACCAATCAGATGGAAAAAATGGCGGGTTCAAGTAAAGCTTGCGATTCTCGCGCTCGAGAATATCACACTGGACACTCTACTGCAACCGAAATCAACGATGGTACAATTACCAGCTGAACCAAAGTACGAGATGCCCATTGAGGATGCAACACATGACACGGAGAGAGACCGTCAGATACGAAACAGCCAATTGAGAATGCAATGAGACTTAATATGTCAAAAGATAACAGAAGCGGGAGTACTATGCGGGGAACGACCATGGCATCTTTGTGATCAAAAATGTGTGTCTCTTTTGTACCTTAGCATCGGTACAGAGGGAAGACGCTTACGAACACAAAAATTCCCTCATGACAATATTTATGACCTGACTACAGTCAAACATTGGGAGATGATGGAGATAGCCTTTATCCGCCCAAGAAATATCACCTTCGATCGGTATGTATTCTCCTCACGGAAGCAGAAAACGGGTGAAACGGTAGAAGAATTCTACAGCATTTTGAAAGAATTGGCGGAAAATTGCGATTTTGAAAATCGTAAGGAGGTGATCATCAGGGACATTTTCATCGCAAACGTGTTGGATGATGATATTCAACGCGAACGTCTCCGCGACACAGTTGATGCCGAAAGAGCACTTAGTGTTGCAGTCAATATGGAAATGGGCATCAGAATCAGCAAAGAATATCATCAAATAACGGTGCAACTGGCTATACGGTAAATGCAATACAAACATTCAATCGATTTGGTGGCGCGGGTGCACGTGGAAATCAATCAGGCAGAGCAGTAGCTAACCGTACAGCAGTTGGTCAATGTAGAGGTTGTGGTCAAGCTCGGACAACAACGCACCACCAGGTTTGCCCTGCTTTGGGTAAGAAATGTAATCATTGTGGTTTGCTCAACCATTTCGCCAAGGTATGTCGAAAAAAACTTAATAATGCACGAAATTCACGTCAAAATAATTGTATTAACAATGTAGAAACAGCCGAAACTACATGATCAAAATAAAAATCAAGAAAATCAAAATGTAAATTATATTAATTATAATGAACAATTTATTTCTGACTATGATTCCTCGGACGACAATTACGTTGCGACAGTAGAAAACGTTAGATCTCTGCCAATAGCGTTGCAAAATATGACGATAACGATCGGCAACACAGATTGTCACTTGCTCCTTGATTCTGGTAGCGGTTGTACGATTATCAATATGTCGCTCGCCAGAGAAATAATGTATAACTGTGCGCAATCACAATGGTCGGAGAAAAAACCATTAGAATTAAAGTCTTTTTCTAAAGATATTGTCGAAACTCTTGGCACTTTAAAAACACCAGTCCGGTGTAATGATTGGAAAATTCAGAAAGCAAAAATCACGGTCGTATTTGATGGTTTTCGACCAATTCTCGGACGAGATCTCTTCCAAAAATTAGGCATAACAACATCACAAAAACCTTGCCCAAATACGGAAGTCAATAATATAGAACCACCGTGTGCAATTAAAAAATCGTTTGCAAAAAAATTTCCAGAATTAATCTCCCGAATAGGAAAATCAAAGCATCACACGGTCAACTCAAAACTCCACAAAAATTATCGAGTTATACATCAAAAAAGAGGAAAAGTGCCAATTCATCTCCAACCAAAAGTGAAAATCGAACTTGAAAAATTGCTAAACGAAGGACATATTGAAAAACTCACTAATTGCTCTGATCAATTTTCTATTTCTCCAATAGTCATTACGGTAAAAAAAAAATAAATCAATCAAAATAGCATTAGATTCCAAAATCCTGAACAAAGCTATTCACAAAAACAAGTATCAAATGCCGATTATAGACTCGTTAATTCAGACAATGTCTCAAACACTGTCAACCGCGCCGCAAGAGACGGCTTATTTTACGACTCTTGATTTGCAGTACGCATATAGCCAACTCAATTTACACAGTGATACGGCCCGCCATTGCAACTTCAACCTCGTAAGCGGGGATATGACCGACACATATCGTTTTAAAACGGGATTTTACGGCCTTACGGATATGCCGGCTGAATTTCAAAAAGCGATCAATTGTACTCTTGCAGGTCTGGATAATATTTTCTGTTTTTTGGACGATATATTAATAGTGAGCAGAGGAGACATAGAAAAATATCTCGATTTAGTGCAAAAATGTCTGATAAAATTAGATCAAGAAAATCTCCGAATAAATCTTGCAAAATGTCATTTCGTAAAAGATAAAACCGAATGGCTCGGACATAATATTACCCAAACAGGTATAACACCATTGTCAAATAAAACAGATGCAAGCGGAAAATTATCAGCACCTTCCAATCTCAAAAAACTCAGATCCTTTATGGGCTCAGTTCATCACTTAGGAAAATTCATTGCAAACTTGTCGCAATTATGTTACCCACTTCGACCTTTGCTTAAGAAAAATACAAAATTTCTTTGGACGGATGAAAATGAAAAACAGTTCACATTAATTAAAGAGAAGATTGCTGAAACAACCGAAAATAAGCATTTCAACCCGGATTTAGAAACACGTATTAAATGCGACGCTTCACGTAAAAGTTTGGGGTGTGCATTAGAACTCCAAATGGTTGGCATACTGTGGCATTCGCATCGCGATTTTTAAATTCTGTGGAAGACAGATATAGCATTAATGAACTCGTACTGTTGAGTGCTGTCTGGTCCGTTGAACGTTTTATATATTATTTATACGGCAAATCATTTACCGTAATAACTGACAATTGGTCTCTTCTTTCAATCATGAGATAGAATAAAGCTAACAATTCCTATAACAGTCGATTGACACGTTGGGTAGATAGACTACTGCCATTTGATTGTACAATTGATCATCTCCCTGGCTCCAAAATGTAATTAGTAGATTACATCTCTCGCGACCCGCAACAAAAAGCTGTTAATATATCTGCATATGACGAGCAATTTATAGTAGCAAAATTGGATGTGATTAAGTGCAATGCGAAACTCTTCTTAATAAATGCGGAAAATTACGTCGGTTTCGCAGCGAAAAATCCGCTTGCAAAAAAAGCCTCAAATATTTCAAATTCCTCAAACAAATTATGCATTCCTCACACAAATTATGCAGTAAATTCGCACCGCGAAATCCAGAACATTCTTCAATTACGGAAAGTGATAACTCAATTAACAATTTAACACCAAATAACTCAAATTCTAATATCCAAATCAAGCAATCAACGCCCTCCAAAGTGAGATTTGCGGACGAAGCAGGACCATCGGTATCAGCGACGCCAGTGACCCCTAATACAGACACAAAAACAGTAACGTCACCCTCAGTAGACGACCTTTACTTGGACACATTTAACTTCGCCATTTCGAAGATCTTTTCCAGGACACTAATGGCCAGTCTCATCACCAAAGATGCGATATTAAAGGAGATACGAGACTGCATCTTAACAGAAAACGAAGATCGTTGCAAACAGATATCGCCGTACATACACTCATTCTGGAAAGACCTTCATGTCAAGAATGGATGTGTCTGCGTCGACGACAGGATAGATCTCCCTCAATCAAAGATGCCTACGTCGAAGCCATACAAACTACTCACCCTGGAACATGGGGGATGACAGATATGGCAACCCACGCATGGTGGTCGTACATGCACAGGAACATAGTCTCAAAGAGGGCAAAGTGCAATCCCTGTGTAAAAATTGGTAAAAATTTAAAGTCTATTGTTTCTGCTATTAAATGGGAACCATTAAAGTTATGTAAAGTTCCAAATGAAGAAATTCAATTTGCTTTTGGAGGACCAATTTATAATGAAAAAATCAAGAGATTTACATTGTGGCATGTATAGATTGATTTTCAAAATTTCCAACAGCAGAAGTATTTGATAGAACTAATGCAGATAATATTTTGAAATTCCTTCAGGAGTATGTTTTGCTACACGGAATACCCCGTTCAGTTAGACTAGATCAAGCTCGATGCCAAACGGGACAACAAATTAAAGCATTTTTTAGTCAAAATAATATACAGTTAATTTAAGCGCCAATACACGATCACAGAGCAATTGGTTTAGTTGAGAGGCTAATACAAACAATCAGGAATCAACTAGCTTGAATTAAAACGGCGGCGCGAAATCAATTTATTGTGAAAGCATCAATAAATTCAATTATTTACCAACTACGAATATGCCGTCAAAAGACTACTAATGTATCACCATTTTGAAGCACATTTAGGTAGAAAGGCTAATACTCCATTAAGTAATATATCGACGACACCTGACCCAAGTAGTCTGACATATAAATATATTTTAAATAAATATTTAGATCTGGCGACAGTCAAATGGGACAAACTCATTTCCGAAGAAAACTGGGACAACAAAGAAAGGAGTGACACAGAACTCGAATTAAACAGAGACAGATTGAGCAAGGACGCAGGAAAACGCAAAAATGAGGACCCAAAGAAAGAATCCAGAATGATTCTTCATCCAGAAGTCGGACTGTCAAAACCACGAACTGAAGCCTCCCTAGAATTTAAGCTACCCAAAAAAAGACCAAGAACAAAACGCTCCAAAAAAGCCTGGGCAGGCTATATGATGTGTTATCACCCGGTTCTTCGGTGGTGAAAACAGATAAATTTACATGAGTGATAAAGGAGCCCGGAAAAAGAGATGTGATCATTCGTAATTCAGATTTGGCTAAGTTTGGCACAAAGGCCGAACGCCCAACGGAATTACAAGTGTATGTAAATCGACGACCGAAACAATTAAGGGGAAAGATTACTGAAGATCTTATTAGTCATCATGCAACAGAGTCCAGAAAGAAATTAGAAGGAGGCAAACGAATGAAACACAGGAAAATAGCAGACGATACTAGAGCGGTCTTCTCGATACAATCAAATGTAACTCGAGCTCTTCATGTACAAATGCCCACCAAACCAAAACAAACAGTTATAACAGCGCCACCAAAGCCACCCGCAGAAGTAACGAGTGATTTCGCGGTGCCAATGGGAATGCCGTCGTCATCCATTGAAATCGCGGAGCCCCCTAGTAGACCAAAACGGAAAGCTGCTACCCAGGCTTCAGCGGCAATGAAACCGTCTAAAAGACAACGTTCAACGCCTTCAGTAACTGCGTCAGACGAATCAATTGCGTCTGTGCAAAATTGTCCATCCACAGCTTCAAGTTCTAGTGCACACTCGCGAAGCAAAAGGAGACAAATTATTAAGCAAACACAGATCCAAAACAAGTCCATCATTTCAGCTATGAAGACGGCCGCAGCTCAAAGTCAGCACGACGAAACAGACTTTACAGTTGGTCCATTCTCCCCTGCACAGTCTTACCCCACACAGTATTATATTTTGCCTAACTACGAGGGACCAGAGGCCTCAATGACGGTCGGCGAAGCGGAAAGATTTCATGAGAGTGACAGTGATAAAACTTGCCGAACGTCAAAATGTTTTAACTAAAACGTTCTGAATTGAAAACATTATGGTAGTAATTATTGTAACTAGTACATATGATATCAATTTTATGATAAATAACTTCGTCATTTTTTTTGTCAAGGGGGAAATGTGGTACAGTAGTGCATTTCATTCTGGGGCTAACGATTTGGTATAGCAAATCAAGTTATGTAGTTAAATTTATTTAGTTCATTTTCCTTCGCCATTTAATTTAGTCATAATTTGAGTTCTTGTTTGAAGATCAAATCTTAAGTTTTCACGTTTTACATTTTTTTTATATCCTGTGCCTGATAACTTTGTCTGTTCATGTTGTCTCGTGATCTTGAGTTGCCGCAATTGGCATTCAATTGTCGTGATCAAATTGTTGACCAATTTTAGTTATTTTAATTTCATTTCATTCTGCTCATGTTCTTAATTCAAATTAGTTGTCTCTCTCTTAAACTAGATTTTGCTCCGCCAAAGCAATAAAGTGTATCAAACAAATTTGAGTTCTATTTCGCTAAGCGAAATACCAGTTTAATAATAGAACTAAATTCCGCTTCGCCAAATGTACGCATATTCTGTATTCAGAATATTGAATCGTTCAGCTACACAACTAATAGTGAATTCGCCCCGCGAATTAACCAATTAATTTGAAATAGTAATTGAATAATTCGGCACCGCGAATCAACCCCGATTACAGATTGCGAATCTGTATGACATATAGTCAAATCTTCTTCTAAACAAAACAAAATATTGGCTGATTTTGGTGTGATTTCAGTGGTCTCGGTGGATGCGGGGAAAGATATGACGAGGAAGGAGGCTAATTGGGGAGCTATTTGATCTGTCAATTTAATGAAAGGGGAAAATCATAATAAGGTAACTTGGATTCATTCAGTTAAGGAGAGCCAGTTACGAAATTTAATCTCAACTCAGCAACCAATTGGAGGGGATAATGCCTCATGGTTTCGTTGATGTGATTCTGACGGTAAGCTAAATTTATCTATTCTAAAGTGTCTAAAGAATACCAACAAGGAGGTCAGCTAATGTGTGTTTGCACATAATGTGCCGCTCATCCACATTTTTGACTTAATAGTTTTGCAAAATGAGGAAGAAATAGGAAATCATCCGTAATTCCAATTTTTTTACATCCAAAACTCATTGTCTATTTTATGCTCAAGAAAAATACTTGTTAACAAAGTCAAAATAGGATCACCTAAAACCTAAACTAAATAACATTTTTTTTTATTCTGCAATAAACAATATCCCACCAGTCCTTAACAATACTTGGTAAACAATAGACAAAAAGAACAAAAATGAGTTAAAAAACACGTTTCAATGTCTTGAAAGCAAAAAATTTCAATTAATGAAAACCAAAAGACGAACTGAAATCTTTAAGTAAGTTAAAGTCGTTCGTACCTACATTGAAAGACATTGAGACCTGTCAAAATCCATAATATGCCTTACGTCTACAAAAACAAACGACAAATACAGACGAAGAAAAAAAATTCAATCAAAATTTGTGGGAAAACGGTTTCGAAGCCGTTAAAACCATTTTTTGCTCCAACTAAATTTAGACTGAATCAATTGCGCTTTTCTCGAACACTAATGAGGTGATATATGACCTCTCAATAATGACATTACAAGTAGACAAGTATGCAACAAGTAGACATGAAAAGACCAAAAGGGGAAATGTTAAGAAATGCGATTGCTTTTTTTCGAAAACAAACAATTTCAATTTGATGGAAACCTTAGCAATCAACTCAAATCAATAAACAAGCTGGCTGGCTCATTCATATTTTCATTGAAAGCTTTTGAGATGTGTCATTCATCAGATAATCTCATACTCCAAAAAAAATACGACAAACACGGAGAAAAATCAAACTTCAGTTATATTTTATTGCAAAAAACTGGTTTCAAAATCATTAAAGCAAAAAGCAGTTTACTGAAAACATAAAAACATTAGAAAAAAAATCAATGTTGTTTTCTTTGACACCTCTAATAAGATATGCTACCCGCAAACGAAGAGACTAGACAACCATTCGACAAAAAGAGCAACAAATTGCAAGATTAAAAAAGCCATTAGAAATAATTTGATTTCAAAGTGGAAGAAAACTTAGGTTATCAATTGAACTTAGTAAATAGCTTCTTTTCTTCATCCATAGGAATCTTTATCCATAGGAAACACACAAAAATTCACCGACTTCTGCTTGAAGACAGTGCCGAAGCCACTAAAACCGTAATCTATTCGATGAGTAATTTGAGATGTTCATTTGTTACTTCTTTTTAGACGCCATAAAGTTTTATCTGACTTGAAGGTTCATCTGACTTGAAGTTTTATCTTCGTTATAAGAGAAGTAAGAAACCAAAAGATGGCCAAGATAGGAAAATCTTCCAAATTGAAAGTTTTTTGAAAACTCGTAGTTTCAAAGCCAAAACCCCATTCCATAAAACGAAAGTCGCAACAATATTAAATTTTAACCTATCAGAAACGCAGTGCAACTTGTCTTCAGAATTACTTGAAAATAGAAGTTATCAAAATTGAAAAAGAAGAAAATCAGGCAAAACTCGGTAGTAATCCGTTTTTATTCTGAAAACAATTTTTTAAATTTTTTTAAGTCAAAATGACCATAAGAATTTGACTAAAAAAGTTACATAGGTTTCCTCTAACTTTCTCAGGAAATCTGTTGGACTTGTCATTAATAAGCCCTTGTCCTAATTGCTCTGTTCTGTAATTAGGACTACACCTATCTCTGCTCTTGCCATCATTCCATTAGGAACAAATAATTAATCCGAATAAAATAGTTATGGATAAATTGACAAAAAAGTCATGAAATCAAAAATAAATGATGCAATTCGGATAACTATCAAGTTAAATTAACAAAAAACGGCAAAAGAGTTGATAGATCAAAAATTAATAATGCATTTGAATAATTATTGAGTTAAACTAGCAAAAAGGACAAAAATTTTTTTCAGGAACATTCCCAGAGGAAGCGCAAGTAAAACTATCCCTCTTTGGAGTTAACTAAGATCATTTCAGCAATTTTTAGGTATTTTAATTCGGCAAAATAAACAAAGTAGAGAAAGAAAAATTAGCAGGAGTTCAACCGAAAATTTCAACAACAGTCTTTTATCCTTATACGTAAAACCAACAACACTTCCGCTAACATTTTAATAAATTGCTATAAATTGAATTTTTGAGTTCAAAAATGGTCAACACATTCAACTGCCATACACACTTCTAAACAGCATTGCTAACTTGCTCTGATCTGATTCGTGAGGACATCAGCCATCATATTTGGATGGTGCAGCTAAAAATTTATATATATATATATATATATATATATATATATATATATATAGTTTACGTACAACCCGCGTTGAAAGAAGTTATATACACAATAAGAAGAGTTTGAGATTCAAATTAAGGTTTGGGGAAAGTAGTTCTTGTTAAAACTATAACTTCCTTCTAAATGTAATAAAGGACTTTTTCTGCCTCAGGTGCACTCATCCTTTCACGTACCATGGAGAACTTCTGAACACTGAACTTGACGTCTCCAAATAGTATTGGCTCAACTCCTTGGCACGCCTCTTAGAGATTGTTTGGAAGGATTGTGATAATTCTTCAGGTAAGTATGGTATTTAAAATAACAAAAAAATAGAATTGAAAAATCTTAAAAGTGCAATGGGCGTGGGTGGGGCTTGAACTGTGTTGATGTTCTGATGCTTTAGCTAAATAGTTCATTGCAATAAGGTGACTTCTTTTGCATCAAGTTTTTCGTTTCAATGCTTTGTTCTTTCAATTATCAATTCGTCGCTAAACAAAATTGGAGAACAACAATTTGACTTGAATGGTTTCAAACTAAAGCGCTCATTTCTGATGTTGTCGCAGAGAATCGCGTTAAGTCTCATGCAAGATGCTACATAAATTCAGGTTTTCTTTCAATTATATTAATTTTTCGTTTGATGCAATTAGCGCTGGGATTTTGATGTCTGTCCCTGTTTCTAAATGATCCTGCTTCAATGTTGAAATCAGATTGAGGAGAGAAGAAGAAACCGTTATGATTAGTATAAAAAGAGAGAGAGAAAGATAGAAAACAAGCATTGTTTTGAACTCAAAAAGCATTAAAATAGAAGTAACGAAAATTAAGAAACTATTTATAAAAATGCCTCGCTGGCCTGAATCATAACACCACTGAATTCAATACGCGCGTAGCTCAGAATAATTTTTTTTTGACGATCAAATGGGCTGGTTATTTTCTTTTTCTTCAGATCAGTGGACTATCGGGAATGAAGAAAGTTGCAATTTTCTTGTCTTGTGTAAATAATACTGTGATAGCTGTATCTAAAAGCAAATTAAAAAGAAATTGTCTGAGAAGGGAATCGAACTGCAATTCGCTAGGTTATTGATTTCGTGCTCGCATTTTTAACCACTGCACTATTTTGCCTGGACATGTCGTTTTAAGATATGTTTGTAGAACTGCTGATGTAAGTAACATTGACAATAGTAGTAACAGCAAAAATTGCTACGCTAACCCAAACCATAAAACCACTGAAACCAAACCAGGTGCAGCATAATAGAGCAAGTTTTGTCTTTTTTTATCTGACAAATATTTTAATAAATTAGTGATTACCGGATTGTTCAGGAAAATAGTAAAACAATTTAAAAAAATAGAAATGATGAACATCGAGTTAAGACGCAAGTGTTGGTCAATAAATTATGCATAAAAATATTGGTGACAGCTGTGATCTTTTCAGCCCCGAATTGACTAGACGAGCGGCTGGCTAAACAGATGAAAACAACAGAATGAGATGGAGAGAGATTGACAGATATTGAGTTGCATTTGGCTTCGATATAACTAGGCCAGCGGCTGGCCAAGCACTCGTAACACGTCCCATTGTTCTGTTGCTTTTGATATTGTATTCTTTGTAGTAAAGCAGGAATAAATAAAAGGGAAGTTGGAGGTAACTGAGCTGGCCTCTAACTGCAGTCGGAGAAAAAAAAAGTTTTTTATTCTGTTGATTCTTCCACGCTGTGTTGAGCTTTTCTTTGTTTCTTCTTAATTCTTTCGATAAAGCTATTGAAGGAAAATGAGGAAATTGTCTACCAAATCCATTGTTGTTGTCAATTCAATTATCTCCCCTGCCCATATTATCAAATGTTTACGTTATGTAATGCTGCCTGCTTCACGCATGTGCGCACCTTCAATTAAATAAATTAAGTTATTATCACTTTTTAATGCCTTTTTCAATTGATTTTTCACGACATTGAGTTTTTTTAAGAAGTTTTTATTTCAGATTACACGGGCTGAATTCTCAGACAAAAATCGAAATTTCCGTACTGCACAATTTAAACCATCAAAGAACTTATCTTAATTTAATGTTCTGCCTAGTCTTTGTTCCCTGTCTAAGAGGTGAAAATCACTTAGAGATGAGCGCCCAAAAAATTAGGACCCGAGAGCAATAAATTTAAAGTTTTCAACTTGGAGAGAACGCAAATGGTGTAGAACATACAAAATTATGCCTATAGGCTTTTTTGAACGCCACAATAGTCTAATGGCACGAAAAGTTTACTTGGGTTCGCTCGATTTTTTAGCGCAACAAAGGAACGTCCGGACGCACTAACTAAGGAGGTCTCGATATGAAGGCGCAAAATTTTGGACACATTCAATACTGAACGGCCTGGAGATACCGAGGTTGTGTCTCAGCCTTGAAAAGTCTTAATATAGTTTGGGACAGTAGTACATTTCAATTTGGGGCTAATGATTTGGTATAGCAAATCAAGTTATGTAGTTAAAATTAATTTAGTTCAATTTCCCTCGCCATTTAATATAGTCATAATTTGAGTTCTTGTTTGAAGATCAAATCTTAAGTTTTCATTTTTTACAATTTGTTTATATCCTGTGCCTGATAACTTTGTCTGTTCATGTTGTTCATGTTGTCTCGGGAGTGTTGTCTTGAGTTGCCGCAATTGGAATTCAATTGTCGTGATCAAATTGTTGATCAATTTTAGCTATTTTAATTTCATTGCATTGTGCTCATGTTCTTAATTCAAATTAGTTGTCTCTCTTTTAAACTAGATTTTGCTCCGCCAAAGCAATAAAATGTATCAAACAATTTTGAGTTCTATTTCGCTAAGCGAAATACCAGTTTAATAATAGATTTAAATTCCGCTCCGCCAAATCTACGCAAATTCTGTATTCAGAATATTGAATCGTTCAGCTACAGAACTAATAGTGAATTCGCCCCGCGGATTAACCAATTAAATTGAAATGGTAATTGAATAATTCGGCACCGCGAATCAACCCCGATTACAGATTGCGAATCTGTATGACATGGCGCAGCCAGCTCGTGAAAATAAAAAGACACCATTGTCGATAGAGCCATTTTGGGAACGCCCAACGTCGGACCCACCAATCAGATGGAAAAAATGGCGGGTTCAAGTAAAGCTTGCGATTCTCGCGCTCGAGAATATCACACTGGACACTCTACTGCAACCGAAATCAACGATGGTACAATTACCAGCTGAACCAAAGTACGAGATGCCCATTGAGGATGCAACACATGACACGGAGAGAGACCGTCAGATACGAAACAGCCAATTGAGAATGCAATGAGACTTAATATGTCAAAAGATAACAGAAGCGGGAGTACTATGCGGGGAACGACCATGGCATCTTTGTGATCAAAAATGTGTGTCTCTTTTGTACCTTAGCATCGGTACAGAGGGAAGACGCTTACGAACACAAAAATTCCCTCATGACAATATTTATGACCTGACTACAGTCAAACATTGGGAGATGATGGAGATAGCCTTTATCCGCCCAAGAAATATCACCTTCGATCGGTATGTATTCTCCTCACGGAAGCAGAAAACGGGTGAAACGGTAGAAGAATTCTACAGCATTTTGAAAGAATTGGCGGAAAATTGCGATTTTGAAAATCGTTAGGAGGTGATCATCAGGGACATTTTCATCGCAAACGTGTTGGATGATGATATTCAACGCGAACGTCTCCGCGACACAGTTGATGCCGAAAGAGCACTTAGTGTTGCAGTCAATATGGAAATGGGCATCAGAATCAGCAAAGAATATCATCAAATAACGGTGCAACTGGCTATACGGTAAATGCAATACAAACATTCAATCGATTTGGTGGCGCGGGTGCACGTGGAAATCAATCAGGCAGAGCAGTAGCTAACCGTACAGCAGTTGGTCAATGTAGAGGTTGTGGTCAAGCTCGGACAACAACGCACCACCAGGTTTGCCCTGCTTTGGGTAAGAAATGTAATCATTGTGGTTTGCTCAACCATTTCGCCAAGGTATGTCGAAAAAAACTTAATAATGCACGAAATTCACGTCAAAATAATTGTATTAACAATGTAGAAACAGCCGAAACTACATGATCAAAATAAAAATCAAGAAAATCAAAATGTAAATTATATTAATTATAATGAACAATTTATTTCTGACTATGATTCCTCGGACGACAATTACGTTGCGACAGTAGAAAACGTTAGATCTCTGCCAATAGCGTTGCAAAATATGACGATAACGATCGGCAACACAGATTGTCACTTGCTCCTTGATTCTGGTAGCGGTTGTACGATTATCAATATGTCGCTCGCCAGAGAAATAATGTATAACTGTGCGCAATCACAATGGTCGGAGAAAAAACCATTAGAATTAAAGTCTTTTTCTAAAGATATTGTCGAAACTCTTGGCACTTTAAAAACACCAGTCCGGTGTAATGATTGGAAAATTCAGAAAGCAAAAATCACGGTCGTATTTGATGGTTTTCGACCAATTCTCGGACGAGATCTCTTCCAAAAATTAGGCATAACAATATCACAAAAACCTTGCCCAAATACGGAAGTCAATAATATAGAACCACCGTGTGCAATTAAAAAATCGTTTGCAAAAAAATTTCCAGAATTAATCTCCCGAATAGGAAAATCAAAGCATCACACGGTCAACTCAAAACTCCACAAAAATTATCGAGTTATACATCAAAAAAGAGGAAAAGTGCCAATTCATCTCCAACCAAAAGTGAAAATCGAAAAAATCGAACTTGAAAAATTGCTAAACGAAGGACATATTGAAAAACTCACTAATTGCTCTGATCAATTTTCTATTTCTCCAATAGTCATTACGGTAAAAAAAAAATAAATCAATCAAAATAGCATTAGATTCCAAAATCCTGAACAAAGCTATTCACAAAAACAAGTATCAAATGCCGATTATAGACTCGTTAATTCAGACAATGTCTCAAACACTGTCAACCGCGCCGCAAGAGACGGCTTATTTTACGACTCTTGATTTGCAGTACGCATATAGCCAACTCAATTTACACAGTGATACGGCCCGCCATTGCAACTTCAACCTCGTAAGCGGGGATATGACCGACACATATCGTTTTAAAACGGGATTTTACGGCCTTACGGATATGCCGGCTGAATTTCAAAAAGCGATCAATTGTACTCTTGCAGGTCTGGATAATATTTTCTGTTTTTTGGACGATATATTAATAGTGAGCAGAGGAGACATAGAAAAATATCTCGATTTAGTGCAAAAATGTCTGATAAAATTAGATCAAGAAAATCTCCGAATAAATCTTGCAAAATGTCATTTCGTAAAAGATAAAACCGAATGGCTCGGACATAATATTACCCAAACAGGTATAACACCATTGTCAAATAAAACAGATGCAAGCGGAAAATTATCAGCACCTTCCAATCTCAAAAAACTCAGATCCTTTATGGGCTCAGTTCATCACTTAGGAAAATT
Source organism: Convolutriloba macropyga (assembly GCF_964194025.1). Lineage (NCBI taxonomy): Eukaryota > Metazoa > Xenacoelomorpha > Acoela > Convolutidae > Convolutriloba > Convolutriloba macropyga. Next base: position 21,517,795 of record NC_134470.1, read on the forward strand.
CATTGCAAACTTGTCGCAATTATGTTACCCACTTCGACCTTTGCTTAAGAAAAATACAAAATTTCTTTGGACGGATGAAAATGAAAAACAGTTCACATTAATTAAAGAGAAGATTGCTGAAACAACCGAAAATAAGCATTTCAACCCGGATTTAGAAACACGTATTAAATGCGACGCTTCACGTAAAAGTTTGGGGTGTGCATTAGAACTCCAAATGGTTGGCATACTGTGGCATTCGCATCGCGATTTTTAAATTCTGTGGAAGACAGATATAGCATTAATGAACTCGTACTGTTGAGTGCTGTCTGGTCCGTTGAACGTTTTATATATTATTTATACGGCAAATCATTTACCGTAATAACTGACAATTGGTCTCTTCTTTCAATCATGAGATAGAATAAAGCTAACAATTCCTATAACAGTCGATTGACACGTTGGGTAGATAGACTACTGCCATTTGATTGTACAATTGATCATCTCCCTGGCTCCAAAATGTAATTAGTAGATTACATCTCTCGCGACCCGCAACAAAAAGCTGTTAATATATCTGCATGTGACGAGCAATTTATAGTAGCAAAATTGGATGTGATTAAATGCAATGCGAAACTCTTCTTAATAAATGCGGAAAATTACGTCGGTTTCGCAGCGAAAAATCCGCTTGCAAAAAAAGCCTCAAATATTTCAAATTCCTCAAACAAATTATGCATTCCTCACACAAATTATGCAGTAAATTCGCACCGCGAAATCCAGAACATTCTTCAATTACGGAAAGTGATAACTCAATTAACAATTTAACACCAAATAACTCAAATTCTAATATCCAAATCAAGCAATCAACGCCCTCCAAAGTGAGATTTGCGGACGAAGCAGGACCATCGACAGCCCCAGTGGTATCAGCGACGCCAGTGACCCCTAATACAGACACAAAAACAGTAACGTCACCCTCAGTAGACGACCTTTACTTGGACACATTTAACTTCGCCATTTCGAAGATCTTTTCCAGGACACTAATGGCCAGTCTCATCACCAAAGATGCGATATTAAAGGAGATACGAGACTGCATCTTAACAGAAAACGAAGATCGTTGCAAACAGATATCGCCGGACATACACTCATTCTGGAAAGACCTTCATGTCAAGAATGGATGTGTCTGCGTCGACGACAGGATAGATCTCCCTCAATCAAAGATGCCTACGTCGAAGCCATACAAACTACTCACCCTGGAACATGGGGGATGACAGATATGGCAACCCACGCATGGTGGTCGTACATGCACAGGAACATAGTCTCAAAGAGGGCAAAGTGCAATCCCTGTGTAAAAATTGGTAAAAATTTAAAGTCTATTGTTTCTGCTATTAAATGGGAACCATTAAAGTTATGTAAAGTTCCAAATGAAGAAATTCAATTTGCTTTTGGAGGACCAATTTATAATGAAAAAATCAAGAGATTTACATTGTGGCATGTATAGATTGATTTTCAAAATTTCCAACAGCAGAAGTATTTGATAGAACTAATGCAGATAATATTTTGAAATTCCTTCAGGAGTATGTTTTGCTACACGGAATACCCCGTTCAGTTAGACTAGATCAAGCTCGATGCCAAACGGGACAACAAATTAAAGCATTTTTTAGTCAAAATAATGTACAGTTAATTTAAGCGCCAATACACGATCACAGAGCAATTGGTTTAGTTGAGAGGCTAATACAAACAATCAGGAATCAACTAGCTTGAATTAAAACGGCGGCGCGAAATCAATTTATTGTGAAAGCATCAATAAATTCAATTATTTACCAACTACGAATATGCCGTCAAAAGACTACTAATGTATCACCATTTTGAAGCACATTTAGGTAGAAAGGCTAATACTCCATTAAGTAATATATCGACGACACCTGACCCAAGTAGTCTGACATATAAATATATTTTAAATAAATATTTAGATCTGGCGACAGTCAAATGGGACAAACTCATTTCCGAAGAAAACTGGGACAACAAAGAAAGGAGTGACACAGAACTCGAATTAAACAGAGACAGATTGAGCAAGGACGCAGGAAAACGCAAAAATGAGGACCCAAAGAAAGAATCCAGAATGATTCTTCATCCAGAAGTCGGACTGTCAAAACCACGAACTGAAGCCTCCCTAGAATTTAAGCTACCCAAAAAAAGACCAAGAACAAAACGCTCCAAAAAAGCCTGGGCAGGCTATATGATGTGTTATCACCCGGTTCTTCGGTGGTGAAAACAGATAAATTTACATGAGTGATAAAGGAGCCCGGAAAAAGAGATGTGATCATTCGTAATTCAGATTTGGCTAAGTTTGGCACAAAGGCCGAACGCCCAACGGAATTACAAGTGTATGTAAATCGACGACCGAAACAATTAAGGGGAAAGATTACTGAAGATCTTATTAGTCATCATGCAACAGAGTCCAGAAAGAAATTAGAAGGAGGCAAACGAATGAAACACAGGAAAATAGCAGACGATACTAGAGCGGTCTTCTCGATACAATCAAATGTAACTCGAGCTCTTCATGTACAAATGCCCACCAAACCAAAACAAACAGTTATAACAGCGCCACCAAAGCCACCCGCAGAAGTAACGAGTGATTTCGCGGTGCCAATGGGAATGCCGTCGTCATCCATTGAAATCGCGGAGCCCCCTAGTAGACCAAAACGGAAAGCTGCTACCCAGGCTTCAGCGGCAATGAAACCGTCTAAAAGACAACGTTCAACGCCTTCAGTAACTGCGTCAGACGAATCAATTGCGTCTGTGCAAAATTGTCCATCCACAGCTTCAAGTTCTAGTGCACACTCGCGAAGCAAAAGGAGACAAATTATTAAGCAAACACAGATCCAAAACAAGTCCATCATTTCAGCTATGAAGACGGCCGCAGCTCAAAGTCAGCACGACGAAACAGACTTTACAGTTGGTCCATTCTCCCCTGCACAGTCTTACCCCACACAGTATTATATTTTGCCTAACTACGAGGGACCAGAGGCCTCAATGACGGTCGGCGAAGCGGAAAGATTTCATGAGAGTGACAGTGATTAAAACTTGCCGAACGTCAAAATGTTTTAACTAAAACGTTCTGAATTGAAAACATTATAGTAGTAATTATTGTAACTAGTACATATGATATCAATTTTATGATAAATAACTTCGTCATTTTTTTTGTCAAGGGGGAAATGTGGTACAGTAGTGCATTTCATTCTGGGGCTAACGATTTGGTATAGCAAATCAAGTTATGTAGTTAAATTTATTTAGTTCATTTTCCTTCGCCATTTAATTTAGTCATAATTTGAGTTCTTGTTTGAAGATCAAATCTTAAGTTTTCACGTTTTACATTTTTTTATATCCTGTGCCTGATAACTTTGTCTGTTCATGTTGTCTCGTGATCTTGAGTTGCCGCAATTGGAATTCAATTGTCGTGATCAAATTGTTGACCAATTTTAGTTATTTTAATTTCATTTCATTCTGCTCATGTTCTTAATTCAAATTAGTTGTCTCTCTCTTAAACTAGATTTTGCTCCGCCAAAGCAATAAAGTGTATCAAACAAGTTTGAGTTCTATTTCGCTAAGCGAAATACCAGTTTAATAATAGAACTAAATTCCGCTTCGCCAAATGTACGCATATTCTGTATTCAGAATATTGAATCGTTCAGCTACACAACTAATAGTGAATTCGCCCCGCGAATTAACCAATTAATTTGAAATAGTAATTGAATAATTCGGCACCGCGAATCAACCCCGATTACAGATTGCGAATCTGTATGACATATAGTCAAATCTTCTTCTAAACAAAACAAAATATTGGCTGATTTTGGTGTGATTTCAGTGGTCTCGGTGGATGCGGGGAAAGATATGACGAGGAAGGAGGCTAATTGGGGAGCTATTTGATCTGTCAATTTAATGAAAGGGGAAAATCATAATAAGGTAACTTGGATTCATTCAGTTAAGGAGAGCCAGTTACGAAATTTAATCTCAACTCAGCAACCAATTGGAGGGGATAATGCCTCATGGTTTCGTTGATGTGATTCTGACGGTAAGCTAAATTTATCTATTCTAAAGTGTCTAAAGAATACCAACAAGGAGGTCAGCTAATGTGTGTTTGCACATAATGTGCCGCTCATCCACATTTTTGACTTAATAGTTTTGCAAAATGAGGAAGAAATAGGAAATCATCCGTAATTCCAATTTTTTTACATCCAAAACTCATTGTCTATTTTATGCTCAAGAAAAATACTTGTTAACAAAGTCAAAATAGGATCACCTAAAACCTAAACTAAATAACATTTTTTTTTATTCTGCAATAAACAATATCCCACCAGTCCTTAACAATACTTGGTAAACAATAGACAAAAAGAACAAAAATGAGTTAAAAAACACGTTTCAATGTCTTGAAAGCAAAAAATTTCAATTAATGAAAACCAAAAGACGAACTGAAATCTTTAAGTAAGTTAAAGTCGTTCGTACCTACATTGAAAGACATTGAGACCTGTCAAAATCCATAATATGCCTTACGTCTACAAAAACAAACGACAAATACAGACGAAGAAAAAAAATTCAATCAAAATTTGTGGGAAAACGGTTTCGAAGCCGTTAAAACCATTTTTTGCTCCAACTAATTTTAGACTGAATCAATTGCGCTTTTCTCGAACACTAATGAGGTGATATATGACCTCTCAATAATGACATTACAAGTAGACAAGTATGCAACAAGTAGACATGAAAAGACCAAAAGGGGAAATGTTAAGAAATGCGATTGCTTTTTTTCGAAAACAAACAATTTCAATTTGATGGAAACCTTAGCAATCAACTCAAATCAATAAACAAGCTGGCTGGCTCATTCATATTTTCATTGAAAGCTTTTGAGATGTGTCATTCATCAGATAATCTCATACTCCAAAAAAAATACGACAAACACGGAGAAAAATCAAACTTCAGTTATATTTTATTGCAAAAAACTGGTTTCAAAATCATTAAAGCAAAAAGCAGTTTACTGAAAACATAAAAACATTAGAAAAAAAATCAATGTTGTTTTCTTTGACACCTCTAATAAGATATGCTACCCGCAAACGAAGAGACTAGACAACCATTCGACAAAAAGAGCAACAAATTGCAAGATTAAAAAAGCCATTAGAAATAATTTGATTTCAAAGTGGAAGAAAACTTAGGTTATCAATTGAACTTAGTAAATAGCTTCTTTTCTTCATCCATAGGAATCTTTATCCATAGGAAACACACAAAAATTCACCGACTTCTGCTTGAAGACAGTGCCGAAGCCACTAAAACCGTAATCTATTCGATGAGTAATTTGAGATGTTCATTTGTTACTTCTTTTTAGACGCCATAAAGTTTTATCTGACTTGAAGGTTCATCTGACTTGAAGTTTTATCTTCGTTATAAGAGAAGTAAGAAACCAAAAGATGGCCAAGATAGGAAAATCTTCCAAATTGAAAGTTTTTTGAAAACTCGTAGTTTCAAAGCCAAAACCCCATTCCATAAAACGAAAGTCGCAACAATATTAAATTTTAACCTATCAGAAACGCAGTGCAACTTGTCTTCAGAATTACTTGAAAATAGAAGTTATCAAAATTGAAAAAGAAGAAAATCAGGCAAAACTCTGTAGTAATCCGTTTTTATTCTGAAAACAATTTTTTAAATTTTTTTAAGTCAAAATGACCATAAGAATTTGACTAAAAAAGTTACATAGGTTTCCTCTAACTTTCTCAGGAAATCTGTTGGACTTGTCATTAATAAGCCCTTGTCCTAATTGCTCTGTTCTGTAATTAGGACTACACCTATCTCTGCTCTTGCCATCATTCCATTAGGAACAAATAATTAATCCGAATAAAATAGTTATGGATAAATTGACAAAAAAGTCATGAAATCAAAAATAAATGATGCAATTCGGATAACTATCAAGTTAAATTAACAAAAAACGGCAAAAGAGTTGATAGATCAAAAATTAATAATGCATTTGAATAATTATTGAGTTAAACTAGCAAAAAGGACAAAAATTTTTTTCAGGAACATTCCCAGAGGAAGCGCAAGTAAAACTATCCCTCTTTGGAGTTAACTAAGATCATTTCAGCAATTTTTAGGTATTTTAATTCGGCAAAATAAACAAAGTAGAGAAAGAAAAATTAGCAGGAGTTCAACCGAAAATTTCAACAACAGTCTTTTATCCTTATACGTAAAACCAACAACACTTCCGCTAACATTTTAACTTAACCTCTAGCAGAATTGGCAAACAAATGGAAAAAACATGGAAAGCGTGAATAAAAACAATGAAAGTCAGTCAAATGTTCACAAAAATTAAAACTTAGATAACGCCATGGAAAACCCAAATTTAAAAAAATCTTTTTAATGATATACTCCACGCTTGACCCACTTTCTAATGATACCATTCACAACCCTCTGCGACAAATATATCGAATGGAAAAAATGACTCAACAAAAAAAAACATTTTTTAAAATAGTTCCGGTTCACTAAATTGGGTCGGATTATTTATGAATGCAGCAGAGCGAGGCAGCAGAAGAGGAGCCGATCGACAGGACAAAAATTTAATTGGACGACACTAAAATTTGTTTCAATTGGACGATAATGCACCCTTTCCCAATGTTACTCCTCGCAAGCATAGCAATTTTGCCTTTTTATGTATAATGTAGTCGTAGTCACAGTCATCTATAATGGATAATGATATATATAAAAATAACTAATTTAGAATAAAGAATATAAATATAATATGGAATTATTGACGAATAATAAACAATAAAAATTAGGCGGACCACTTTCTATGCCTATGCATCTGACTCCCTGCGGAAACGACTCAGAAAACAACTGCGGGATGTAACTGCAACACTTCGGAAGCGCGCCCACTGGGACGTCACCTAGGACAAAATAATCACCCTAATTGTTGTCCAAGATGATTAAAACGCTATTAATGTCACTTTCGTATCACTGCCTCAAAGTGTGATAGGAAAGCCACAAGCAAGTAATCCGCTTTGTGTAGCAACGCGTCTTTTGGGAGTGAGTCTTTTATAAAAAGACATTTTCGCTAAAAGTTGCCTAAGGTTTAAAATCCTGACTTTTTCAAAAAAATTTCTCTCTTACTTTTTCTTTTAATCTTACTCTTCAAAGTTATTTTATATCCACTTCTTTCTTAGCTTAAGTTTTTCAGGGAACTTTTTTAAGTTGCTCTCTCTCGTTTTACTCTAGAGCACCTGGACTTCTTATCCAGGTTAGCTACAAAGTTTTTTTACTGGAAAAATTGTCCGCCTCTAGCCTCTAGAGAACAATTATAAAACTCAGAGCCTCATTGAGGCTGATTCTCAGCGTGAGCCAAGTCGACACACTTTTATCTGAGGCCAGAATGACAGCAGAAGAATCAACGTAAGATAAAAGCGAATTTACTGAAGTACGGAATAAACAAAACGATTCAGAAAACAAATGCCCACACCAATCAATAACGTAAGACCTATGATTGTATCAATTGGTCCAAGATCATCACAAAATCAGTTTGCGAGAGAACTGCGAGAACTGAAGAACAATACAGACTTCTTTATTCAACCAGAGGACCTTGCTTCAAGAGAATGCTTATGGCTGCCACTACACCTAAATCAGGCCTTTCCAAATACCAAACTGAATGCCAGGAACACAATTCCTAAACCTAAAACTAAACCAAGTTTTGTCAATGTAAACGTTCAACACAGCATTACTCAAGATGAGGTAAGAAAAGAACTCCCCTAAATAAACGGAGTGAATGTCTCCAAAGTGTCAAAAAATAACAAGCCGAGCAGCTGGCCAACCAACGAAATTAATATGTGTGATTACGGAATTAAACTGTTAAATCAACGCAGCACAAAAACATGGCGATAGGCAGCTACACCGATTTGAAGTAAGCCGAGAACCACCACATGTAATGCAATGTTTCAAATGTCAAAAATTTGGCCATTCATTAAAGGAATGCACTAATGCAATTCGATGTCTGCTGCTCGCAACATCATTGTGCTAAAGAATGCACTGTTGCAAAAGAAAATGCCAAATGCTCAAACTGTGGTAGTAGTCATGTGACATTTTATCTGTCCAGGATATTAGCACAAGTTAGCAGAGGCCTCGAATAAGATAAATGAGAATAAATTCTCAGCCGTAGCCAACAAAATGAAAACTCAAGCAAACACTAAGCTAACGCCATCAACGAAAAAAATTGCTGTTCTATTAGCTGAAGTTCTGAGCAAAGTACGAAAAGTTCTTACCACTATGTCTTATAGTGATATAATAAATATTGTCTCTAACAGGGCCTCTCGCATCTTCAATGAAAAAATTGATAGCCAAATAATATATGACAGCATTATAAGCGCGAATACAGCGCATGCTATTTCACTACAGTCAAACAACCTATCAAACAGCCAAAACATTTTGCAAATTGGATCAGTTCAAAATTTTGCAATGGAATTGTCGCGGCCTAAACAACAAAAAGGCGATTTGATTTTATTTTAAGCAGAAGACATAGCTGTAATTTTCTTGATTGAAGTAATGAACTAGAAGAAATCAACCCGTCACAACAACTACTTCGTTGCGACGGAAACCTGCTACAATGGTCATCAAGGCTCTGCTATCCTAGTGAATAAGAGCATTGTCATCAAGCGATCAGAACCAATAGAAGAAGAAACCGATATCAATGGTTGAACACTAGGAACACTAAAACTTAAGTGGCCCTTTTTGATGATTTTTGGATAATAACTGTTGACAATTCCCCCTGGAAAACCGCGGTCGACCGAGAAAAAGTTTTCAGGAAATTTGAGAAAGGTCTTCGTATGCGGCGACTCCAATGCTCCCCAGCAAGAACTAAACTGCTCCAATGATTCTGAAAATGGAGAAAAGTTTCTAAATGTTATTGACAAGGGCACTTTTAAACTGCTGAACAACAGCTATAACACATATCAGTCATGTGATTGAAAATGCAAAAATATGTTAGATCTGCACTTTTGCGACGATTCAGTCCTTAAGCATTTTAACGACTTTCAAGTATCTGAACATCTAGGCAGTGATGACAAAATTACAATTGAAATAATGAACCTGAAAGCAGGCAAAATTTTTATCAAAAATCAATTCTAAGATCTAATCATCTAATGAACTCTGATTTTTATCTAATCAATTCTAAGACTCAACAACTAAGATCAAAAATCAAATCTAGAAAGTTTGGAGAAAAGGCACAAAATTTATACAGATCATTAAATCTCTGGCTTGCGAAGTTTCCAAAAAAATTATGAATTAAATCAGTTCAGCAGCAGTTTAGTTGAAAAAATAAACAAATCTCTGGAATACTCCTGCATCAACGAGAAAGAATTCCCTTACAGTGCTGAGACAAAAAACTGATAAAACTAAAGAGAAGGAGGCGAAGAGAGCTCAAAATTGCAGTTGGCGAAAACCATATTTCTTTAAGAACGGAGATAAATTACCTACAGAAAGAAATTAAAGGATCAATGAGGCGGTCAGAAGAAAGAAAGAGAGCAAAGCTCTTGTAAAGTGCTTGTGATAAGGGTAGCAAAGGTTTCTGGTAAAAAATAAAAGAACTATTAAATAAAAACGAGCCCAAACAAAAAACAGCAGAATGCCCAAAACCATTCTATAAAAATTGCATAGCACTCACAAGCAAAGAGAAAAGTGAAATCTTCAAACAGCTAATAAAAACCAATAGAAAATCACAAAACAGAATCATCAATAAACTCTGAACTCTGCCACATTGTTGAAAATGAAACCAAAGCAATAATAAATACAAATGTAGATTTTGAACAATTTGCCATTGTGGTTACAACAAAGGAGTTTGATGAAATCTTAAAGGAGATGAGAAAAACGTGCCCTGAGCCGGACAAATTTTGCTACAAACTCCTTAAAAAACTGCCTAACTATGTTGAAGCTCTTGCGGGTCTCCTCATATCTAGCTCCATTATAACTCGTATGTGCCAGTTAAATGGAAAGACTTCCAAATTAAATTGATAGAATACAAGATAAAGACCGATCCAGGGCCGAAAACTACCAACCCATTAGTCTTACAAATTGTATAGCAAAAATATGTGAAACTGTTGTGAAAAACATTGTTATGGAACCTTGTGAAATTCAAAATACATTTGGCGAGACTCAGAGTGCTTACAGAAAACACCGCTGCACCACAAACAATCTCATTAAGCTCACTCAGAACGTCACTGAAGCCTTCCAGTGGTCTGAAATGGTTGGTTTCGTATGCTTGGATGTCGAAAAAGTTTTCAATGCTGTATGGCGTCCAGGACTTGTTCACAAATTAAATTCGATTGGACTAAATAATTCAGCCATAATGTGGATAAAATCATTTTTGTTTCGCAAAGGAATGTTTTCTTTAAGATAAATTCCACTGTTAGTGAAAAATTCAGCCCGGCAGCTAGAGTACTCAAGGGAGCGTAATTGCTCCTATCCTCTTTCGCATAAATGTCAGTCGTTTGCCTGAAATAAAAGCCCAGATCTCACAGTTCGATGACAATTGGCACTTTACTATAGGTCAACATCCCCAAAAATTAGTTCAAAAACATCTCCAATCACAACTGAATATTCTAATTGATTGGTGCGACTCAATGGAAATTAAAGTAAACCCAAAGAGAACTCACTACCTGATATTTAGAAAGACCTCAAAGAAAGAAACTCCACTTGAACTCAACATAAAGAAGACACAATTGATAAAAATTTTTGGGTATGATTTTTGCTCTACACCTCAAGTGGAATGAACATTGTAAAGTTTTTGTACGAAAAGCGGACCGCGGGCTATTTCAACTCTGGAAGCATAGTAATAAAAATGTTAACAAAAAAGTGTATTCTTGGTTTACAAGCCTTGGATCCGAGCCCTATTTCTGTACTAAAACGCTTGCTGGTTGGATCATTCAGATTATCTTGTAAATAAAATACAAAACGTGCAATACCAAGCATCACGAGTTTGCCTTTGAAAACCAAAATGGTACCGGGTTCAAAAACTGCGCGAACAAGCAAACATGAAGTTGGTCAGGGAAATGCAAAAAAAAATTCGCCAACGGGTATATTCAAAGGGCAATAAAACACAACATACTGTCTTTATTAGAGCTGATAAATAAGAAACGACATTGCCCGCTCAACTCTAGCAGAAGCACTCTTGACCATCCCTGATACTAAATCGTCTAGTCGCACACACCACAGACCAATGGCTAAAATGACTGCTCAAAATAGTGATCAACTAAACAAAATGCGGATAAATCCCAGTTCAATACTAGGAATTCAATATCATATTCTTTCAAGAGGTGGGCTCAACAAAAGAATAAAAACAAAAAACTGAGAGCACAAAAAGGAGAACTAAGGAAAAAGGAAAAACCAAGCACAACAACAAATTAAAAAACTGAGAGAGTCAGCCAGTGCAAATGAAAAACAACCAATCGGATAAATAAAAATTGTTATCGAATGGCACAGTTAAGAAGACCACAAAAGTGGTTGATATGATTACACACAACTACGGTTTAAGTCCATCTCCAGCAACTTTATATTTATTTTCGTGAGGCGTTTTTTCCATCCCTTAAATTGCAACAAAATTCTAACGTCTTGAAGAGGAGGAAAGTAGTGCAATGGTTGATAAAGAGTGGAAGAATTAACGGAAGAACGATTTTTTGTCTCCCGATAGCGGTTCAAGTCCAGCTGAGTTTTCCTATCATTTTTTTCAATTTATTGAAAGAAACAAAATATGAAAAGCAACAGAATAATCAGACCCGATGAAAAGTATTCGGCCAGCCGCTCGCCAAGTCAATTCGGGGCCAAGTACATCTCAGTCTTTGTCATTCTCTGTCCATCTCATTCCTTTCTTTTTATCTGTTCAGCCAGCCGCTCGCCTATTCAATTCGGGGTTGAACACATCACAGCTGTCATGAAGGCCCTTATGCGTAATTAATGGCCAACTGTTGCACCTTCTTTTGATGCCTTTCATCTCTACTTTCCTATTATTTTACTATTATCTTCAAAACTTCAGTGATTTAAAAAGAACACATCTGTCAGATCAAAAACAATCAAAAAGTTTCACTATTGTGCTGCGGGTGGTTTGGTTTCAGTGGTTTCATGGTTTAGGATAGCGTAGCATTTTCATTCAACAATTTCTTAGTTTTGACGATCTTATTTTAAGGTTTTTTCAAGTCAGAATCAACGCTTTTCTTTTACATTTTTTTACATTTCTCCCTCACTTTATTAATCTCAACCATTTCTGTCATCTGAACAATCTTTTCCAACTTCGAAGCAGGATTTTTCGAAAACAAAGCCAGCGATCTAAGCCCCAGCTATAATTGCATCAAGCGGAGAGTTAACATTTTGAAAGAAAATCTAAAATTTTGTAGCATTGAACATGCCATTTAGCGCGGTCCGCTAATAAAACATCAGAAATGGTCACTGTGGTTCGAAACCTGTCAAGTCAGTTTGACGGTCTCAATTTTAAATTTGCGACGACTTTAACATTGAAAGAACAAAGCTTTAAAATGAAAAACTTACACCTATACAACTCAATTTAGTGCAGGTAACTAGCACCTAGAGGAAACAGAAGTTCAACACGAGTGGGTTCGAGTCCCACCCATGCCCATTGAGCTTTTAATATTTTCCCATTCTGTTTTATTTCATTTTTTTATTTCATCATACTTACCTGAAGAAATGGTCACAAGCCTTTAACACAATTCCCACAAGGTTATTCAAGGAAACGATAAATTTTCATTTCTAAACGTCAAGTTCAGCCAGCAGAAGTCTTCCACGGTACTTGAAATGGCTGAGTGCATCTGAAGCAGAGGAAATCTTTTACTACAGTTAGATAGAACATTCAGTTTTAACAAGAACTTCTCAAACTCAATTTTATAAACTCAAACTCTTCTTACTGTGTATGTATCTTCTTTCACCTCTGGTTATACAAAAATTGTATTGTATATAACGGTCACCTAGGACAAAATTATCAGCGCATATTTTGATTCAGCAAATATTAATTTTATTTTTTGTCCATTTGATACAGAATTTAGGTTTCGTCTATTTGAAACGCCATTCTATTGAATTGTCCCCAGCAGAAGGGTTACTGAGTCTTTTTAGGGATTGTTCCATTGCATACATCTGACTGTCATCTCGTTAGTACACGCTGTAAATGATTGATACAGTTGCATCTTGTCATCTATGATGTCACACAGTGACTCTACCGCATGACCACTCTTGGATGAGAGCACACATGCTTTTCGCTCTGGAGTCTAAAACAAAGCAAAAAAGAGAAAAAAAGCAAAAGAAAAATAAAAAAAGCAAAGGAATATATACAACTGAATGAAACTTTTATATCTATAGGTAGCTTGAGCTGCAGTTACTTTTTAGCTGCCTTTGGAATTATAAATATTGTAAGGCAACATTCATACCAGACAAGAATGCTTATTTTATACTTAATAATTTTTTTTCACACAGAATCAATGTAAAATGTTCATTAAGAATGATAATTTTACTAAGAGTCAGAACAGGCATTTATAAATGACGTCAGGTAACAAGAAAGTCAATAAAAATCAAGAATCTAATCTAGAGAATAAAATCAGAAAATTCATTTTATTGGTTGATAGTTCAAAATTTAATTCACCGCATATCCCACGTTTTGAGACCTTTTGTTAGAATTAAAGTGAATACTACGCGGAACCCAAAACAAACGGAAATGGTTTTTTAACGGTTAATCTCATGTGAAGCAATAATATTTTTCTGTCTCCTCGCGATATGGCCAGACATATTAGATTGTTCTGAAAAGTTTAGGTTTTGTTGACTGGACAACAATAAAAAAGAATTTTCAATAGGTTATTTCAACCATTAAAACATGTCGATTCATAGACTGTTTAAATTGTTCGGAAAATTGGGACTTTTCCCTTATAGTCCCCGTGAAAGCTATAGCGTCATTAAAGTGCGGTTGTGGTAATTGGCGGCGTGACACATTATGCGCTAGGGTTAAGGTATACATTCAGCTAGAGGGCTGCAAAATTTAACAACAATCTTCTTTTTGTTATAAAACTATCTCGCTAGTTTGTGATCTATAATCCCAATCATGACGTATTTCTTAAATCTTTTTGCGGTGAAGGCGGTGAATTGTGGTAATTATTTATTTTCACCGCATTCTAACAGAAATCTTACTAAAAAGAAACATCCGTACACGAGATTGAACCTCTCACCTCCCGCATGTCTATATTTTCTTGCATTCCCCGCATTCACAGTAAAGATTTTTTTCACCGCCGTTCTTAAATTTTTTGCGACAAAAAGTTGATGCGTTGAAATTTTGTAAGAAATGCGGTGAAATGCTTTGAATTGTTTTTACTCCGCATTCAACGCAACCACCGCATTTATCACAATTCACACAAAAAACTTCGACACGGGGAATTATTGTTGAGTGGCCACCATAGCAGAGGCTGTTGCCACCTTTCTGGGCAACAGACAGCATAGCAGAGCTCTCTGGGTGGGTGGAATCAATATCTTCCAACACGGCATCTCTAAAAGCTTTCGGAATAGCTATATGTTCATCTAAGCACAGACACCCATGCTTTACACTCATATCGCGCGAATCGCGTTGTTTATAAGAACTGATGTCCTGTAACTTCTCTTCGTCATTTCTGATGACGCAAGTTCTCACTTTTTTAGGATGGCGTCCTTCCCCGTAAACATGACCACGAGTTTTTTGCTAAAGACGCGATTTATAGTTTCTGAGAGTCTGAGGTAGTCTGAGGTCATCTGTTGCATCCAGTGCGCTTGTGGAGGGAGTCGTTTGAAGAGTTATGATTGGTGCCTGTTGTTGTATTCGTCGGGAGTAGTCCGTGAAGTTTATTCGTGCTTCTGTTGTAGGTTTTGTTGATCTCCCATGTGGTTTTTTGAGATTGAATTATTTGGGATGGTAGCAGTGAAATTGTTCATAGTAGAATTTCGGGAAAAAAGCCAAAAAATTTTTGGGTGCCTGGTATTTATAGATGGAATTTCTGAGTTCCGCGCCTAATTTAGAGAATTTACAGTGATTAGTTGATTTGGTATCAAATATGGGGCTTATTGGACTTATTTGTTCAGATTGTTCACATTCTTTGCTGTCTGACTTTTGCAAAGTATTTGCATTGAAATCGTTGATGGTTTTGATTTATGTAATGGTAAATTACTCAGTGCAAATTATTGTTTAGAATGTGAAGAGATCATTTGCGACAAGATTGGCGTTTTTAAATTTGGATTATTGGGTTTATGTGATAGTGTAAATTGCGATGCAATTGCCGGTGAAGAAATAGATTTTGGTTAATGTGATCGCAATTGAGAGAATGAGTTGAAATTAGACAAAATAAAGTTAAGGGAAGTTAAAAGAGATCAATTATTATTCATGCACAAGAGAGGAGATTAGACGTTTTTATACACGTGAATAGAAAAATTCCTGCCTGAAACCTGAACAAATGATGATTGCAACACAAATTACTTATGAAACAAATTTAATGAGATTGAACTGAATTAACTGCCCTTGAAATTGAGGGAAAACAATGATAAGAACTAAATACGCTAAGGATTATTTTCATTACAAATATGCAGTCCGTATGAGAGTCTGTTTTGAGCTCCCATCTCCAAAAGTATATCTATTTCAACGATTTTTGTTGTTAGCACCGTTTCTTTAAGAAGCTTCTTTTATCGCTGTCTGACTTTTGCAAAGTATTTGCAGTGAAATCGATAATGCTTTTGATTTATGTAATAATAAATTACTCAGTGCAAATTCTTGTTTAGAATGTGAAGAGATCATTTGCGACGCGATTGGCGTTTTTAAATTTGGATTATTGGGTTTACGTGATAGTGTAAATTGCGATGCAATTGCCGGTGAAGAATTAGATTTTGGTAAATGTGATCCAGTAAACTTGTTTTTCACTTATTTTTCTGCTTTTTGATATTGATGTTTGTGGTACAAATGGTTTGATCGGTTTTAAATTGGGTGAAATTATTTTAAAACGCTATTTGCCTTATGTAGTGTTGACGGTTTATTTTAAATAGATTTTTTGCAAAAATCCCAAAATTTGGATATTGTTGCCACTACAAAATTTTCATTGTATGACAAAATTTTCTTTGCTTTTCCAAAACGATTTCTAGAGATGTAGTCTTCAATACACATATTTGCTCCTGACTTGTGTTCCATAGCAAAATTGTAAGGAAACAATCGATTGAACCGTGTAGAGAGTAGACTAATGTAAGATTTAGTTGAACGATGTTCTTTGAGTATTGATAATATTGCTCTGTGATCTGTAAACAATGTAAAGTTTAACCGTAGAGGTAGTAATTATCTTTGTATTCAGGTTTTTGGTGTGTGTCTCAGTCCATACATTTTTAGTAAACTTCTTTAGGAGTGGTCTTAGGGTTGACAAAATAAACGCAATTTCAACATGTTATGCTGCTGAACAGTTCCCTTTGTCAATTGAGCCGCTATTGATTACTGCTTATTCAAATGAGTCAAATGCGGTGCGATTACCAATTTTCCGATTTTGATTTAGAACTTTACTTTTGAAGATGGTTATTCGCGCATGACTGTTTTGCTTTCTAGAGTTTGCTAAGTTTAAATTGCAACTGATTAGAATGAACGCAATTGAGACAATGCGTTGAAATTAGACAAAATAAAATTAAGGGAAGTTTAAAGAGATCAAATATTTTTCATGCTTAAGAAAGGAGGTTAGACGTTTTTATACACGTGAATAGAAAAATTCCTGTCTGAAACCTGAACAAATGATGATTGCAACACAAATTAATTATGCAACAAATTTAATGAGATTGAACTAAATTAACTGCCCTTGAAATTGGGGAAAACAATGATAAGAACTAAACACGCTAAGGATTATTTTCATTACAAACATGCAGTCCGTATGAGAGTCTGTTTTGAGCTCCCATCTCCATAAGAATAGCTATCTCAACGTCTTTTGTTGTTGACACCGTTTCTTTAAGAACTTTCCTTTGTGTATCGAAGTCCAGCTTATTCAAAATAAAGATATCGCATATGATTGTTAATTCCTCATCTTCCAGGCTACAATTTGCCGCTTATGCTATGAGTCTCCAAAAGGAACTCTCCACAGATTCTCTTTCTTCAAGTTTTGAGGAAAAGAAGATGAAACGGTCATAAGTTATGTCCCTTGTTTTTATAAAAGATTTCTCCATTACGCGCCAAAGTTCTTTCCTCGGCTCTTTTTCGATAAAAAAATGCGGGTGTTTGCATTTGAAAATCCTGCCTCCTTCTGTTCCGTTGCAGAGATAGAGACGTGAAGTCGCCTTTTGGTCGAAACTGATCCAAGATTTATCGCCATACAAAATGCCAATCTCGTCAATCTTATTAAATCTATTTTGCAAAGTCACCTTTAGTTGTTGATTGCAAATCAATCTTTTCTATCGTGTTCAGTTGCATGGGTGTAATTTTCCACTGTCTCCTCATACACAAGTTTGGGTGTGTATGTTACTCCTGTAGAGAATTTCCAATTGTATCCTCTCCTTTGCCAACAATACCAATTTCCATTGGTGCGCCCATTTTTCCCACGAAAGGCGCGGCGTCGTAGGTGCTTCCTCCCAGAAAATGTCAAAATGCAGTGAATTTTTCTGGAATGAGTGTCTGACTGCGCCATGTTCTAATGCTGAACGGTATCCTTTGTCAATTGAGTCGCGATTGATTACTGCTTAATCAAATGAGGCAATTGCGGTGCGGCTGCCAAACCTCCGAATTTCATTTAGAACTTTACATTTGAAGATGGTTATTCGCGCATGACTACTTTGCTTTCTAGAGTTTGCTAAGTTTAAATTGTAACTGATTAGAAAGAACGCAATTGAGAGAATGAAATGAAATTAGACAAAATAAATTTAAAGGAAGTTAAAAGCGATCAAAATTAATTCATGCACAAGATAGTCAGTTAGACTTTTTTATTCACGAGTAAAGATAACTTCCTCTCTGAAACCTGAACAAATGATGATTACAACACATATGACTGATGAAATAAGTTTAATGAAATTGAACTAAATTAACTGCTCTTGAAATTGGGGAGAACAATTATAAGAACTAAAAACGCTAAAGGATGTTTTCATTACAAATATCCAGCCCTTATGACAGTCTGTTTTGAGATCCCAACTCCATATGAATTGCTATTTCACCGGTTTTTGTTGTTGACACCGTTTCTGTAAGAAGCTTCCTTTGTGTATCGAAATGCAGCGTATTCAAAATGAAGATATCGCATATGAGAGTTCTTTCCTCATCTCCCAGGCTACAATTTGCCGCTTATGCTATGAGTCTCTAAAAGGAACTCTCCACAGATTCTTTTTCTTCAAGTTTTGAGGAAAAAAAGATAAAACGGTCATAAGTTATGTCCCTTGTTTTTGTAAAAGATTTCTCCATTACGCGCCAAAGTGCTTTCCTCGGCTTTTTTTTCGATAAGAAAATGCGGGTGTTTGCATTTGAAAATCCTGCCTCCTTCTTTTCCAATGCAGAGATAGAGACGTGAAGTCGCCTTTTGGTCGAAACTGATCCAAGATTTATCGCCATACAAAATGCCGATCTCGTCAATCTTATTAAATCTATTTTGCAAAGTCACCTTTAGTTGTTGATTGCAAATCAATCTTTTCTATCGTGTTCAGTTTTATGGGTGTAATTTTCCACTGTCTCCTCATACACAGGTTCGGGTGTGTATGTTACTCCTGTAGAGAATTTCCAATTGTATCCTCTCCTTTGCCAACAATGCCATTTTCCAATGGTGCGCCCATTTTTCCCACGAAAGGGGCGGCGTCGTAGTTGCTTTCTCCCAGAAAATGTCAAAATGCAGGGAATTTTTCTGGAATCTGTGTCTGACTGCGCCATGTTCTAATGCTGAACGGTATCCTTTGTCAATTGAATCTCGATTGCTTACTGCTTAATCAAATGAGGCAATTGCGGTGCGGTTGCCAAACCTCCGACTTTGATTTAGAACTTTACATTTGAAGATGGTTATTCGCGCATGACTACTTTGCTTTCTAGAGTTTGCTAAGTTTAAATTGTAACTGATTAGAAAGAACGCAATTGAGAGAATGAAATGAAATTAGACAAAATAGATTTAAAGGAAGTTAAAAGCGATCAAAATTAATTCATGCTTAAGATAGTCAGTTAGACTTTTTTTTCACGAGTAAAGATAACTTCCTCTCTGAAACCTGAACAAATGATGATTACAACACAAATGACTGATGAAATAAGTTTAATGAAATTGAACTAAATTAACTGCCCTTGAAATTGGGGAAAACAATTATAAGAACTAAAAACGCTAAAGGATATTTTCATTACAAATATCTAGCGTTTATGATAGTCTGTTTTGAGATCCCAACTCCATATGAATTGCTATTTCACCGGTTTTTGTGGTTGACACCGTTTCTGTAAGAAGTTTCCTTTGTGTATCGAAATGCAGCGTATTCAAAATGAAGATATCGCATATGAGAGTTCTTTCCTCATCTCCAAGGCTACATTTTGCCGCTTATGCTATGAGTCTCTAAAAGGAACTCTCCACAGATTCTTTTTCTTCAAGTTTTGTGGAAAAGAAGATGAAACGGTCATAAGTTATGTTCCTTGTTTTTATAAAGGATTCCTCCATTGCGCGCCAAAGTTCTTTCCTCGGCTCTTTGTCGATGAAAAAATGCGGGTGTTTGCATTTGAAAATCCGGCCTCTTTCTGTTCCGATGCAGATATAGAGACGTGAAGTCGCCTTTTGGTCGAAACTGATCCAAGATTTATCGCCAATCAAAATGCCGATCTCGTCAATCTTATTAAATCTATTTTGCAAAGTCACCTTTAGTTGTTGATTGCAAATCAATCTTTTCTATCGTGTTCAGTTGCATGGGTGTAATTTTCCACTGTCTCCTCATACACAAGTTCGGGTGTGTATGTTACTCCTGTAGAGAATTTCCAATTGTATCCTCTCCTTTGCCAACAATACCAATTTCCATTGGTGCGCCCATTTTTCCCACGAAAGGGGCGGCGTCGTAGGTGCGTTCTCCCAGAAAATGTCAAAATGCAGGGAATTTTTCTGGAATCAGTGTCTGACTGCGCCATGTTCTAATGCTGGACGGTATCCTTTGTCAATTGAGTCGCCACTGCTTACTGCTTAATCAAATGAGGCAATTGCGGGGCGGTTGCCAAACCTCCGACTTTGATTTAGAACTTTACATTTGAAGATGGTTATTCGCGCATGACTACTTTGCTTTCTAGAGTTTGCTAAGTTTAAATTGTAACTGATTAGAAAGAACGCAATTGAGAAAATGAAATGAAATTAGACAAAATAAATATAAAGGAAGTTAAAAGCGATCAAATTTAATTCATGCACAAGATATTCAGTTAGACTTTTTTATTCACGAGTAAAGATAACTTCCTCTCTGAAACCTGAACAAATGATGATTACAACACAAATGACTGATGAAATAAGTTTAATGAAATTGAACTAAATTAACTGCCCTTGAAATTGGGGAAAACTATTATAAGAACTAAAAACGCTAAAGGATATTTTCATTACAAATATCCAGCCCTTATGACAGTCTCTTTTGAGCTCCCAACTCCATATGAATTGCTATTTCAACGGTTTTTGTTGTTGACACCGTTTCTGTAAGAAGCTTCCTTTGTGTATCGAAATGCAGCGTATTCAAAATGAAGATAACGTATATGAGAGTTCTTTCCTCATCTCCCAGGCTACAATTCTCAGCTTGTGATATGAGTCTCCAATAGAAACTCTCCACAGATTCTCTTTCTTCAAGTTTTGAGGTAAAGAAGACGAAACGCTCATAAGTTATGTTCCTTGTTTTTATAAAGGATTCCTCCATTGCGCGCCAAAGTTCTTTCCTCGGCTCTTTGTCGATGAAAAAATGCGGGTGTTTGCATTTGAAAATCCGGCCTCTTTCTGTTCCGATGCAGATATAGAGACGTGAAGTCGCCTTTTGGTCGAAACTGATCCAAGATTTATCGCCAATCAAAATGCCGATCTCGTCAATCTTATTAAATCTATTTTGCAAAGTCACCTTTAGTTGTTGATTGCAAATCAATCTTTTCTATCGTGTTCAGTTGCATGGTTGTAATTTTTCACTATCTCCTCATACACAAGTTCGGGTGTGTATGTTACTCCTGTAGAGAATTTCCAATTGTATACTCTCCTTTGCCAACAATACCAATTTCCATTGGTGCGCCCATTTTTCCCACGAAAGGGGCGGCGTCGTAGTTGCTTTCTCCCAGAAAATGTCAAAATGCAGGGAATTTTTCTGGAATCAGTGTGTGACTGCGCCATGTTCTTATGCTGAACAGTGTCCTTTGTCAATTGAGTCGCGATTGATTACTGCTTAATCAAATGAGGCAATTGCGGTGCGGTTCTCCGACTTTGATTTAGAACTTTAAATTTGAAGATGGTTATTCGCGCATGACTACTTTGCTTTCTAGAGTTTGCTAAGTTTAAATTGTAACTGATTAGAAAGAACGCAATTGAGAGAATGGAATGAAATTAGACCAAATAAATTTAAAGGAAGTTAAAAGCGATCAACATTAATTTATGCACAAGATAGTCAGTTAGACTTTTTTATACACGAGTATAGATAGCTTCCTCTCTGAAACCTGAACAAATGATGATTACAACACAAATGACTGATGAAATAAGCTTAATGAAATTGAACTAAATTAACTGCCCTTGAAATTGGGGAAAACAATTATAAGTACTAAAAACGCTAAAGGATATTTTCATTACAAATATCCAGCCCCTATGACAGTCTGTTTTGAGATCCCAACTCCATATGAATTGCTATTTCACCGGTTTTTGTTGTTGACACCGTTTCTGTAAGAAGCTTCCTTTGTGTATCGAAATGCAGCGTATTCAAAATGAAGATATCGCATATGAGAGTTCTTTCCTCATCTCCCAGGCTACAATTCTCCGCTTGTGCTATGAGTCTCCAATAGAAACTCTCCACAGATTCTCCTTCCCCATGTTTCGAGGTAAAGAAGACGAAACGGTCATAAGTTATGTTCCTTGTTTTTATAAAGAATTCCTCCATTACGCGCCAAAATTCTGTCATCGGCTCTTTTTCGATGCAAATAAGCGGGTGTTTGCTTTTAAAACTCCTGCGTCCTTCTGTTCCGATGCAGAGATAGAGACTTGAAGTCGCCATTTGGTCAAAAGTGATCCACGATTTATCGCCACACAAATTGCCGATCTCGTCAATGTTTGTTACTTCTATTTTGCCATGTCACCTTTAGTTGTTGATTGCGAATCGAATCTTTCTATTGCATTCAGTTGCCGGAGTGTGATTTTTCAGTCTTTCCTCATCCACAGGTTCAGGTGGGTATCTTACTCCTGTAGGTGGTCCGTTGAGAGTTTCCAATTGTATCCCCTCCTTTGCCAACAATGCCGATTTCCATTGGTGCGTTCATTTCTTCCACGAAAGGGGTGGCGTGATGGTTGCTTCCTCCAAGAAAGCGTCAATATACAAAGGAGTTTTCTGAAATCAGTAGCTGAATGCGCCTTTTTCTAATGCTGATCAGTGTCCTTTGTCAATCGCGATTGACTACTGCTCATTCAAATGAGGCAATTGCAGTGCGATTGCCAAACTTCCGACTTTAATTTAGATTTGTTTATACAGATTTGTTTATTTTCCTGTCTGGAACCTGGAAAAATGATGATTGCAACTTAAATGACCGATGAAATAAAATAAATGAATTTGAACTAATTTTAACTAATTTGAACTAATTTTAAATTGAAACTGGGGAAAACTAAGATAAGAACTATATGCGGTTATGGATATTTTGATGACAAATATCCAGTCTGTATGGCAAACGGTTAAAAAAAGAATCGTACTATGGATAATATTTGCATGGAAATTCATATTAAATTGACAGCTTCTTCATCACTCAAAGCTATCTATTAATTTAATAGTGCCCAAATGGTTTTTTATGTCAAAACTGAAAAATCCTCTGGCTATGCAAGAATTGATTGTATATTTTTAGCCGGGATGCTTTGAACCTTTTCTTCCTCGAAAAGTTATATGTACTTTTTACATCGAAAAATCAATCCGAAGTGAATTTTAGCAACCTTAGGAAAATGATGTACGCTCAATAGTCAGTTGCAGTCTAAAAATTTCCATAAAGATTATAGGGTTTCCAAAACCATGTGTAATTTTTTATCAGTCCTTCTTTGAGGGATTGAAAATAAGAAAAAACTGAAACTGCTCTCTGTAATTTCTACCTCGAATATTTGTCTTTGATCTACAATTTTAATTTGTCAGAGATTTCGAAACAGATTACTCAAAAAACCGACTACACGGCCGATTACGCAACAAAGCAATATATGTCTTTGGGTAATTTGGCGGCAAACTTTGTTATTCAGATTCCTGAGCAAGAAAACAAAATATCCCACTATTAAAAGTCTTTAATCTCACAACCAATTTTCCCTACAATCAAAAAAATATACTTAGACGATTTCGCATTTGAGCATACATTTTATGTCATAGTTTTTTCAGCGTTTAAAACTGCATCTTGTTTAATGTCAGCAACTAAGCCGACTTACAAGAAATTTTAAAAGCAAATAGTAACCTACAGTGGGCGTCAACTATTTGCATTCTATGTTCTATTATTGACACAATATTTCCACCCTCTCGGTCAGTATAGTACAAGTGGGGGTTTTTTAAAAGCACAGCTTTAGAACTTTAAGCTTTGTAAACGAAGATTGAACGAAAGTATAAAGTTGTTCACTATAGTTTAAAAATATTTATAAAAGAGCGGTATCATCTTTAAGTTATGCAAATAAAATTATTTCAAAAAAATCCCTCAAACTTGATATTGTTTTGGAAAGACTGAAAAACGATCGCAGAATGATAAATCTTTCAGTGGAAGGTTGAAGGGACGGGCGCTGCCGCAAAATGGTGATCAGTTGAGGTTGTTATCATGTAGACCCCAGTCGAACTGGGGCTGTTCTCTGCTAAAATCTGGTAAGACTCATGCAAATAACGTTTATTCTTACAAAATGGCGACGAGTCTTACAAGATCGAGGACGTTTAAATGTTCGAGGACGTACAAAAAACCGTTATCTGCTGAGACTCTTACATTATTAACTGTTATCTAGTCAGATTCTTGTTAGAGCCCTTACAAGATAATAAATATTCATATTATAATCTGGGAAGAGTCTTGCCAAGTTCTTAGAAGATACGTAAGTTTTTAAAAATGACCTTTTCAGAACAGTGTAGAATATGCTATTTTAATCAACTTTACAAAATTGAGCTCTAAACCAATGGATGTTTTTTCTCGAGCAATTGCGATAGGTACCTATCCCAATTGCTCGAGAAAAACATCCATTGCTTTAGAGCTCAATTTTATAAAGTTTGATTAAAACAGCATATTCTACACTGTTCTGAAAAGGTCATTTTTAAAAACTTTCAGAGACGAACGCTCACCTTGCCTTCGATTGGAGTTGGTCCATTAGAAAGCCACCAATCGCCTTTCATATTGTAATCAAGCTCTGATTAGAATTTTTGAACAGTTCGTTTGTGAAGCTATCGGAGCGCGACTTTGTTTTATCCAAATCTTCATCAAGACTGAATCCAAGCCATACATAAAATGTATCATCTTTCACTGTGAAGTTGTCTTTGATATACTTGACCACTTCTTCGAATTCGACTGTAGTTTCGGGTGCAAACAGATTGGCTGTTTGGCTAAACATAAACAAAAAGGACCTATTCTGTTCTGCCCCTCCCCACCCCCCCCCCCCTTCACCTTAGTGAGCTTATATTTTTATGACCCCAGGTGCACGTGCTATTTTCTTACATAGTAACGTGCTATATAACAACAAATAATTTGTAACTGGGGGCGTAAAAAACACTGAGGGGGGGGGGGACAGTGTGTGGTGGGGGGGGGGGGGGGCAGAATATATGTGTGTGTGGGGCGGAACAGTGTGTGGTGGGGGGCAGCAAAAACTAGCTAATTATTCTTTTAATACATATGAGTTATGATTTATAATTAAGTTTGGATCTATTCCGAATCTTTTCCGTGCATATTATTTGCACCTCCAGACGCACGTGCCATATTTTACATGATGATTTACTATGTAATGGCACGTGCTCTGTAACTGGGGGAGCATAACGTACTGGGGGGGGGGGACATACGGAAAAGATCCTTAAGTTTTTTCCAACAACTTTGTTTCAGATCGCTTATCAATGAAAAATCTTGATCCATTATGCGAAAATGTATTCTTTTGTTTGGGAAACGACTTTTCTGCAGCTACTTCTACATATAAAAATGGTGCGAAAAAAGTTACGAAAGGGCAGAATCAATAAAATGGTGTGGCGTAAGTTACGCAACTACTAAAAATGCCAAAAAATTGATTAAATTAGTTGTCAACCGGTTGTTATCGCCACCTGGAAGTTATACAACAAGACCTTGCGAGACTATTAAAGGTCTGGCAAACTGTTCTTCAGAAATTCTATGTATTATCTTAGATAACCAAAACTTTCCAAGATCGGGCATGACATCCATCGATCTTCAAACTTAAATTTTTCATTTTAGCTGGAGCAGAACCCGTCGTAAGATAAAAAAAAATAGTGTTTTCGATTAGTTTCTCAATCTATGGCAAGATTTTTTTTAACAATACAGCTGCACTTTTCTGAGCACAATTGAATATGCTTCTTCCAAAATGAGAAGATAACATTCATTTTTAAGGATTCCTGAATTTTATCATTATTGCTCCTTGAAAGGGTGACATTTCACGCTTATCTTAACGTAAAACGTATTCATTAAATAAATTAGATATAAAATACATGAATATTTTTTTGTATCTTGAAACACACGCAATTCTGTCTTGTAAAATGTTTGCACAAAATCAATTACTATGCGTCTAAATAACCGACAGTTTGATGTGATTGCATTTGCAAGAACCCAAGATATTCATTCTTCTCATATTATTATGTAAGACAGTCATCTAGTTCTTAAATTTTATCCAAAAAAAATATTTTTGGCACAATCATGGGATCTATTTTGTTTCGCCCCCCAGTGTTTTTATGCCCCCCATTTACAAATTATATGTTGTTATATAGCACGTTACTATGTAAAAAATAGCACGTGCGCCTTGGGTGCTAAAAAAATTTAAGCCCACTAAGCTGGGGGGAGGGGGGGCAAAACAGAATAGATCCCAATCATGCAAGCCCATCGGGTCTCGTCGATAATCATAAAGGAGCGCCCTTGATTATGAAATTTAAATTTCTCATTAAATGGCGGAATTTTAGAAGAAATTTAAACTAAAAAAATTAATCTAAAACCCGGTTTGAGAAAAAAATACCATGACGAATCTGGAGAAAAAAAGTAAAAAGCTCCTACAAATTGTGTCCATGAACTAACACGAAAAAATGTCTAGGCAATTTAGAGGATCATCATACGACTAAAACACTAAATATTTATTTAAATGTGAGATAAATGAAAATCCTAAGTAAAGAGGAAAAAATAGAAAAAGAGGAAGGAAATATATTAATTTATTTGTTCTTCTTCCAAATTCGCTACATAATATAAAATGATGCCCCCAAACCCGTTTACAAGAAAAATATTTAAAGACGTGGGAAATTACCAAGAAAAAAGCATTTGAAACTATGACACAGATCTTAATTTCCTATAACAAACTTAAAAGCATCAAATTAATTTTTAAAAAACTTCTTTATATCCCCACATTGATCCATTGGCATAGCCAAGTCTTGCTAAATTAGAAAATTTACAGATCTCACCAACATTGGCTAATTAAAATAAAAAATTTTGGTGAAATTTTCAGTCGAATAATGAAAAAAAAAATTAGTAACGTTTTCAACTTCACAAATTTCTTTTTCTTGGAATTCGTTATCACAATAGAAATTTTACTGATGTAGATTTCAAATTGTTCGACAAAAATCAAAATCTACAGATGCTCCCAAATATTTTTTAAGAGCCTGATGCAATTTAGAACGCACAAAATGTACAAGAAGTGAGAATCAAATAATGATGAAAACTATTGCACGGAAAACAAAGAAAAACGGAAAGTTTAATAAATTTTCAGTTTATTTTTCTTAAGTCGTGAATTAATTGTTCAAAACAGTGTGATCGGTTGATTTACAATTTTCTTACATTGCTGGAGCAATAAATTTTTGTAATGTAAGACTATTTTTGTCGGGAAATAAATTTTTCTGATGTAAGACAATTTTTGTTGGGAAATTTTCTTCTGGAAATAAATTGTTGAAAGAAGAAAGTTTGAAAAGTTGAAAGGACAAACAAATATGTCCAACTTATCTTATCTAGTTTTTATTGCCTCATATTTCTCATAGTTGGTTCATCAGAAATTGGGCTTCCGTTTGATCTAGCTTTTCGCTCAGTTCAAACCGAACAATTCTTATATCTGTATTTAAAACTCCAAATAAAATAAACACAATTTCTATTTGGTTTAGAGCAAGAAAAATATCTTCAGGGGATGTGAAGTGATTATAAAACACAAAAAAAGTTTTTCTTCTAATTTAAAATTTCAAGTTCTTTTGATTTTATTATGCTTTGTAGCTGAAAACTAGTTTCTTTCAACAGATTACCACTACAGTTCCTGCTAATTTTTTTGCTTTTAGTTTACGTCAGATATGAGATTTTCATCGGTGAATTTTGTGCGACTCATTTACTTTTAGCGGTGAAAAGTTTGCATCAATTAATTGCTGAAAAAAAAATTCTACTAGGAGGACAAATCTGCAAAACAATTTAACGTATGTATCACATGATATGCAAAAATATTATTTCAATTTAAAACTAAAAGAATTAAAGCGAGTGACTAGTTGTGTAATGAAAAAGAAAGATTTGTCCCAAAAAGCGAGTGGGACAAACCGGGGAAGCGACAAAGACTTTTGAGTTAAAGGCAAGTAATATGATGAGGCCCCAGCACTTAATTCCTACAAAAGCTCATCGTTTTCACCTGCTAAAAAATGCCGGCGCTTTTGCAGTGAAAATTATTTTTTTTCAACGCTATTCTGCGCAATTTTTTTGTTATTTTTTTGTAGAATCTCTATCCCCGCTGTGTCACACGTTTATGCCCGACAAGCTATTTATTGTTATAGAGCCTTATGCGATGTAAAAATATAACATATGTGCCAGGCGGCTTCAAATTTTTGAGCCATTTAAGTTGACTGCCAAACAAAATTGTTCCCACAACGCCCTGAATTTCGTCAAGCACCTGTTTAATGGAGAGCGTGTTTTCTGTTTGGCGTTCAGAGGAGGACAGATTTTTTGTTCCAATCCCATTATGTTGCAAGGCCCAGACTTTTGTAGTTTTGGGGTTGACGCTCTGTCACAATTTCTTACTGCACACCACTTATTGACACCGTGATGTTAACCGTGGACAACACTGGCAAAAATTATTGAAAAAAAAATTGTGGCTCATTTTTACTGATAAACGTTACCACTTTTCAATGTTTGAATTTTTATCAGATTTTAATTCTTCAAAAAATTCTTTAAATTGACCTTTAACGTTTTTGTTTGAACTTGGTTAATAATAATTTAATGGAGGATTGGTTATTAGGCAAAAATTATATTAAGCAAGCGGGATTTTTGTAGCCATTAGGTGAAAGTTGTGAGACACATTTTTAGGGAAATTAGGCAAATACTATTTATAACACTTAGAAATGAAACTTCAAAGTCCACTTGACGCTCAAATAATAAACTGAAATATACAATAACGTATTCAATGTTGCTAACAATTATCTTCATACAAAAAACGAGTTACTAAAGTACATGTAAAAGTACAAGTCAAAACTATAATATTGTTTCTATAACCCCTGGCGAAAAATAGGCAAGAGTTGCAAAAAAATGGAGAAAAGTTTGAGAAGTGCTGTGCTAGCATAAATTGGGGATGAACATAAACAAAAATTCTGCAAAGCTCAATAAAAAAACTCAGAATGAGTTTTTATAAGCTGTCGTCCTCCAAGAGAACTGTTAAGAGTCCTTGAGTACTTCCTACCCTAATCTAGATCTGGAATTTTTAAAAGACCGTCCTCAACCGCTATAAGGCATGAAAAGATTGTTCTGGATTGATTTTTGTTATGGAAACTTTTTGTGTAGACTCTAAGTGATGTCTTCGATTTTGGTGGGAATTAAAAGAAGCGTCCTCGAATTTTGCTAGACAATAAAACTTGTCCTGGAATTTGGCTCGAAAAATATACCTGTCCTGGAATTTAGCTAGACATTTATATGGAAATTGGTCACACAATAAAAAAAAGTGCTCGAATTGCGCTTGTCGATGCGTCTTGTCTTTAACTTCCTTCAAAGTTAAGGACATGTACCCCAATTGGTTAACCATTGGATAAGGCTGGAAAAGATCACGAGATTGAACCCAGCTGTTGGCAGCACTTTTTAGTTTGACTTATTTTTGTATATGAAAAAGTATTAGCTGGACTTATGAAAAGAATTCCAGGTCTGGGCTAGGATAGCGCCAAGCAAATTCTTAAGTACCACCTCTCAGTGTTTGAAATGGTATCCACCTAATCTCAGCTAAATATTAGTTCAAAATTTTTGCCTAATGGCTATTAAATTCCTTATCAAGTTTTTGGCTAATATCATAATCCCCTTTTTATTCGAGAACCAATTTAGAGACGCTGATGAGTTTAAGATTATTCAGATGACTTCGCACTTACGACAACGATTTGCAGTAGTTCTGACTATCATCGGCACTTTTCCCCACCTCATTTTCGGTCACATTGAAACAGATAAATCTATCACGATCATCAGCCTCGTGCCCAATCAGTTCCTCTCGTCTGAATAATCTGAAGTTTGTCGGACATTCAAAGGAATCTAGAACAAAAAAAAACCGCTAAAAATAAGTCCTCTGTTTCGACAACCGTTCGCTTAAGCATTCTGTTTACTCGTTTTTTGTCGACAATCTTTCAGATTTTTACAGCTTATCGACAAATCGCGCCAATTCATTCTTTTTCAAATATTTGACAACCAACGTATATGAAGGTAAATCTACATTAATTGCAATTTTACGCCTACAATAGCGACAATAACCAGGTAGCCAGCCCATCGTACAAATTTTCTGGTAACCATTCAAAGTCGTCTATGATTCACCGGTAGTCATACAAGGTCATTTATGACTTTATGATTCCCGGTACCGAGAGATAAATGATAAAAGTTTTTCGTGTCTCTATAAAAGCCCGAAAACGACTAAATAAGACATTTTTTGAAACACTGTAGCGACTAAACACTTTTTTTCATGAAAATGGAGATTTCTTCGTAATCGAACAAGGCCATATCTGGCTTGATTGATTTCTCAGTAATCATACAAGATTACGTAAAAGAATTTTAAATACCCTTAAAAATCAAAATCAAACGGATGATTAAACTCTCCGAGTTCTCTCGTTTTTGTGAATCACCCTTAATAAGTCATTTGTTAACTACAATCCAAGCTTTGATAATATGACTGCTTGATATAGTTCCGGACAAGATCCCCATTTAACTCACGAAGAGAACAATTGATTTTGTGACCCGCTGGGGATGTTTCCACCTGAAATATTAGCTGTTTAGTGAGTTTTCTAGAAGTTTGTATCAATTGGGTTCTCCCGATAATTAGATGTCCATTTCAATCATGCTTCTCCTAGCATTATTATTTGATCTATTTTAGTGTAATTCAGACTTGTGCTCTTTCTGCTCTTTCTATCGTCCATGTCTTTTCTAACAATCAAGCATGTATCCTATCTGAATTCTGGCGTACAAATACCGTACAAACACCGTTCATGATTTCCTGATAAGCAGGCAAGAACCTTAAATAATTCCCAGTGAAAATTCAAAGATCAAAAAAGGCTTCATGCTAATCATACTAAGGCAGACCCTACATGAGCTCCTTGTACAGCCTTAAGGTATGAAGAGTTAGAGCTACTTAATTCTGCGCGCGAAGTAGACCTATCTAGTTTTCTCAGACAAACGAACTCACTACTACATTGTAAAATATTGAAGATAAACTTCATTTATTACGTAATTTAATACAGCACTGGAGTCAATGGCATACACATCGTGCAACTATCTAATAGACTGACTGTGGTCAGTTGTGCTAGTGCTATATAAAATAGAATAGTGTCTTCTCCGTCTCTGATTGGCCGTCTCTGGAAATACATTCAGTATTTCAACTGTTAAAATACATAGATTAAATAATGCTAGAATCATTATATTGAACAGAATAGTTTATTAACCGGAAACCAATCCAGACCGCGCAACTTATTCTTTCTGGTTTGGATTGCGGGTCCAGTGAGAGCATTGGTTGTTACATCACTCCCCTGGTTGCAATAAGGGAGTTTTTTGTTTGGAGGACGTGCTATCTAATGAGTTGGCACAAATAATAGAGATGAGTTGCTTGAGATGTCACCGAATGAGCTCAAAAAAGATGAATATAAATCTCAGGCTTGTTGATTGGGAGAATGGAGAACGAGAACAAGAGTAACACCTCAAGACTTTTCACAAAAGGCAGCGAGAGTTATTCTATTGTGAATGTGAACTGAAATGGTGAAAATAATAAAGATTCGTTGAAAACCAAAGATATGAAAACAATTTGTTATGAGAAAATTTTCTTCGGTACTGATTTTTAATCAAAAGTTGGGCCTCCTAATGCCAAAGGAAGAACTTTTAATCTCTTTTACAGCAAGTTGATGAGATCTGGATAAGCGAACCCTTTCTAGTTATTTCTGGACAATGGGTTGTCCTGTCAGCGCAGTACGGTAGCAATTCAGTTTTAGGTATCAGTTTTTTTATTCTAGTGTGGTTTGGTCTGCTGTGTCAGCTCTCAATTACAGAGGCTCTTGCATGCCTACAATGACCAGGCTACTTGAATAGACTGTACTCCGAGCAGACAATCCAGAGTCTGGACTGGGACCTGATCAGAGTCTGGATGCAGCCCCGGTCAGACTTTCCAGTCCCCGGACTTGATGTCAGACTCTGTCTGTGGGTCGCACTGTACGCTCTCTGACAGCCCAAGTTAGACTGATCAGAGCTGGCTGAGGTAGCTCACCTCAACCTCTATAAAGATTCACAACCCTTCAACAGAAAAATAGCAAACATTATTTTTATTTCGCCGCTAAAATTTTGAAGACACTTTTTCTTGACCAAACTTTTGATACGGCAACATTATTTTGCTAAGACAGGTTTACATGACGATGCTTGAAATGACTTGATTAGATTTTGATTATATGCATAGTCTTTTGAAAGAAGCAAAGATCTTGCAAGTTTGTATACTTATTTGAAATTTCTTACCAAAAATTTTATCAAGTCCCTATCAAAATATTACAACTTTCATTTCACTGGCAAAATATTGAAATCTTGAAAATAAGTGAAGCCCTAGACTCAAATTGAAAACACCCAAAGTATTCTTGACTCGAAAAATAGCACTATTAAACTATTATTGCCGGCGCCCTTACCTCTAAATATTCCTCCGCTAGCTTGTGGAATTTGGCGAAAAAAAGACAGACATTATATAATTAGAGTATAATTGTTCTTTTGTTGCCATATCCACACTGTAAGACCCTCTTTAAATACATTAAGATACGTTGTGTGGGATTGGACCAAAAAATAAAAGTGACCTAATAGTCAACTTTATTTGGATATGGTGCTGGCTCGTAATGTTCTCGAGGCATAAAATGCATTTTGTAAAAAAAAATTATAGAATCTTACAGGCGAGGGTGTTCGAGTTGATATCCTGTTTGGCGCATACACCTTTGTTCAAGTCATAACTAAGCGAAGAATGTCCAGCTATGCAGTTCAATGTTTGATTGCATTCAATATACTCATTCACTTCATAGCCAGTTAGATCAACTTCAAAAGGGAAAGTTACAAAAATCAGTGCGACCAACATTTCAGCTTCTCATAAACAATTTTAAAATTCTTATTTCAAGCAAATTTTTCAACCCACATCCGAACGTTGATCTACTTAAAAATATGTTTTCCCAGACAAAAGTTTTCATGCTTTCCTCAAGAAGCGACACACGAATTTCAGAAGATTTTCAACAGCACGCTTTGAGCAATGTTTTCCAAAGCATAGAAACGTGCTAAAACCGAATCGCGGTAAACTCCGATATCAAAAGATGAGAAAAATGGAATTTGATGTCATCTAGATTTGCCGTGAATGATTACCCAAATACATTTCTCGGCTTTTCAATTATGACCTGGGAATTCTGATAAAAGTCGCACAACTTGTGACTAGACGCCACTGTTCGTAGTCGGTGTCTGATTTGATCAAAAGAGCAAAAAATGGCGGCCGGTTTTTAGCCTCAGCAGACCGCTATCTAACGCTTCTGTGATAGAAATTAAAGCGATAACATAAAACTTCAAAGTGAAAAATCTCATAATTAATTATACCCGGGCCGAGGTGTCAACGCCAAATTACGCAAAATTATGTAAGATTGGCGGTGAATGCGTTGAATTTATGTACGATCTACACTCAAGCGTAGATCTTATATGAATTCAACCTATTCACCGCTAATCTTACATAATCTTGACTTTTTAAGCGTAGATCTTATATAATTTTCCCGGGTCGAGGCCGAATGGTTAACTTGTAAGAACTTGCAAGTTTCTGGCAGAAACTTACAAGGCTATCTATCACCTTGCAAGTTTTTCTTCCAAAAACTTGCAAGTTACTACAAGTTAACCATTCGACTTACAAGGCTCTTGAAAGTAAATCATTCGACTCATAGAGTTCCTAAAAGTTAAAAATTCGACTTAAAATATTATTCGACTCAAGATGTTTAAAAATATAGGGGAAATCGGAAAAATTGTGAATTGGAATCACGAAATATAAAATGAAATCATGAAATGGTATACAAAAAGAAAGGTCACTAAATTATTTTGAGAAAATGCTGACATTTGAATTATACACTTCAATCAAAGCAATACAGTGGAACAGGGTACAAAATTTTAGGAAAGTTTTTTTGAAAAGCAATCGTGAAAAAGTCTAATTGACATCTGCTGCTAATGAATTGAATTGCAAAAGGACCCCCAGAGCTGTTGAAATTGACAAGTAACCATTTGATCAACTTAGATCGGATTGTATTTTGCTTTTCAAACTGAAGAATTAACTCCCACGCACTTTCACGGTAAATGACTGAGTTTTAAAATGAATTAACCAATAATAGTTGAGCTCAACCGGAACGAACTCGAAAGAAACTTACAAGTTTGCTTTTTTACTTGCAATTTCTTACAAGTTAGCCATTCGATTTGCAAGTTCTTACAAATTAACCATTCGGTCTTGACCCAGGTTCGCACTGAATTTCGCATAAAAATTACAAAATTCAATGCATTCACCACTAATCTTACATAATTTTGCGTTTTTTAGCGTAGATCTTACATAAGATTGCATTGAATATAGCGTTGACCTTAAAAAAATTTAGCGTTGAATTTAGCGTAGATCTTATATAAATTCAACGCTTTCACCACCAATTTTACATAAGTTTGCGTTTTTATCGTAGACCTTCCACGTTTGTGCGTAGGTTTTACCGTGAATCGTACTTATTTTTCCGTTGAACTTAGCGTAGATGTCATAAATTTGCGCTGAACTTAGCGTGGATCTTATATAATTTTGTGTTGAATTCAGCGTAGATTTTATATAAATTCATCGCATTCACGTTGCCAGTTTTACAAACTTTTGCATTCATAAGCAAAGGTCTTACATAATTTAATGTTTAATTTAAGCGTTGATCTAAAATAATTTTTAAAGTGAAAATAAGAAAAACAACAAGATAAAAATTTAACACATTTTGACAACAGAGTTTAATACAATTTTGATTTTCTTGACGAAACAGAGTACTTTATCAAGATCAGGTTAAGCATTGTTTCTATATTATAAACCGTAGTAAGCAAAATTGATATGGTCTCATTAAAACCAAACATTCTTGCAAAATTTACGAAGTTCTAGCGCAAATTGGTCCGTCTTGTCTTTTAATGCAAATCATATCAAGACGTTACTAAGATGTTTCATGTTTCATTTCAGTTACACATGAATAAAAAAAATAAAATAGGAAAGAATCCCAAAAAATGGGCGCAAGATCTGATCTACCTTACACTCCATAAATATTTGCCCCTATGTAATTGTAAAAAAAAGAAAAAGGAGAATAATTCGAATCCTGGAGCGCTTAGCGAAAAAAAAAGAATTAGGGAATGACTACCCGTCTCAAAAATTCACTCCGCAATCCAAACCTACTTTTTTAAGAAGCAGTAAAGCAGTAAACTTTTGTTTTTATATCAATAGAGGGGAGAGAGGAGAGAGATAAGAGGAGACAAATAATGTGCGTGTGTGTAGGCGTGGCAATGAAACAAAGTCCAACATGATGATCGGAACTCTTCCTTTGATGTGTAGAGTATAGCAAAAATGTTTCTGATGAGAAATTTCATACAGTACAAGTTTCACATAGTAGATTTTGTTCTTTGTTTTTACCAACGAGAAAGATAAGAGTTAGCTGCTTTTTTGTTCAGGTCTTACCCTTTATTTCGAAAAAATACTCGTAAAATTGTAGAACGTTTTATTACACAAACACACACACACGTACTTACACACATGCACACACGCACACACACAAGCACGCACACACAATAAATAGAATTAGGTAAAAATTGATTACCGGTCTAAAAATTTTCCTCCGAAATCCAAAGGTACTTTTTTTACTATGCATTAAACTCGTGTTTTTTTATCAAAAGAGAAAGGGAGAAGAAAGAGAAAGAAAAGGGGAAACAAAAAAATTATTTGAAGGGTGTGTTTGTGTGTGTGTGTGTGTGTTTGTGTGTCTGTGTGTGTGTCTGTGTGTGTGTCTGTGTGTGTGTGTTTGTGTGTGTGTGTATTTGTGTGTGTGTGTGTGTGTTTGTGTTTGTGTGTGTGTATGCGTGAGCAATAAAAAGTGCTACAATATTATCGTAGCGTGTATAATTTGTACTAGCTTGTGTAATTGGTACTTCATAAAATTTCTCATCAAAAGCGAAATTTTTTGGTATAATACAAATCAAGCAGAATTGCCAATCTTTTTGCTGGAATTTGTTTCATCATTTTACCTTGAAAAAATTTCTTCGACAGAGCTCAATATTTTCATTGGAGGTTGTCAATGGTTACACGAAATGATCTCAGATACCTCTTTTCCTGTAAAGAACAGCAGAGAGAACGAGAAAAGATATTAAAGAAAATTTTAAAGTATCAAGATTTTGCGATCAAAATTTTGAAGAATGAATAGCATATTATTGCAAAGCAACCCCAAGGATTGTACACCGTATCTTATCTTCATATTTAAAAACGGGACCGCACCGAAATTGGCGAACAAACCTCTTGAACTAAAAAGTTAAATTTGAACTTTTCCAACCAAATCATGGTTGCGGTTTCACTGGGTCTTCAACGCCTTTTCTTACCTCACAACTTTGAATTTGTTAAAACAGTTGTCACAAAAGAGAACGTGCACACAGGATTACTCTTATTAGGTCTCAGGAACAATCTTGCCTATTGTATATCAGTTGAACTGCATGAATAAAATCTCACAATGAACCATAAAAAAACGGGATATTAGGTTCTGAGACAGATCAAGTGAAAAAAAAACCTGATTTAAAACCATCAAACATCACTTACGTTTCTCATTCAGTGTTTGTAGTCAAAATAAAGAATTTTTGTGAAACTCAAATTCTTGTAATTAATCTTTAATTAAGGCTTAAATGAAAAATTTGATATAATGAAAATGAGCTTGATATAACACATTATGGAGGGAAAAATGTTGGAAAAACCACAAGATTAACAAATTATATGAGATTGTGTTTCCTTGCGCGGATGAAACAAGCAAACATATGATCAAATATTCCGACTTTATTTCCCATTAAATCATCATTGAGAGCTGCATCCAAACTGCTTATTTTTGGCGAAACCGAAGTTGAAATGTTTGCACATATCACCCCTTCTTACAGAAGATCAATCAATTGATAATTTTATATCTGTCAGCGAAACTGGCTTAATGAAGTGCAGTAATTTAGTAACATAGTAATATTGGATTAAGAAATATGTTAAAGTGCGTGAAGCACAGGTGTGACTCAAACAAAGTCGATTATATCTTGTGAACAAATTGCAAAGTAATTCTATCTGAAAACTGTTTTAAGATCACAGTTTTTGAATTGAGTGTAGCATGATCTGATAATAGCACTTTACCCTGAGAAAATCAAAAAAGTAATGATCAATGGTCAACATCGTTGCTTCAAACAAATATGAAGAAAGAGACCAAGTAATTCCTGATGCCCAAAGATCTGAGTGGAAAACATTCATCACAGCATGATTCTCAAGATTTTCACGAGCCTGTTTCTCCACTAAATCCATTTCGCTGATAATCTTGTCATGCAATTAGTCACTCGGACGTATTAAAAGATTGTAAATATGAGTTTTACTGAAGTAAAAATTACCCTGAGTGACAAACTATGTTCAATCTCTAACAGAACTCAAATGATAGTAATGCTGCTAATTTTTTGAAAAGAACCTCAACTCTATTAGGGACTTTGCTGATTCTTCGATCATGCAAAGATTAACAAGCGATGAGACTAAATTTGATCAAGAATCAAACGATAGTCAATCTGAGAGCCAACAGCTCTTTGTAACAGTTTGCTAGGCTTCAAAATACAATAAGTATAAACGACCTAAACAAACTGTTTGAAACATTTTATAAAACAAATATTGTCATTTACGTCATGTTTACTCGCTCCTGATTGATTAATCAAATAAAGTGATTTAAACACTGAGATTGTCAAGAAACTGCGCAATATGCTTGCATTGACATAAGCGATGAGGATAAAAGTGTAGTAATTAATTCCTCAATGACACGGCTTCTGACCATCAATAGACACCTAAAAGTTCATATAATTAACCTATTAGGGAATTTGGCATTAATTGGATAATGATTGAAAAAATAAATTTCTGTACCACACATGTGTTGATAGCCACAAAACTAGGCACGATGAAATAGCGATCACTTAGCCCATGAATAATTTTGAAGTTAGCGTTACCACATGCTACAATTTCGGGTCCTTACAAGATTCCCTTCTCAAATTTGGGGTGGAGGGCATATTTTCCACTCCAAATTATCAAATGTTTTTTAGTTCTGTTCATATTTAAGTTCTGACAGAGTCTAAGCAACTTTAGACCCCAAAAAAGTTTCTTGCTATCTGATTGATTTTGTTTCTGCTCAACAAAATAGCGCCAACATCACAGAACCTGCTTTTGATCCTAGAAACACCATTATTGAATTTTGGCGCTAAGTTCACAACTGATCGGTTCAGCCCTCCATGTGTCATCTTACCCCTTGCTGATAGCACAACAAAATCATTGCCACTCAACACTTCCTATGTCCGTCAGGGTTTTTTTTCGTACCTTTTCACAGACTCATGCAGTGAACGAACAATTTTGCATTTTTTTCAACTTTTACTTGTTCTTTTGAGCATTTCGATCTCATGTTCCATTGTGGAGGATTTTTGCGAGTTCGTCTCTTGCAGGCGATGTCGGCATATGCTTGAGTCACGTTGAACAATTTCTTCAGGTCTTAGTATAGCTCACTCGATGGCCTAAATTGGGCACTGGCATCTTCTAATGTCAGCAAAAAGTGGTTTGCTGAGCAGTGTGAGATCTTCAAGGTCGTTTTTTACTGCTGTCAAAAGTGTTGCGTTGAGAATACACCTTCGTTCACTGAGTACTTGATTCATGAGGCATCTGTTGTCCAAGGTTGCAATCATGGCTTCCTGTCGACTTTTTTCCAGATTCTCTTCAGATTTCACAAAAATATGGCACTCCAGCAGTGTTAAATTTTCGATAAATGCTTACTGAGTTAGGTCAATTTCATCTGGGCCTTGTCCAATGCATTTCCAAATGCTTCCCCGTTGTGGGCCGCTCTAGAAAAAGGTTCCACTAAAGACTGTTGCCACTGTTGTCACTAATGACGATATTTGTGTAGCCATGTCTTGCAATAAATTTCGTTGCCGCAGCTAGACATAAGTTTAATGGCTCTGCAGCTTCGAAGTGAACTGCTCCGACTTGTAGAACCTTGAAAACAAAGCACCAATTTTGCTGGGAACGTTACAAAACTTGACTTGTTGAGGTGCAAAGTAATCAACCTCAGCATGCATGAAGAGTAACAGAGTTTGCGGGTTCATCAGGTCGTTCTCGTTGTGTCCACCATTGATGGATGAATTGCGTTGGCGCTCCTGTTCCGACACTTGAAACATCTCTACTTGATCTTCCGTAACGCATTCCATACCCAAGCCTCCCTTATTCCCGCTAAATAATATTTCTCACTTACTCTACACGTTCATGTAGGTTGTCACAATGTGCTCTATCCAACAGAGTTTGTACGACTTAAAGCTTTGCTTGCAACAAAGTAGATGCCTCGCAATCGAGGTTGAAACATTTCAGTCGACCTTTCAATCAAATTGATCTATCCTCTTCTACGAAAAGTAGCAGATTGTGATGTTCAATGTTTTCGAGATCTCTTAGCAGCATAGTATCTTGGTGTAAACATTTGCAAAATTTTCAATTTGAACAATTGGCAGTAAAATCTGTTGGGCTTCATGCATCTCATTCAACTTCTGAAGTCTTTTCCATTTCGTTATGAGCCTCATTCAGTAGGTAAAAACGTTTCTGATTCTATTCAGGCTGCTGTATTGCCACAAATTGAATGGTCGATCCAATTTGGTTTATCGTTTGTTTCTCATCATCTTTCTGGAGCCATTCCTGATCGTTTAACCACACGGACTTTTTGATCTTTTTCGATGGACATGCTATTGGTACCGACGTTTTGGTTTTTGAACAAATTTGACGTGTCTATTTTGCTATTCTAATTGCATCAAAAACTTGTTGTCTTGTGTTTGCCGACTGTAGCGCTTTTGATAAATCTGTCCAATGATTGATATCATTAATTTTGATAACCGGTTCACTCAATATCCACTTTCTGCGGATTGAAATTTTAACTTTGGGGTTGTCAAGTTCCTATTGGGCGCTGCACAAGGATTCCCCTCACATAAGTTCTTTTATTTTGCAGGTATGCCACGATGCACATGCTTCCTCTGATGCACTTGTGAAGATATGAAATCTCAAACCTCTGCGTCCGTTTTCGAAACAAATTTGGTTTCCGGATATTGAACATTATACTATCAACTCAGAGCACTAATCGCTGAACAGTATTGAGAGTTCTTGTGACAATTTATTCTCCCCTGCATGTCCCATTGCTGCCCATATGTTTTAAACTTATAACTGCATTCGTAATATTAGAAAAATTTCAACTTTCTAAAGCAAAACATATATTTCAATTTTGGGTGAAATTGCAGTTAGCACAGAAAAATTAAATTAAAGGGGCGACACGTCAGGTGAAATGCATTAGTTTTTGACGCTCTTTAATTTTTTGCATGCCCATAACTTTTTCATTGATAAATGTCTTTTCCAACGCAGCGGTGAACATTCTGTTAACTCCGTAATTTTGGGGGAACTTCGTTTTTGCATCTTAGTGCAGTCATTAGGAACTTGATTTTTTTGCAATTGTGATTTAAGAACTATTTGGCAAATGCTTCTTTGTGCAGAAAAGTACTCAGCAAGGCTTCAAATGTCCACAACAAATATTTGAAAAAAAGAAGCCATTCACTTCAACAGGAGTTAGTTTCTGAACATTTTCAAGCAGTTAACACCATAAATTCAACATTTCTTCCTGTACCAACTCACAACTCGTGATGTCAACTAGTTGAAAAATTAATCTTCCTTTTTTAAACTAGTTGAAAAATTTATCTTCCTTTATGCCCTACAAATTATCAACAGAACGCATCAACAAACGCTAAAATTCTAGCATCAGATAGCAAAATGCACGAACAAAAGCTGAAAGATCTGTATGTTTCATCTAAATACCTTTTGAAGAGGCATTGAAAAAAATATTTGTTCCTTTCCGGCATAATCAACTTTCATGTTGAGCTAAAAGTTAATTCGATTATAGCGAAATGAAACAATGAATTTTCCATCATTATACTGAAAGGAAGCAATTCTTTCGCATTTTATGCTTTGCAGCGACACACTAACATAACACCCAAGAGCAACTAGCCAAGAGCAACTAGAGATGCCGACATTTCGTTTGATTAACAACGCGTATTATGAAGCGAGACGTAGCTACATTTTTGATGTTAAATCTGCCGTGTTTCTGTAATTTTCACTTCTATTTAAGTTCTAGCGGTTAATCACAGTTTTCAGGCCATTTTCCTTTCTACGTTCTGCTTTGTCTTTTTTGCGGAAAATGTATTATTGTAGCATGACAAAATCATTCAAGGAATAGAATTAAACACTTGAAGTGCATCACTTAATATTTTATTAGGGGGTCATAAGCGCAACAAATTAGTTGTGTCATAAGCGCGTGAAATACATTTTGAGGTTGGAAAAGGTTATCTCAAAAGGTCTCAAAGCCACATGAAAACGAGCAAAAATATTATCTGATTTTTACGCCATGGGTGCTGCAAACAGTCCCTCTATCGCTTAATGTTAACAATTCTAGCATTAGAAAACTTTTGTGTGTTCCCCAGAGGCAAAGATAAAGCAAAACGCATTGCTAAAATCATTTGCAAATGTTTTTAAAGGAAATCAATTCATCACATTAATAAAAACACAAACATTAAAAAGATATTTGACAAACTCCTCTATTCCGATTTATTAGCTAACCCTAGTCAAGACCAGATGGTTATCTTGCAAGATCTTCCAAGATTCTTTCAAAAAATGGTTATCTTGCACAATCTTGCAAGAAAATGGTTATCTTTCAAGATTCTTGCAAGTTCGTTCCGGTCGAGCTTTGCTATCATTGGCTGTTTTAGAAGCATTATCTTTCATTTAGCGCAAACTATTACCAAATATTGTGGAAATAGTTTTCAAAGATCATTTGAAACAAAATTTATACCAGATATCTGTATTTTATTACAGCCGTTGGTATTAATACTGGTTACTCTCCTTTACATTAATTCGTGCTTCAAATTTCTTGTTTTGCTACTATGGAAAACAATTTACTTTCTTTTTCTAAATTGATTCAATTTTTAGTTTGAGCGGAAGAAAACAAAGTTGATGCTATTTTGGTTGTAAGTATGTATCACAATGCAAAAAAAATTGATGGGAAGCAATGTTCGCGTCTCATTTTGATCTTGCTCGATCATGTTCCATTTAATTGCATATTTGCAAGATGAATGGTTATCTTGCAAGATTCTTGCAAGACAAAGGGTTATCTTGCAAGATCTTGCAAGATTTTGCCAGAATCTTGCAAGATCTTGCAAGATAACCATTCGTTGTCGACTGGGGAATTGAAAAGACTTTGCGTACTTTTAATTTTAGGGCTTGCTTTGGCGAAAGAAAGGAACTCAACTTACAATACCTAAAACTCAGACCCAAAACCTAAGACAGCAAATAATAGTTTCGAAAACCACATTAATTGATAACTAAATGAAGAAACGAAAAAGTTAGTACACAAGAAAATGTTTTTGCCACCAACAGCACAGGACGAGTGTCTGGAGTAGCTAATAAAACAGTTTTTGGGACAAAAAAGATAGAGAAATATTAGAAAGCTGCGAATCAGACAATTTTTAATAGAAATTTTGCTTTGTGCTGATTTTACTGCCATACGCAATGACATCTATCAATAAAA
The DNA here is from genome assembly GCF_964194025.1 of Convolutriloba macropyga. Taxonomy (NCBI): domain Eukaryota; kingdom Metazoa; phylum Xenacoelomorpha; order Acoela; family Convolutidae; genus Convolutriloba; species Convolutriloba macropyga. Next base: position 21,560,467 of record NC_134470.1, read on the forward strand.
AGCAAAACACATAAACATTAGTTCGTTCTACTGACGATTGCATATTTGAAACTAAATCAAGGAGAGAATAAAATTTACATCCTTCCCTAAGCAATATCATTGTCATCAGTAAAATAGATTACTATCGGTAATTTATGATATCTAATTTCCTAATTTGAAAATTAAATTATTTGAAAGTTGTGTTGAAATCTGGGTTGTTGAGATCTCCATGTCAAGCACTTTTAAAGCTATCACTTTCAAATGTTATTGTTCATGGCAGTAAAAATTTATTGCGATTTGTTAAAGAGAAAAACGAGATTCGCGTAAACCTTTCGCCATTTCTAAAGAACAATAAACAAGGAAACAATCAAGACATAATATGAAACCCTAGAAACAATTCATGCTTTAAGACAATAAAGAAACTCCTGTTCTTTGCCTTTTCAAATTTCTATGATGTAATCCATGTTTCCGCTGCATAAAATTAATTTAAATTGGTGTGGGCAAAATTGACATCAAACATGCGACAATTAAATAAATTTAACTTAAGGAGGAGACACACACCACGGTCAATCTTGTAGTCTCAACGTCCTGACCAGCAAATCTTGGGTCAACATCCTACCGTGGCATGTTTTACTATTTGGGGTGAACCAAATTTAAACTGAAATATCTCATTTAATTCAAATGAAGTATATCGCATAAAAGAGTGAATAAATCAAATATTTGTGGTTTACTATGGTTAATGGGATGGAAAAAATTGATAAAGCAAGCACCTGAAAACAAGGGTTTAGTTTCTTCTCTGTACATCTTTAGCATCAAAAATTAGGTAAAAGTGAATTGGTAAACACAGCCGAGGAACAATATTGACAAATAGAGGCTGAAATATTCAAATTTTACCAGAAAACAGTTGCCCAACAGTCTGTTTGGCTAAATGTAAGAAACTCAGTAATTATTTAGTGTTTTTTTGAGCTGAGGTTTTAAAAAAAATTCTTTTCTGTTACGCTACAAGGTTTAGTTTTATGGCTGACAATAGATGTCCTATTTTTGGGAACCTAAGAACTACTTTTGATGCCGGATTCTAAAGAAAAATTGCATGTTAAAAGGGGGTTTTCAGCATAGCACCCAAAAGATGAAGAATATAACAAACAAGTGCCGAGCCAATTTATGCTTAGCATTGAAAAATATTCAAATAAGGACAAACCGGAGAAGGTTTGTCAAGTTTTCACTGATTGGAAAACCGAATAGTACTTCTTAATTACGTGATTTAGCATATTTGGTTAACTTTCTTGAGTTCTCAAGTCTTATAATTTTGTTTCTGCTCAATGGCACCTCACACTGACAGCTTCACGGAGGCAGGGCATCGAACTATCCATCATTGGTGTGTCACTCACACATCTTACCTCTCGGCTATCAATCCACCAAGCCTTGAGGCCGGTTTCTCAACTTTACTGGTTTATCAATTCAGAGTTAATTAACTTTTGATTGAAAGCGAATCCTCCTTAGAATACATCCCTATTACCTAAAGTGAAAACATTAGCTAAGTTTCTGAGCATAACTGATTTTTCTTATTGCTAAAAAGTTGAGTTTCAACGATTTAATTTATAGAAACTCGTTTGAGGCGACCCTGTCCAATAACCCCGAACATTTTTCCACCTTCTGAATAGTAATTTACATTTATTGCCCATCATTTAAGTTTACTGCAATGGTGTAAAGTTGCTCAGTATATGATCACAAACTTAATCTGTAGTGTCTTTAGGATTAGTTCTTGATATATTCAAGGCATCGTACAGGTTCCATTCGGCTGACACAGACAGTAAAAGAATCAAACATCTTAAAAGGTTCTTCACTTTTGTCGCACACTGACTCAATAGGCATGTTGTCCCTCGATGCAAAAGCGCAGGCGTCTCGCGTGTCATACTGCAAATATCAATTAATGCCCGCGTGATACAATTTATTTGGGTCATCAAAAGGAGGATTTCGGTGGTTGTTCACATTACCTACGAAGCAGCTCTTCTGGATTTAAAAAAAAGAATAAGTAAACTGCTTTAAACTCAAACCACTAACTTAACTAACCACTGACATTTTAGAAGGCCGATGAGATATGCCATTAAAAAGACTAGGAGACAAGACAAACAAAAATCAAACAAAACCAAACATTAATTACGACCAGAAATCAATGTATGCATATTTTTTTTAAAAACTTAAGTCAAATTTTAAGTCAAATTAGCACTAAATAAAAACTGAAGTGAATGAAAAAAAAAATTTATTCACTCAACTGAATATGGGACCTGCCTATAATGAGACTAGGTAACAATCAGACAAAATGACAAAAGGGAGAAGTTTATTTTTAAAAAAAACGATTTTAGTTTTTTTTCTCAAAAACAAAATTTTTAAAGTAGTCATTGAAGCCATTAGCTATCAACTGAAACCAAAAACAAGAAGTTTACTTATAACTCCAAATCAAAACATTGGAGTCTTTGACCTCTCGTTAGCCAGATGATGTCTGACTACTAATAAAAGAGCAAACAATCCTGAAAACATTGAAAAATTCAATAAAAATTTGCTAAAAAGCAGTGTCAAAACCAAAAAAAACTTTAACTATCAACTGAACTGAATATACATTTATGTATAATTGGCCTGCTTTCACTGCTATTAAGAATTGAATTCAGTTTGCTATTATTATAAGAGACACCAAACGTCAAACTCAAATTTCGGCAAAATTTAATAATTTTTTATCGAAAGTATAAAAAAGTCGGAAAAGTTCTTAAAACAATTAAGTTTTTCAAACGAAAAATTTAAAGGTCATAAAAGCAACTAGCTTTGGAGTCAAATACTTGAAAAGGTCCCATGTAATTCAACCTCTACAGGAGGCCATGGACCTGTCAGCATCCAGAACATATCGTACGACTACAGAAGAACGGCAAATATAGGCAAAACTTAAAAATTCAAACAATTTTTGGGAGAAAACGGCGACGAAGCACTTCAAAACCGAATCTATTCACCAAAAATCTAAATGATGTTCCACAACGCATTTTTTGCAAAGCCGTTGTTATGATATATGCTCTGTCATTAGCGTAAAAATGTGACAAGACGAAAAAGACAACTCTTAGTCTCAAAACAAAAAACGGTTTCTGAAAACATAAAGCGGAGTAAAGGCCGAGTTCCCTCTAAAACTGATTTGGCCTTTTTGTGGGTCATGGGCTACAGATTGACTTTAAAAAGGTTAGGAAATTGAAAAAAAAAGATAAACATAAATCTACTATTTTTCGTTCTGAAAACAAATATTCTTGAAAGTCAGAAAACAACAAGCTTTCAACTATAAAAGTTAAATAGTTCAATTTTTAGCTGCATAGAACAGCAATGCAAACTATCGTTAGCAAGATTTAATTATAAGACTAAGAGATAACAACAAAAAAACTTAAAATCAAAAAAGAAAAACCACTTTACGCTAATAATGTGTCTCTGAAGCCATAAAAACTGTGAGCTTCTCTCTGAATATTTGATATATTCATTTAGCCTCGCTTGCACGTACGAACAATTACGTTGGTAATTGAGCAAAATTTGTAGTCAGTCCGCTGTAATAGCATTCTGGCGAGAAACGAACGAAAAATGCAAAAAAATAAAATAAATATGAAAAGACAGCGACCTGTACTATTCAGACCCACGAATAGACCAAAACTGGCTCTGAAATTGTTTTCGTCCCTTAAAACAGGTATTTGTTCCTAATATTAGCCAAGTACCTATAGTTTGACGCCAAAAACCCAATACAAAATTAAATTATGAGTTTTTGATAATCATCACGGTTAATTTAGAACAAAAACGGGCAAATATTTAATTCCGAAACACTCTCATATAAAACGATAGTCAGCCAAGACAATTTTGGAGTTTTAGAAGATTGTGTCAGTTTTTTGGGTTTATAATTCCCGCTAATTTGATCAAAATATTCTCTATTAATGCATTTTCGATTGAAAAAAGGCTGAAATTTGAAAAAAATTAGCCAAATTGTTAGCAAAATTTTGAACTCAAATTGTTTAGCCTTTATTTTGTCTTGAAAATGAAAGCCATAAACATTTTTGTGGAGAATCTTAACATTTTTTATGCAAATTGGCAAAAATTGTTAGGAAAATACGGAAAAATGTGACTAAAAATAACTCAAATCAGTCATATGTCCACAAAACTTTGAGTCTCGATAACTCCGTAGAAAAAGAAAATCCGAAAAAAATCGTTTTACTTCTATCTTCTACGACGAACGGGCTTTCTAATACCATTAACAACTCTCTACAATCGGCCAAAATTGACTGAACGAAAAAAACCGTTTCGGTATATGGTTCCTCCCCCACCAATGTGGGTCGGAACAATTAAGATACTTTTGAGTTGCCGAAGTTTCTCACAATCAGAGATATGCAGAGTTAATCAACAATTGGTCTTTTCAACGAACGGCAGTGTGTAACCCGATGGATTTTTATGCAATTGTTTTACAATATTAGTTAAGTTCTCCTTCAGTTCTGCCGTATAAGCATGCTAATATTTATCGCACAAAATGGTGAAAACTGTGGATGTATGTCTGAGAAGAAGAGGCTCAGTAAGTAATGCATTGTCCGGTTCTTCTTCATAGAAACGTACACAACCTAGATTAAGTCAAATATTGTAACCGATCAATTGAGTTCCAATCTCTCATAATTGAACAGAATGAAGAAAAAGGCAAATTTTCCTACTTCGGCATTCAAATTCAATAATAGGATTCCAGTTCTAAATAGGCAATCAAATCGGGCGTTGAAGATTCCTTATCAGGCTAATAGTACTGCACTAATAAGAATCTTCTATAAACTAATCCTGTTCTGCAAATGCACAATATTGAACAAATATTGCAATTTTCAAATGAGAATATAGGAACGTCTTCTGCGAAACTTTCGCTCATCACTAGACGGAATAATGCCCAAATTAATGGCACTTTATTATGTTCATTTGCATACATAAACTGATCAATTCAGTGAAAGCAGAAAAACTGCGAATTCAAAAGATTGCAAAAAAGTCCTTTTTATCTTTGGTAAAACTATGCTCTGTAACTCGTTAACTTCGCTGAAAAAAGTATTTCATAGAGTTTTGTGCCTTACCTTTTAGTTTTAAGTATATAGCGTTCTCTTAACATCAAAATTTCCTCTTTTCCTTCTTATTTCATAATAAGTCAGAGAATTTTTATCCTTCTATCCTAATTCACAAAGAGGGGTTGCAATTGTTATAAAAAGTCTGACAAGAATCTTTAATCTTTAATCGGTACAGAAAGTTCAAGCATTCAACTAATTTTTCAAAGATCTGTCTGAGATGATCTGGCAAGTTGTCATTGTTGCATAAGACTTTCTGTGAAAAAAACCTATTTGCTTCTTAACTTCAGAATTGTCCCTCTCAATACTAATTGTGGCTTAAGAAGACAATTAGGGGTTTTTCCATTACCATAGTTCTGTTTACAAGAAAAGTAAAGTGTACTCAAGTTGCCCACGTTGGACAAGGCTTTGAGATACTTCACTTTGAGTTAATTTTCAATTGCATTCTACCACTAGATATAAATTTTACACCTCTGAAAAATTTCAAAACTTTCTACAGCGCACTAAAAAGATTGATAAGTTTATACAAGAGTTTCAAGACACTTTTTCTCAACATTAAAACTCGTCTTGTAATACAATTTTATACTCGTTTATACAGTTTGAGAAAATGAATTGCTCTATTGCACGCGGTTTGTTTGGTTTTGTATTTTTGTCAGTATCTTTCTGATTTCAGTTGCACTGGAAAACATCATGTACGGTTTTCATTGTACTTTTTCAGTTTTCCTGTAATGTTTTATAGTAACTCTACCACTGATGAATTTTACTTTACCTGTAAAGTTGTTTAGTAACTCTATCACTGCCAGTCTCAAGCAAGCAATGAAAATGGAGGAGGTATAACAACCCAAAATTTACAGAAACATTTTCCACAGTCAAATTTCACTAAAATTGTATATTTTATGAGTTTTCCGTTTAGTTTTGTCTCAAATGTTCTGTTTTGTTTGCAGAGGAGGCTTAAAGACGCGTTTTTACTATTTAATCGTGCCCAATTCTCCTACAATTATTTCAGTAACTCGGGAATGAAAAAGGAGGAGAGAAAATCACCAAATCTTGAATGAATTTTATTAAATAGTTCTCAGGCAGTTATCATGCGCTTTTATTATTTCAGGGCAACTTACTAAATACGTTGGTTGCTCACGCACGGTTCGATAGTCTCACAAAATTGGCGGGGTAGGGTCCGCTGGCAGTAGTAAATATAGGGAGCACTGGGAAAGGGGGGGTTATCATGCCATGGGGATAATAGGGTATAGATTTGCATGGGGATAATAGGGTATAGATTTGCATGGGGATAATAGGGTATAGATTTGCACGGGGATAATATGGTATATAATTGCATGGGGATAATATGGTATATAATTGCATGCGGATAATATGGTATATAATTGCACGCGGATAATACGTTATATAATTGCATGCGGATACGTTCTTATGCGGATAATGTGGCGGTAATTGTCTCGCCGTCTGACTTTCTTTTTCCCCTAACTTGACCGTCCGCTTATTGAACTTAGGCTAAAGAAACTTTCGTACAAATTGAACTGAAAATAAAAATTGAATCAGGGGCGTTCAAATTAAAGCAACACTCCAAACAAAATCTGAACAAATCTCGCACAAAGTATTTCTCAACACTATTCTGAATTCAACACACTATGAAATTGAGTTTGTACACTGTCCCCTTTCACTGTTCGCCGCTACTTTCTGTAGCTTCTAAATCAATGAATGAACAAAAACTTTGTTCCTCCTCTGAGCTGCTTCTATCAAAGTCAACAATTTGGTCATCAGAAATGTCCTCATCTCTTATTCCTCCCGCATTAATGAAACCAGGATCGGGCGGCGAATAGTGGCTGGCATTGTCCAGAAGTAGGTTCAAGTTATCGCTACAGTGTTTTCTCATTCTTTTCTCCGGGGGTGGTAGATATGTTGGAAAGTCCCAATCCACTTCAGTGTCAAGAAAAATTTCACTTAAATTGTCACTATTCTCTGTACTGTAATCCCAACTTATTTGACTTTGGTCAGGATCAAACCATCCGAGCGAACTAGACGTTTCGCTTTGATTATCGCCCACCACAGAAAAGTGTCCATATGGGAGCGTTCGCAACCCATCTCCGCAGATATATCTCTTATTATCAAATGCGGATAGAGATATTTTATTAGCTGTCACCGTTTTCAGTACATGATTTTCGGATGTTATTCTTGAATTTACCGCTCTAACTGGTTTCGACGTTTGGAGAGTTTCTTTATATAATTCGTGGGTGAGAAGTTTTTGGGCTGCCCTGGTCACACCTTTAGCAGACAACTTGCGACAACCTAAACAAGGTAAACATGTTTTACAATAAACTATTAAGTTTTGTTATGTAGTTTCCTCCAACGTACTTAACTTGCATTCAAATTACTGAGGGAAAGGTTAGAAATTATTCATTATATGGACTCACTTTTTGATGTGATTGAATACATCTTGGTTTGAGGCACACAAACTCGGATATATAGTCTTCACTGAATTCGTCCTTGAATTTAAGGACTTCAGACTTATTGTTGTTGTCGTGAAGTGGGTGGTCTTCTGGATAGGATGAAAAATCGAATTCGTTTTTTACTTCCGCAGATTGGTTGGCCAAATCCTCATACAGATCTTTTGACTCAATTCTATATAAGAGGCTGTCTGTATCCGAGTACAATAGACGACATTGAAAGTTTTGTCGCATAACTTGATAATGAAAGCGGTACATATAGTACTTAGACAAGTCGAGCACAGTTGCACCCACAATAGTCGGCGTATTCCTTGTTATAATTTTCGGCTTGCTGCACATAGCGGCCATGTTCTCCCCAAATATTTTGAATCTCTCAAATTCGAATTTCGAAACAAGTTTTTCTGCTCTCTCCGCATTTCGAGTAATTTCCACCCTCGACTGTCGCCTTTTCGACTCAATTGTTTTGCCATATACAGAATTATTCATGAGTTTATAATAATTCTGTTGGAATTTATTAGTTGCGTTTTTCCGCATATTGCTATTCAAGGTAATATACGGTTCGAGCCATCGTTCCTGATTGAATTGCAGCACGCGGTGAAGTTTCGTTATACGTAATCCAAGTTGCACATATAATTGGAGTAATTTATAATGGACTACGTAGTTCTTCTTGTCAAACAGTGTTTGCAGTAGTTTAGGGACCTTAGCTTCAGGAATATTGTACTGCTCTTTTAGGTTGATTTGGAAATCGCTTAGCCACACGTCTTGTACATTTTCCTTTACAGGCGCTAGCGGATAATCCCTTTGGTTGTCGTGAACGTCTGTGGTCGAGGCACAACCCGAATGTGGAAGCCTCTTCTGGGTTGAAGCCCGGTAAGAACTGATTGTTGGCTTTGAAGTACCTCGTTTCGAATACGGAAGTAATTCCGCCTCTTACTGACTGTTCAATCATGTGCAGGTGCTCGGGTTCTGTCAAAAGTTCTACGCGTGCTTTTGTTATCCGTAAAGCTGCATCTTTTGCCATATTTGGCGCTGTGAAAAATTGCGCCACGTCCAATCTGTATGTCTGGAAGCTGATTTTGCGACAGTATTCCGAACAGCAGGCCAAAAGGGCAACGTCCAGTTTCAAATAGGAATCGTGGTAGTCCTGCATTGTCTCACAGTTTAGCAGCTGCCACATCTTCTTCGCTTTATCTAATTCGGACTCATTGATTGATATTTTTCCGTTTTCGAAAGAATTCGTCCATTTGCTGAGAGCCGGCAGCTCCCTCTCCGCAAACTTTGACCGGTCGCTCATGTAGGAATAAGGATAATAACCCTTCTGCTTCAGAAGTTGTCTGTCAGGTGCAAGAATATGGGCGAACATAGACTCCATTATACCAAACTCTGACTCTGGCAAGGAATCCACCAGCTTTTCGAGAGATCCGTTGAAGAGTTTGTAGGAATCAACGAAGCGTAGATATTCGTAAACAGGTACGACCTTCTTGTCAGCCCTCTCAACTCTATCAACTTGCACTCCCAGCATCATTGCAATGTATTTTTCGTCTGTTGCTGGTATGACGTTGATTGTTGTTGTCGGTTCGCACTTTTGCAGACTAAGACAAATATGATGGAGGTCATAATTTTGGATGTTGTGTCCAATTACGGGAATAAAATTGGAATTCCGGCGCGCTCTGTTACACTGTGGGTGGGCCCAACCCAGGAAGCCGCCGCTGTAATGGCAGTGGTCCAGATTTTTTCGTCAGTTTCTGAGAATTCGTTTTCACAAATCCAACACTGTTTGCTCGCATCTTTATGAAGTGATGATCGGTCACCACGGAAGAAAGGGTGTTTGCGCTTCTGTTCGTGTATATCCTTAGCAAGTTTATGAATCATTTGAAAGAAATTTTGCATGCAGTTTTCCGAGCTGTCCAAATGAGTAAATTTGGGCTCGGGTTGCCGTGCTCAATGACAGTCAATGCAAAGCCACATGATTTGTGAACTTCAATTGGTCGCGATGAAGCTCTCTCTTCACTTGGAGCACAGGAGGGCACTGGTTTGAGAAACGACTCGAAATCAAAATAGATGACTAAGGGAGCAAACCAAGTAGCTGACCAGTTTTTGAATTTGTATAAATTATTGTCTGGTTTTGGCATGCGGATAACAGCTGGTGGATTATTACCGCAAACTTCAACATGATCCTTAAAGTTATTAACATCCTTGTGACACAAGTAAAGACAATTCCGGCATAAGTGAAGAGTTGACTTGAATTTGATGTTTTTGATGAAGCAGAACAGCCTGCACAAATCTCTGATAAGAACGTAGTGGTGTTTATCATTCTCATAAAGAAGAAGCAAATCGAGGCTCAATTCGGAAGTTGTCCTTTTAGACACCCGCATTGGAAACAAATCTCGGTTTTCAAATCCAAAAACGTTTACCTCTACGTCGTTAAGTGTTTCAAACTTATCAATGTCATTGAAACCCATGAGCATTGAAAACTCACCAGCAGGCTGAAGCGATGACATGTTTTGATAGAGCTCGGGTGATGTTAGCTTTAAAGAGTCATTTCGTCCTTCTTCTCCCTCAAAATTGTTGCATTTAAGATAGGAAGCTGCGATAAAGCTGTCAATGAAACAGTTGTTGTCTGTATGGTTTCTTATGTTGAGAAGGGCTCTACAATTTTGTAACTTTGTTGGTAAGGCAATAAATGAAGATCCAGTGGCCGGTCTGTATTTGGCGAACTTAATATTGACGCGAATAACTCTTTCCAACATCCAACCACTTCCAGAAGAGGCAAAGGTGAACAACACAGCGAGCATTTTTTCCACCATTTCTACAAAATTCTCATTTGAGAGCCCTTCAGCGTACACAGGAGTCATCAGAGAGTTAGCGAAGATGGTGATACGCTCGTCGTCTTCATCAGGGTCACGAAATTGTTTGAAAAGTTGCAGTTCTGCTGAGAATTGAACTTTTTGCGGGCCCGCTGATAGTTTTTGATCAATCAGTTCCTGAATTCGCTCCTGTTTGAACTTCATGAACGCCTGGAGGTCTCTTGCTGGCACCATTTCGTCATCCGTGGGTTCTATTGAGTAGGATTGAAGACTGCCATTAAAAGCTGACTGATCGGAGGGTTGAGTAGGTTGAAACTCAGCACCAAAGACTGGAATTGAATGAACTGACCTTGCATGTTGGGCATAGAGGTGCGATCTGTTGAATCCGAGGTTGCAAGCCCGACAACAGTTTGTGAACCTTGAATGCTGAGTTTGCATGTGTTCCTCCAGTTCTGACATTTTTCGAGATGTAAACTCACACAAAGAACAGTGATAAGTTGGTAATTTCATTTCATCTGGATGAAATTTTGTTTCATGGCGAGAACGATTTCCTCTAGTGCTAAGCACAGAGTCGCAATACCGACAAGCAAAAGTCATGACGATAGAATATAACAACTTGACTTGAATATAACAACTTGAATTGAATTTAGGAAAGAATTGAATGATTCGGAAAACTAGTATTGCACTTTGTGGTAATTGCATTCGCTACGAAGGGTGTTACATGAAGGCATTCTGTATAACAACGTAGTTTGGTGGGCGCCAATTTCAAACATTTGAATTCGTCAAAGTTTATTGGTTGAAACTGGCGGGAAATTTTCGGTTCGAATTTTTATTGAAAATAAACGCAAAAAAGATATAAAACACTTTCCGATTTCAAAACTATGTGCTAGTAGACCCTCAGAGGGGTCATACCGAGTGTTGTTTTTGTGAATCACCTAAAACAACGCATTTCAAAAAGTGGAGAAGCATGTTACTTTCTTTTGAGTTTTTCAAAAAATTACCATTTTAGACCTCTTAAAAAACGGGTGGTTAGAGTTGTCCTACGCTGTCAAGTGTGATGAGCAAAATTGCTCCCCGGGACGAAAAACATAGGTCCGCACTAAAAAAATTGCTCTAAAACGAACCGAAAAAAAGTTATTTTTTCTGTCAATCATCATAAATCAATGTCATTAAATGACAATTACATGACAGAAACATGTGTCTTTTTTCTGAAGCCTTTTTCGATGACAGGTGTTATGAGAGAAATTGATGCCGTGGGCCCACAATGTGCAAAAATGCAAAGAAACGCGATCTAACATCTTTCCTTAGGGTACTTCATATGCTAATTAATGCCAGATGTTAATGTGACATTGATGACCAGATGTTTTGGAAATCGGTGAAGGAGCCATTTTTCGGCCATGATGCTTATGACCAAAGACATCCAGCATGTTCCCACAAAGACATTGGTATAAAAAAATTTCCAATTTTTTTTTTCATTAATTAGCAATTATGTTAATTAGTCACTAATTAGCCGTTAATTAGGCGCTAATTATCTCCGTAACGGTTAAGTTAAATTTGACGAGCGTGATGAGATGTTTTGCAGGACACAGTGTGCTGAGAACCCCTGCACCATCAGTTTCATCCCAAGTGTTTTTTGAAGCCCTCATTTTTGGGGTCAAAGGTCAGAGGTCATCTATCAAAAAAAATTTTTTTTCTCAATTTTTTCAAAATTTTTTTTTCACAAACCTGCTTTTTTTACCCTGTTGAACGAGAGCGCAAAGCTAGGCGGTGCTGCTAGAGGACGTAAAAACTTTTTTTAACAGAACCTAATGACATCATTTGGGTTTTCAAGTGCAATTTTTTGAATTTTATCTCTGACGGATTACAATTTTTGACAACTTTTCCAATTTATGAATTGGTTTCAGAGTTCATATGCTGCTACTCTTTTGGCATAATGTTAACAGGTCTTTTGAGCCAAAAACCGCACACATTTTGCAAAACAAAAATTGTGTTAATTCCATATAACTTTAGGCTTAACAAGCAGATGTTTAGAATTTTTATTGATTCGAAAGTCTAATTGTGGATTATTACCACAAAAACTAAACAGTTCATAGTGATTGCAGTACATGAATGCCTGCTTGGAGAATGATATCTGTGCTTGCGTCATAGGGGAAAGTAAAAATCTTCCCTGAACAATTCCGAACATGATCACTTACTTGAATTATATTTCTGTCTAAGTTTTGAATAGAAACACAAAACGGAAAAAAAAGAAGTTGTATTACAAATTCAAGAAATAGAAACGAAGTAAAATGTATAACACAAACACGCACAAATTAACATCTCAAATTTGAAACAGTTTTTTATATGAAAGTAAAGTTTCAAGTTCTAATTAAGTTAATTTAATCGAATAAGTCCATCAAAGAATTTTCTGGTCGTCGCTTTTTTGGTGCACCGCTAACGTTTGGAGTCTCTGAACACGTGGGTGTTTGGAAACTCTCGCTCATAGCCTCTCGCTTTGGCGTTTGAAAAGTTGTTCCGGACAGAACGTTCTCGTCAAAGTTATCGAAATCGTTTGGAGGGTTCCTGATTTCAGCAAAGAGAGATGGGCTGGGTGCCGGCGTAACAGTTGGACTTGGGTCAATTGCCGGTGTTGTGGGTAGACTAGATAGTGTCGATTCACTGTGAGGCGAATCAGGTGATGAACTGATTCCCCACAAATTGGCCAAATCATCACAAGCTTGATATGCTCCGAGTTGATTTTCAAACAAGGGTACGCACTCACAGTCGTAGCGGTAGAGAATTCGTTTGGTTTCTTCAGGTAATGTGTCCATATTACAATCTTGAAATGCTGGCAATACTTTTGCAGGTATGTGACCTCCTGAGGTAAGAATGCTGCATTCCGAAGGGTCTGTTTTTTCGGGCAGGGCGGCAATTGCATTTATAAGAAGCTTTGGAAGAAGACAGTGATGGTAAGTGTTCCAGACATTGTCTTGTTTTCGTTGTTGGATGAGAACAACAAAGTTTTCATAAACTGTTCGATAAACCAAATTTCTTTCACAGGAAGACTCTGATTCTGCGAGAATTTTAACCGACATTTCAAAAGTTAAGTGTTAAAAGAATTCAATTAAACAGATTCGAATTTGTTGCTGGAAACAAACTGCAATTTGACTCAACACATATATGAATGCCGCCGAATTATAGCTCAGGGTTTCTGTGTACAACTTTTGCATTTGTTTCACGTAAGCTAGAGGGTCACATCTGTTTTTAATTTTGAGCCAACATACACACAATTTTAACTTGAGCGTACCACAGATTGTTATCCAGGGTTACATCTGTTTTCAATTAACTGTTGTTATATATTGTGTTCAATGTGTAGTTTCTTATCTGAGGTCACATGTGCTTTTAATTTGTTGTGTATATGATTGCTTTATGCCTTTGAAATTGTGTTCAACATGTAAGTTTCTTATCTGAGGTCGCATCTGTTTCTAATTTCTAGTGTATATGAGTGCTTCGAAATTGTGTTCAACATGTATGTTTATTATCTGAGGTCGCATCTGTTTCTAATTTCTAGTTTATATGAGCGCTTTATGCATGTGAAAATTGTTCAAAAGATCACATTCGTGCACCATATGTTTGCCATAAAAATTGTAATGAACAGACTCAAGTACGCCGTAGGCGTACTTGAGACTGTATTCGCCAATCATTTGTTTTTAATTGAGTGTTTGATGACACACGTGTAATCCAAGCTTGCCGTCGCCCCTGAGTTGGAGCGTTCACAATAATTGTTAAGGGAAATAATATCAAGTTGCGGCATGCCTTTCACTTCCACTAAAGACACAGAATTCGGCGATTGTTATTTCGACATTTCGAAAACTGATAAGCGCTTGATCAGAGCAACTGTGAAAACGTATGAAAGGACGGGTAGCTATGTGTTTCTAAAATTGTTCAAGAAAGCGGAAAGCGATTACGAATTTCAGCAGAGAGTTTCTCTAACTGTTCAAGAATTTGAGAACTTGATTGAAAAGTCAGCAGATATACGCTCTCAGTTCACAGAAGAGGAATCAACAAAACCCCCTCCAGCAAAAAAACCACGATTCCAACAAAAGTCAGAAGAAGTTTCCAAGACCAGCAACAAAAATGGTTGAGGCGATGTACGAGCGTTCACCACATTACTTTAAACAATTTCAAAAACAGTTCAAGTTTCAGATTGTCGAAGAGAAACCTACCCTTTCTAACACAAATGTTTATGCAGTGTGTGCCCATTTTGATTCTGAGTTTTGCGGCTTAGTAACTAACCATTATCACGTTTTGTTTGATACAACAACTTTCGAAAAGGAAACTTTGAAAAGAAACCAAAATTTTCCTGTGCCTTGTATTTTTACAACCTTCAAATTTTTATTTTTGACTGCAACAACTTTGGAGACTAATGGAGACGTTTTTACAAAGCTCAAATTGGCGGTTGAATTCAACAGCTCCGCAGATAAAGTTGACTCACAGACAGTACGCAAACAACTGCCAGCTTTTGCCTGCCACAATAATATGAAAATTAGCAATGCAAAACAAGTGAATATAAATCAAAAACCCTGTGCGAAGATGACAGTAGTTGCTCAAAAGACGATCTACAACGCCCGTCCTCCATCGAAACAAGTTCAAACTGATTTTGTTAATAGTGAAACTATCCGAAGAGTTGAAAACATTTTGTCTGGTCCTCATTCTGGTGCTTTTTGTCAAATTATGGATATTTTTGTTAGTGGATACGGAAAATTGAATATTGATACTGATTTGTTGAGTGTTCGCCTTGTGTACGAAGAAAAAATTAAATTTTGAAAAAATAATTTATTGCAATCAAGGAAGGGTTAATACAGCATATGAAAAGCAAAGCGAATTAATTGAGCATCACTCAGTTTTACAATTTTTGGTGAGTTAAAAATATAATGAGCAATATAAATACAAAAAAGTCCACAAAGTTTTGAGTTTTTACTTTGAATTGGCTGATCCTTCAGTAACTGATAAATTTTTGCATTTTCTTCTAGAGAAATTAATCTTTGGTAGACATCTTTGTATGACGAAATAGACTGTCCGAGAGGATCAGCGAAGAACAATTGATCCTCCTCCTCTTTCTGGCACAATAGTAACCAATGGGTGCCAAAACTTTCTGCAGTTGCTGCGTTAACAATTAGGAAACAGTTTGGTTTCAACTTTTGGGGGAAATTATTTGCAGCGAAGACACCCAGAAATTTATGCTTGAGTAAAGCACATCTTTGAATAAGATCATTGATATCATCTTCGTCCATTTTTTTAGTTTGTCAAAATGTGATTCTTTGATACTCTTCTTGCACTATCAACAAAAATTGTACTAGCTTTTTCACCAATAATGAAAATTTCAATATTGTTTGGTAAGGCCACAGAAAATTTTAACTCAACAGATATTGAACAGTTTGTCAGTTCAGGGTGAATAAAGTCATGGGATGCTTGTTGGGTACTGGTCAAATCAAAAACCATTATAAAATGGTTTGGGTAATCTGTCAAACTTATTCCATGTCCATTATCAATGTAAGCTAGATCCGATATTGTATTAAAGTAAAGACGTTTGTCGTCAGCTGTAGATATTGGACTATCTGCCACAGGCAAACCGTTTCGATATACATAAATCTGCTCTAGGTTGAATTTTCGGAAATGAAATGGATTTTGCCGGTTGTTACCCAGAAATGCTTCATTTGTATTTAAGCAGATCGCCAGTCGGCGAATTGGTTCTCTCGCAAATATATCTTCTTGTTTCCAGCTGTGTAGACCCGTTGAAGCCAGAAACGTTTTTGTGAGCGTTTCAAGGTAAGGATAGGAGGCGGGACTACTCAATAATGTTTTCTCAATGGCGGACACAACAGTGTCATTGAGGGTCATCTTCCGCACATACAAATTAGCTTCGACAATTTTTACTTTGTATTGTTTCGCAGCATCATCAGACATTATAACAAAATCATCAATTGAGCGTCTGAATGCAATTCGAAGTGTCACACCACTTAGCAGATGTCTGTCGCAAGTGAAAAAGTCTAGAGCAATTTTGCCATAGAAGGTGCATTCAGCTGATTGTCTCACCAAAGTTTTTCTTCTGTTCACTTCTGCAGTTGATAGCGTTCCCGGGTTTTCCTCATAAGAGTATCCCTGACAGGCCAGCCATGCATTTTTTGCATCTTTATTATGTGAGAACTCGGTCTCAATGAAACTTTTGTGAGCATAATTTCCGTTAGCGTTCGAAATTTTCAGTCCATTAGCAGACACTGTACAATCAGAGAATAGTGAATGTAACACATTATTGCAAAAGTAGGGAGAATCTGTTTTTGTAATGTCAGCGGCGGCTGTAGCGTCATATTTCAAATCAGCTTCAGAAGACTGGACAATTTTACATTTAACTTCGAGGAAAATTTTTTGTAAATCAATGAAGTTGTTTCTGTCACCAGCGACTTCAAATTCTAACATGGGTCCGTTTGGGCTGTAGATTGGACCCAATTTTTGACAAAAACTACCATCAAAAGTCACCAGAAGTGAGGGTTTTTCAAATAAATCCAATGAGCTGTGAGTTGCTTCTGATGGTAACAAATTAGCGATCATCGTTCACTTTAGCAAAAAAATCCGACCGACTTCTTTTTGGTGCTCTATGCGTTGAAATGGTCTTTCTGCGTTTCTCGCCTACTTTCATTGGCTTGCCTCGTATTGATTTCCTCCGACGTGAAGTAATTCGTCGAGAGCCTCCAGTCTGTTTTTTAACAGTTTTTGAAACTGCGTTCTTAATTGCTTGTTTAGGAGATTTTTTGTTGCCCACTACATCCGGAATCTCTGGTACACTTTGTTTCAGGAGCTCTTTCCCGATACGTTTAGCAGTTGGCAAAATGAAGCGACGTGCTAGGGGCAGTGCAACACGTCCAATTCCTGCAGCTAAAGCTCCAAAACCACTTCCTCTTTGTCGATAATGTCCAGAGAAATGAGGCAAAGACGTAGCTTGATTAGCATAGTAAGAATCCATTTTATTGGGAAAACTTTTTGAATTGTAGTGTTAGAATAACTTTTCCAGTTCCCGAAAACGGAACTAATTGTCCTGTTTCCGTCCGCAGTTCAATTGAAATTGATTGAATTGTGTTGGTCAAAAGTTTTTTGTAGTCTAAATTTGTAAAAACCATCCGATGAGTTGGTTCAAGCTCACATCCACTACCGTTTTTCAGACGTTGTTTTGAATCAATGACTCTCAAAAGAGGCGCCTTAGTGTCACCGACGTATTGGTATTCAATTATGTTTGTATAGATGAAAATAAGATGCTTTCCAGCACAAAGGTCGGCTGGAAATTCCCCATAATATGCTTTTGTATCATCACTTTTCATAAGCCTGTTTTCATTTGGATTCATTTTGTACCCAATATGAATTCCGTTACCGTCAGGAATACCTTCAAAGCCAATGATGCTGGGGATGTCTTCACTGGGAAACGTAATTCCCTCATATTTCCCTAGCAAAACTTCGTATTTTCCAGAGCTCTTAATTTCTCTGAAAGAAAAATTGGGTAATCCAACTGTGCGCTTAATTGTGGCAAGAAGTTGCGCCACCGTATCAAATGTTCCTGGCATAAAAGCTAGTTTTTGCCCGCTATAAGGTCTAGAAATAACATTGACTCCAGAAGACATCTTTTGGGAATCTTCATAATCTTTTAAGTTGTATACAGTCAGATTTCCGTTTACAATATTTTCTATTTTTGTTGGGAATATGATTTCACTTAGCGCCACTCGCCAATCGCCTGAAAGTTGGATTTCGTCATTAAAAAAATTCCGAAATGATGCAAGTGTGTTCGAATCAAATATTTCCATTGAAGCTGATGAAACCACGTGAACTGTAAACTCGTCTTCAAACCGGTTATTGGACATTTTCAACGAGAGGGAGCCTGACAAGTTGTAATTCTGGTTGATAAAATTTTCCTTGAATTGGTTCGTTGTTAGCGTCGACTAAAGAGTATGTTGGTGGGTTTAATGTAGGTATTCCCGTTATTTCAAATACTTCGTCTGTGAATGATTGCTTATAACTTTTCCGGAAAGCTTTGTCCTTTTTAACTATTCTTACAAAATCCCCAATGTAAAACTTGGGCTTCTGAGTTGTGCTTTTTTGCGCGATCAATGACACTAACCGCGGCACATCCTTTTTGGTAACTTTATTTGGGGCAAGTTTAGTTACCCGATTTACTCTCGAATTGATTGTTTTCACAAATTGGTCTAATTGGTCAATGTAGGAATATGTCCACTTTTCTTCAAGGTACCGATAAATTATCTTTTTTAGTGACCTAATGTTCCTCTCTGCAAATGCAGACTTTTTTCGCTGAAAGTACTGTATAAATGAATTCCACGTTTGTTGCACAATTGTTTGAAAGCTCCAAGAAACTCTTTACCATCGTCAACCCACACTTTTTCAGGCTGCTTATTTTTGATCATCTTTTGGAATGCTTCAGCTGTTTCCGTCGCATACTTTGTTTTCAAGGGTTCCACACGCAAATATCTTGATAGACAGTCAACTGCTACCAAGAGATATTTTATGTTACGGTTATATTTTGCTAGTTTGTCAACGTGCGCCAAATCCAATGACCAAATCTCATTGATGTCCTTTACAAAAACTTTAAGCCTGGGAAATTTTAATCGAATTGAACGGTACTTTGTGAAAGACGGTTTTGTCTCCAAGTAGGACTGCACTTTGCCTAATGGTAGCTTGCTCTGATTATGTAAGCGTTTTGTGCTTCCATAGGAAGCTGGTCCTTTTAAATAAAGTTGTTCCAAACGTTTTACCTCAGGAGAAGAAAGACCATTTCTTTTGACTGGTCTCTTTTTTGTCTGTCGTTTCGTCACTTGTTTCTTCGTAATCTCTTGTTGGGTTTGAATTGGATCCACTACTGCGGGGTTTTTCTCGGCTTGGGTAGAATTCTTGTTCACTTTCTGACGAGTTTTCCAAGATTTGCTTGGCATAAGTGTTTGCAACTAAATGTGGTGATATATCGAGAGCAGTCAAAATTTTTGAGTACTTTTTAATGTCAATTTTTTTTGTGCTTTGCTGTAAATTATACAAAAAAGTAGAAACTTTAACGCCCAGTGGTTTTTTATTGATATGAAGTACATCGTTTCCTCCAATGGAAATGACGTCAGATTGCATAATGTGTTCAAGTAAGATTTCAGATCGCTTAATTTTGTTTTTCTCCATTGGTTCAAGTTCAGATATTATAGACTCAAATTGAGAAATTTTTTGTTTCTTTAATATTGGTTCAATCTCACTGTCTTTGCTGACTGGTTCTGATGTTTCTTCTTTAGTAGCCTCCTTGTTTTCGTAAACACTGCTCATAGTTTCAACAGGCTTTTCTTCTTTTTGTGGTTTTTCAGATTGATTTCTTTGAAATAGTGATAGTTGAGTTGCCTTCTGTTCATAATTAGGGTTTTCCAAAATTTCATTTTTTACAGGTTGATGTGACAAAAACATTCGTTTTGGAATTAAAATGAATTCTTCCGTATGCATTATTCTTTTGTCAAGTATCGATAGCAAGAAAATCCAACAATTCTCACCAATTCTGTTTCTTTGGCTAAAAGTTTCCTCTTTAGTTTCAAACTTGTTTGATTAGATAATAGTGTTTTGAATGATTTCTCGTAACCTTCTAATTTGGTTTTATTAACTGGAACGTTTCCATTGACAATATTGAGTAAGCACTCGCAAAGGAATTTAATGAACTTATTTGGAGCTGTCTTGATTATTTTTCCTACTTTTGAGTCCGATATATCTAGCATCTGCCGCAGCATACATAGTTCTTTCTCTCTCATCAGTTAAGTTGGTGATAACAGCTTTAGCTGATGGAAGATAGAAAATTGATGGACCTGGAGGAACAATATTTGAACAGTAACGTAAGACATCGGATGTTTTTGGATCTAAGTCGATTAACAAATGACCAAACTGCTTCCTGATTGCTAGCTCATAACTTTCCTTCAAAAATTGTGTGTTATTCAGTTGTCGACCAATAAAATTAATTTGCTGTGTGTCTCGTGGTGATTTGAACAAAATTATGTGTGTTTTATTCAAATCAATTGTTCTAGACCATTTGCTCTGTTGAAACAAGTTGTGTTTAACATATATCACACTAATGTTTCTATGTCGCCCCGCAGTTGCTAATTTAGAAAACTCTTTGTCGTTGAAAATTTCTTCACATGAATCGTCAAAAACAAGCAGACAGTTTTCTAACTCTGAAACGAGTTCAAAACCAGAAAACTGTTTGAATTCTACGTTCAATTTTTTCTCTAATGACTGATAATTTGGCTGATCATGCTGATAAAAAAAAGATTTTTTGAAACTCTGGGAAAAAAGTGCCATGTAGTAACATTTTGAAAATCAGCTCAGTTTTTCCGCAACACGATGGCCCGCAAACAGCCATGAACAACCTGTCAGAAGTTGAAATTATTTTGTTCATAACTTGGGATTAGGAAGAGCGTACCCAACTGTGCACGAGAGTAGAGAAAACCAAAATGTTGATTCTTCGCAATCAAGTTTGAAAAAGTCTAATTTGATCAGAGAAACAGTTATGAGAAATATTATTATTGAAATTTGTGTAAAATATACCACTTCTGATTGAGGTAACCTCGAATTACAGAACCTCCAAGACTGTCTTTCTTGGTGCTCGGCGTCGAAAACCAAGTCAGTTATACCTCCGCCCAAATCCAACTGATCTTCCGCTTTACTCATTTTTAAAATTTATTTGTGAAAAATGAATTGCAAACTTGTTACAAAATTATTCAGCGATATATATTTCATACAACACATATTCAGAGTCTTTGTCATCATTTCTGTAAGTGATTGTATAATTTGCATTTATTGAGTCTACTTTATCTCTGAAAACAATGGACTCTACATCGTTTTCTTTCACCCGCCGCTTGATTTCTTTGGGAAGACTCTCATCGTCCAGAGACATCAGAATTGGTACTGCACGCTTGGGCATAGGTAAAGGGGTTAGTTTCAGTCTTTGCATTTTCTCTTGTATAGACATGGTAAAATTGAAAGTATTCCACAAGAGAAAGATATTTCTTAAAAGCTTCTATTTCAGCGCCACCACACACAATCTGCTGTTTTCTCAGAATTGTTTGTCCACGAGAGTCAATTCTTTCCTCCTTGACTAGTGTTACAGTCAATTGATTGTCGGGCGCTATGCAACTGTAGACTGTCAAACTTGGAGATAAACTCACTTGAAGCAGTGATGGATTTGTATTCTCTGGACGTCGATTCATTCATCAACCAGTGATAGAACAACAGGGCTTT
This sequence comes from Convolutriloba macropyga, assembly GCF_964194025.1. Lineage (NCBI taxonomy): Eukaryota > Metazoa > Xenacoelomorpha > Acoela > Convolutidae > Convolutriloba > Convolutriloba macropyga. The sequence goes on from NC_134470.1 coordinate 21,582,103, forward strand.
CTTCCTCGCGCAATGCCTGCTCTTCTGTTTTTTTGGGCAACTCAGTGCATGTAGGTTGCAAACAGGAGTTTCTCGATACAACTTCAAATGTTCAACTTTTGGACAAGACAATACCTCTAAATTTATTACGTTTTTTTGAAGTAGTTCCGTGAGAGTACTTGTTTTCTCTTTGCCCTTGGCGTAAAATACCGCTAATGGAAATCGAAGAATAATGCTGTCTATGATTTGTTGCAAATAGCAGTAAGGATATTCTCCGGTTTCCCAGAGGAGACCGTGTAAAAACTTAGAAACCCACTGGTAAGACTTTTGATCACTTGACGAGAGCGTTCTGTATGAATTGGGAGGTAGAAAAGAAATTATGTCGATAAAATTCTCAGTAGCAATAGCAAGTTCTTTAACTATGAAGCCAGATTTATTCCGAAAACCTTCAAAGTTGAGAACAACCGCTCGTGATTTCAGCATTCCAACATACTGAACAATCGTCCTTTGAAAGTTTTCACGTAAAGACAAAATGCAAGGCCGGTCACGTGACCAAGATACTCGTTTGTTACTGGACAAGGTAAAACGTATGAGTAACCCGGTCCTTTTTCGCTAAACTCATAAACGAAACCCGCAGCGTCATGAAGAATAGCATGCAATCTCAAAATTTTGAAAGATTTGAAATATTTGTCCAGCGACGAATTATCAATACCAATTATTCCCCCATAGGGACGAAGTTTAAGAGCAATGTCAAGATCAATGTTGGGATCCAAATGCAAACAAGTTGCTAAAAAGTACACAAATCTTTCTCCATAATCAGGATAATTTTCTTTCAAAAATAAATAGTTTTCGTGAATACTTTTTATGTCTACCGTCGCAATCGTTGATGCCATTCCCTTCACCAAAGTTTTTCAAAATGAATTTATTTTTTCCTTACTTGCCTCCCCAATTGTTTTGTCCTCGCGCTTCACTCTTCCCCCATATTGTTTCCGTACATGTAAATACATTAACTTTTTTCACCATGCAAATAATCCATACGATATTATCCCATGTAATAATCCATACGCCATAAAACTAAATTTAGACTATCCGCATGCATACCCTATTATCCCATGGCTAAGGATCATTCCATATTATCCACATGCAAATATATACCCTATTATCCCCATGCAAATCTATACCCTATTATCCCCATGCAAATCTATAACCTATTATCCCCATGCAAATCTATACCCTATTATCCCCATGGCATGATAACCCCCCCTTTCCCAGTGCTCCCTATATTTACTACTGCTGGCTTAACATTAAAACGTGACTTGTACCCTCAAATTTACTGGTAGCGTTACTGGTAAATGAACTGCAGCCTTATGATTCTGCGTGCATGTCCGCAAATGCAGGTGCAAAGTTATGGTTATCAATCTGTGACGCGAGAAGATCAGAACAATTTTTTTGTGGTTTTTGTTCATTTTTCCACGAAAAAATTGTTTGAACTCAGTAAAAGTGGAATCTATTGGAACTCGCAACAAAATTGGCATGCGGCTCAGTTCCGTTGACATTGTCCTAAAACCTAGTTTACATTATACAAACCAATTAATGACCACTTGCTCCTGTCTGGCGAAAGCTCAGTTTAAAGAGTGTCCAATATATTAAACTTTTTATAGGTAGAAAAATTTGGCGAAGTGCGGGATACACTTCCGCGTCCGATGCAGCAGATAGCTTGAACGATTCTCGTCAGAATAAAAATGGACAAAGAGAGAACGTGTATAACAAGAATTGTTTGTTTTCGTTGATGATGATGTGCATTCATCGTTATTCATCGCTCAAATTCTTAACTTAAATGCGTTTCTTTTCAAGCGTGCGTGTATTTTTAAAAAAAACATTAGGCGGCCAGTTTTAAGTGTTTTTCAGTTCATCCGTCTCCAAGTTATTTATCCATACAGCTCAATCACTGCTTGAACAAGGAAACCAAGTGTTTAGAAAAAGGGATTACTACCACCTCCAAGCGTTCAAGCAGGTTCAGGGATTGTAGCAGAGTAGCAACAGCTACCGACGAAGAGTAACAAGTTTTTCGTTCGAAACTCCGTTTTGATTGCCCTAATTCAGTTTTTGAAAAGTTCTTAGCCATGATTTTATCTTAGGAAAGCCGACAATGAACCAAAACGAGATGTGTTCTTTTTCAAACTTTATACAAATCATGGACTGTTTGGAGGCTTGTCAAACAGAGCAGTCCTCAAAGTAGACGATAAATATAAGACAACCCAGAGTATACAAACAATAACCACGCGTCTTCAGGTTTTGTTGACACAAATATTACTTTCTGGCTTGCTGCTTTCCGTAGAAACGGCTGTCACTGCAGACAAAAAAGATGCAAAAAGGTGCGCGAAGCGAACGACCACGGCACGGGGAAACGGTTGATCCACGGGGGAACTCCTGACCGGGGGACCGTGTGATGCTAGGTACGGCCTTAGTGCGCCTCCTTATCATTCTTGATCTGGACTTAGTATACCGCACCTTATTAATCCTGATACGGCCTTAATACGATAAGTTAGAAATCATATTACGGCCTTCTTAAGGGCCGTTGCAATCTTAGCAAGATCTCAGTACGCTTTTTATCTCAGACTTATACGGTGACGCACTTGAGTTTGGCCTCACGCAATTACCAATAAAATTCTGGCAATAAATTTAAAGGCTAATTACATGCTCAAAATGGTTTTGTTTCCACAAAACGCAATTTTTTCGGATATTGACCACGTAATGCCTGGGTAAATTAACACCCGGATCGAGCTGCAAGCGATAATAGGCTGATTAATTCTTTTTAAAATGCGTTGAATGTGTGTTTGTTTTGTAATAAATGTGCTGATTGGGATGAATGTTTATTTCCATGAGCTGAATATGAGCTTTATTTCTATGGAGCTGTTTGTTTCTATGTCATCAAAAAAATTCAGCATTTTTCCAATTACCTACATAAGTTCGGCAAATTTTCTAGTGCATTTCTTGTCTATAAATTTTGTACTTCGGAAAAAGCAAATTCAACGTTTTCTCATTTCGTCAAATAATTTCAGTACAAATTTTAAAGAAATTCAGCACTGTCTCAGCACAATCCGTACATAAACTACATTAAATAGAAAACATACCTTATTATATTTCTGACTTGGCGAAGGTTGTCCCTTGCTCCATTTGCTTGCAAGGTACACAATCGGTTCATCATCGGGATTTTTGAAGTATTTCTCATTGGAAAAGCTGCTCTTACGTCCATTGCCGTCAATCAGAGATCGATCGAGGCTCAACCCCAACCACAGAAAGTATTCAGCTCCAGAATCTATTCCAGAAGTATTATTGATAAATTGGAATAAATCGTCAAAGTCCCAATCCCCTCCAGGGGCATATAGGTTTGCTGTGCTTCTGAAAAGGAGAACCTGCTTTTTTATCATAAATTCTGCAGGAAAATAATTATTTGCAGAACTTTTTTTCATGCTACAATTGGTTTAACAATTGGTATACATGGTAGAGGTGGTTTAATTTTGTTGGCTTAGTCATTCGACGTGTTTGCTAGTGTTATTCATATTACTCATTCGTCGCTGTTTTCTACAAAGCAGCCTTAGTTGCATTTATATTTACTTTCACTTCGAATTTCGTAATCTATTATCTACGGCTTACCGCAAATCTTGTGGTACCAAACAGTTCTTTTGATTTGAGATATGGTTAGTGTTATTACCCGGGTCGAGAAAAAAATTGGTTCTTCTGTTATATCGGAACCCGGAAAGAATAAGATGACAGTTCGAAATTCAGTTGTGACCAAATTTGAAACTAAGATTGAACAAGAAACTGACCCTAAAGAGTATGCAGAACGAAAATCAAAAACAATTATGTGGAAAACAACTAAAGACCTCATCCAAAAACATGTCAAGACGCTCTAAACAAAATCAAAGGAGAAGAAAAACAGACGCAAAATGACAATACAAGCTGCGAATCCTCAGTACATTCGAATGTTTCCAAGATCATTGTATGTAATTATGCCAAAAAAAACATAAAAATAGAGGCAATCAAAACGGAAAGTCAAACATTACCAGAAATTAAAATTTCCGCATAGCAAATAATAGCAACAAAACCACAAATTCCCAAAAGAAAACACGCGGTGATTAAAACAACACAAAAGACAACAAGCAGACGTCAACGCACAACGTTTTCTTTAAACAAGTCAGACGAATCTATGAATTCAACACAAACATGTCCCCGAACCATTACACCATGAAGAGCTCCTTCTTGTCAAAAATGACGACAAATGATCAAGTACCAACGCAAACCGAATAAAAACATAATTTCGACAATCCAGAAAACTGCTCGTCAAAATCTAAATGGCCTTGAAACTAGCATACAATTAGGACTTTGCTCACAACCTCATACCCGACCCGATACTACTTTTAACAGAATTATGAAAAACCTTCTATGAAGTTCAAGGAAGCCGAATGTTTCTCTGTGAATTTGGTTATTTTGCCCCGGGGAATTGTGATAAACTGTTACACTTAATCTTGTTGATCCTAATTTTGTGGCGCTAACTTTCAAACTAATTAAAGCCTTATTTAGTTCATTTCGTCTTTCATATTTAAAGTTCAATTTCTTTCAAGATTTGTAGATCATTTTATCCATTTGTTCATTCCTCTTAATTTAATGATATGATTCAATGTCTGCTCATGTAGCGAATTTTGTGGTCTGTACCGCAATTTAAGTTTTCTTTGTTTTTGACCAAAATTTAGTTCATGATCAGTTTGCTGATCAAAATCTGCATTTCATTTTAATTTCATTCTCAATAATCCAAATAGATTGTTCAATTGACTCTTTTAAAATAACTATTTGCCGAGCAAATCAGGCAACTCAAAGTCAGACTCAAAATTTAGTCTTTCGCTAAGCGAATCACTAGAACTAAATAATCACTTGTATTTGCAAAGCAAACACCAATTAAAAGTTGCTTCAAAACCAAATAATTCTACCAAACTGAATTATAAGCGATTCCCTACCGTGAAATCACCCAAATCTAAGCACAATACAATATCAAATTTCGATGAGCGAAAACACAATTCATTATAGATTTTTCATCTGTACGACGGTGGCGAGGAACACCACATTTTTTTCTTCTTATATCATATCAAAGAGCATAGATGATTTTGTCTGTTAAAGTTCTTTTAACTCATTGTTTTAGTTGAGACCAGGTTGTCAGAAGAAAACAAAAAAATTTTCAAAATTAGCAGAAATTTGTTGAAGTGGGTCGTCCAACAACTTGTATGAGCAATTATAAGCAACTTATGAGCTTTATCATGACATGTACCGCTCGCAAAAAATGTTGTTTTTTTAAGATATTAAATGAATTGAAAAACTGGGTTTCTTCTTATACTGAATTTACTTGTCATTTATAGATTGAAATTCAGTGATCATGCATGGTCTGATTCCATCAGAATAATGTTTCCCTGTTCATTAGTTGTTACTAAATTACAGTAGTGAGTTTAAATACTTACTCTCAATAGATTACTTCTATACAGATTAGTTATCACTCACTTGATTTCTCTACACAAAGCCTGACTGCTGAGGGCTGTTTGTTGCGAATTTGTGTGGTGGGTCAAATGGGCACACTTGACCTTGTTGTGGATATCTGTCTCGTCAGGGAAGTGATTCTTTAAATCCAGAACAGAATGACCTTCCGGGCACTTGAAATAATCTGACATAAACACATAGAGTTAATTCTGTAGTTGGATATATTTTGTTAGCGCCCCATCTCCGTGTTTTTATGACCACAGGATTTACAGTTTTTTTAATCAGATGTACAACTTCGTAAGGCCTTTTTTAATTTTGTATGTCTTTTTTAATTTGAAACCTTATCTCGCAAGATCAATCTGCCCAATTATTTGAAAGATCTTTCAGCTCAAACCCAGTTGGGTGGCGAGCGAACCCACGTTGAGGTAAACGACCCAAAACAGCACTGATCCGACCAACGTGGTCAGCGCATGGGGGGATCAGGGCCGAATTCAAACTATGCACGGTTTGATCATGACCCCACTGATAACAATAAACATAATATAGGTGGTCTAGAGTCGGATCAATGTGGTCTACAGTCTGGATAGTCTTGAAGTACGGTCTGGATAATTTGATTCGCTCACTTTCCAGATTATGTACGGCTAATCAGAATTCTTGCAAGTCTGATCAGATTTAAGAGGTCCAGCTGCAGAAGCCAGCAAAACAGTCGGTTCCCCGAAAAACAAGTATTCAAAAAGGCCTGAAACATGTTTCCAAAAGCATCGTAAGTAAAGTTGAAGAACCTTTAAGCGCTAATCCGGTAATAAATACTGGAACCAAACACTCTTTCCCATAAATTTTAAAGAGTAGCCAATAAAATTTGAAACTCCAAGCCAATCGTATGAGAACGAAAACTGGCCATTGTGCCTTTTGAAACATGGTAATTGACGTGATACCCCCATACCAAAAAGTGAATATCGGGGCATTGGCATTATTTGTCATAAGAATTTTGACTGTTCGTCACTACACTAACATTGGTTTATTTTTCTGAAGAAGGATCGATGCTTAAACTCGCGCCAAAATACACTGACCAAAATTTTTTTCATCGCGTCTGGTTAGATCCCTCGAAAGTTTTTGGTTTTATTTAAAACACGAACACAGAATACGTAGCTCAACTTTAACCTCCTAGAGTTTACAGTAACAACAAAAGAAAACCACAGGGGAGTGTGGTTTACTTGATAATCAGCAAATTTTTTTGCAGAGAATTCCACAAAAACCTTATCTCTTTGAATACTATTATAACTTATCCGTAAACTATTATGTAGTTTTCACAAAAAGTTTGAAGGACTGCAAAAAGGTTCACAAAAAGTTTGAAGTTTCAACAAAAAAACAGTAAAATAAAACAGTTGATTCTGTTCTTTTTTGCTCAAATAGATCATAATCTAAACAAATTAGTTTATATTTGCGGCAATTTTTTCCTTCTTTCTATTACTTTCTATTAATTTTGCTTCGATCTGTATTGTTTTCAGTTTTTTCAAGCGAGCTTCGTTTTTATACTGAAGTTTCCTGACTGATGAAAAAACAATAAAAGAATTTTATGTGATTCCTGAGTTTATACGGGACAAACGATGTTCATTAAAACTGATAGAGCACCAAAATATCTCTCGATTGTAGATTGAATTGGCATATAACTTCTGCGGTCATCCGTTCAGTGTAGCGCAAGCTCATGTTAACTTAAACTTTGAATTCTCGTAAGAAATTCTATTCCGGAAAAGGAGATGATAGAGCAAAATTAATTTGTTTAAAACTTTGATTAACAGAATGAAACTTCAGAATTTTGCAAGTTGCTAGATATGGAGTATTAAATAGTGCAGTTTGCGCAATTCAACAAGAAGATCGGGGCGCTGTGGTTTTTTTTGTACAAAATTTAGCCAGACTATGCTTTTTTTATAGTACTTATACCTTGATAAGAAGTTTCTTTTTAAAGAAAAAGATTTCTATTAATATAATTGGCGCAACAACCTTCATGAGGCTCTGCCTAAATTGGCAGAGTTGAAAGTTTTGAAAAGATTGATTCAAGTCGCTGGAACACTAACATCCCACTTCATTCCCTTTGGAATTTTGTTGCTTGCAACCTCTTTCGTTTCCAGAAATAAGAACATCCTTACTACGACAGCTCATATCTGCCGGACATTCAATCTGAACAATTTCTTCGCGCGATGAAACAACATGAAAGAATACGAAGAAGACAAATACTAAAATCAATGCGTTCATGTCTTGCTATGTGATATAAGCTGCCGATTTATGTGAGCGAGAAACGCGATAAATGAATTACTGAAAGTTGAAAAACTGGCCGGTGCTTCTGTGCGGACAGATTTAATCCTGTGTTCTTTTAAAAGAGACCCAACAAGAAAACTTGAAAAGAGCAGGACCCAGTCTTTTTCAAAGGTCAAAGCATATAGAACTAGCAAAAATACTCTTTCAGAAAACATCACAACGGCGAATATCAAGGAAAGCATTAAAGCATTGAAAATGTTGAAAGTGAAATAAGTGAGCTGATCAAGCCTTTTCATGATCAAATTTCAAAACCTTTGTTTTTAATTACATTTTAATTTGCAATATGTCACTGTTTAATTCTCAAAAGGTGTTAAACGAAGCTCTTTGACCTCGGGTCACTAACAGAAGTCACAGCTGATGAAACGTAGAACAAATGAAACACTTAGATTGCTTAATTTAACATAGATTTTGATACTTGGAAACTGAAGAATCAATTCTGAAACTATATTTTGTAAAAAGAAAATTAGAAATTCAGAACTGATATATTATGAAACTCGACTCCAGGCATATTGATACCCCGTTACAAAAAAATCGGATCCGGGTCTATTCTTTTTTGACGCCTTAATTTAGAGTACACCCAGACGAAATTACTATTTTTAGACATAGTAGCTTGCTATATTCTACCTGTAATCTGCAACTGGGTGTCATTAGTATCAACACTGTGAGGCACAAACTGATTAAAATCAAACGGGCGACTCTTTAATTATCAAAAACAAATGTTCAGAATTTGGCTCAAAATTACGCACTGAATCTAGTCACAAGAATAGAATCTTAACTGAATTTTTCGAGGAAGATAGTAGAATTTTTTCCGCTCTACTTTCGTTCGAAAGTATGTACCAAACTAAGACTAACATAATATTCAAATTTATTAGTAAGCCTACCTTTGCATAGTTTTTAGACAATAATTTTGAGGAAACAATGCCAAATGTTAGCTCACATTCACTTTTAAACTGAAATACTTTAAATCAACTCTCGTTTCCGTAACCACATTTGCATAACTTACTAATGAAAGAAACTAACTCCTCCACATTAATAACAGACAAATCACCGAGGATGGTGGGGCATTTCTTTTGGGGTTAAATTTTACTCATCTCATATTTTACAGGTTAATTAACTTTTTAGCGCCAGATAATTACCGCAAAAATCTGAAACATTGGCAAAACTCTGCTGTGATACAAGGTTATTTTTGTCCTCCACTCTTTTTTTTCGCTATTGCTTCATGAAGAGTGGTGAGAAAAAGTGGCGAAACAGATAGTCTAATCAGCTGCAGAGTGATGTAAGATATTTAACTGTTTTAATTGCAAAATTGGTTGATCAAAAAAATTACCACAAAATTGTCATCGCCCTCCTGAAGTTACTCAACAACTATTCCGCCCTGGAAGCTCTATAATTTTTAGACAATGATAATAACCGTGTGGTATTATTCAAGAACCATTTTAATAAGTGTACGCTTGCCTCAATAAATTGCCTCCGAATAAAACTCTATGGCACTACTAGCAAACCCTGCCTCCAAAAAACATCATATGCACAAAAGAAATGTAATTCCAACTGATCGAATTGTTTTTGACAATAAGTATGTAACTTTTGTCAAGATATGAAAAAATTACATTGGATATTATAGGCAAACGCAAAATAGAAATCCCAGAGACGACGGTGTTTGGACAAAGCAATCCCAAACAAGTCCTAGAGAAGACAGTTTCACAATGCAAAAGATACCATAAGTAAACAGTCTCAGACAAAATTTTCCGAAAAGCAAACAAAGCAGTGCCAATCGCCAACAATTGAAATAACTTTGGTGGTCCATGAGTTAGGCTTTTGATTGAGTTACTTTGAAATAAGATGAAGTACGATAAAACAAGGAGGCTCCGTAATGTGCGTTTGCGCATAATGTTCCGATCCCACTCATCTACATTTTCCACTTAATTGTCCACCAAATGAGGAAGAGTAAAAACAATTATTATATCGTATAACAAACCACTAAATAAAAAAAAACAAAATACCTTAGAGAGCCGATGAGAGCTGTCATTATTGTGACTACAAGAAAATACAGCGATAAAAACGAATTAATTAAAAATACTAACAACAACCAAAACTCATTGTCCATTTTCTTTTAAAACAATTAAATTACCAAATCATCAGATAAAAGCTTCACTCAAGTAAAATAAACATGTATTTTATTAAAAAAGAATATGGGACTTTTCCTCAAGGCGACTTGATTACAAGTCAACACGATAAGAGCAAAAGGGAAAAGTTTCAAATGAATTTATGTCAAAATGAGCAAAAATTTTACATGTCCAGTACTGTGAAACTCATTTATACCTCCACACAAAGTGATTGAGAACTTTATATTTCCAGGATATGCAATAAGACTACAAAAAAACGACAAATACAGGAAAAACAAAACAAAAATCAGAATTTGCAAAAAAACGGTGTCCCAGCCAATTAAACAGTAAGCTGTTCACCAAGAACATTAAAATTTTTAATTAAGTTCTTTCCAAAAGGCAACAGAACATCCCATTATTGTAGTTTTTTGAAAGGAAAACAGAAATCTAAAATTTTGGCAAACATGCAAGAAATAGATTGTCTAACCAGCTGCAGAGTGATGTAAGATATTTAACTGTTGTAATTGCAAAACTGGTTGAATACAAAAAATTAGCACAAAATTGTCATCGCCCTCCTGAAGTTACTCACCAACTAGTCTATCCTGGAATCTCTTTTACTTTTAGACAATGATAGCAATTGTGTGGTATCATTCAAGAACCATTTTCATAAGAGTACATTTACCTCAAAATACTGCCTCCGAATGAAACTCCATGGCACCACTAGCAAACCCTGCCTCCAAAAAACGTCAAAAGCACAAAACAAAAGTAATTCCAACTGATGGAACTTTGTTGACAATAAGTATCTAATTTTTGAAAAAATATGAGAAATTTATATTGGATTTTATAGGCAATTGAAAAAAAGAAAACCCACAGACGCGGGTTTTCGGACAAAACAATCCGAAAAAAACTCCTAGAGAAGACAGTTTCACAGTGCAAAATATACCGTAAGAAAACAGTCTCAGACAAAATTTTCTAAGAAACCAACAACTCAGTGCCAATCGCCAACAATTGCAATAACTCTGGTGGTCCATGAGTTAAGCTTTTGATTGTGTTATTTTGAAAAAAACTTGAAGTACGATAAAACAAGGAGAATCCGTAATGTGCGTTTGCATATATTGTTCCAAACCCACTCATCTATTTTTTTCACTTAATTGTCCACCAAATTAGGAAGGGTAAAAATAATTATCATATCGCATAACAAACCACTAAAAAATAAAACAATATAATTGATTAACAAAATTACCCCACGATTGTCATTGCCCTCTTGAAGTTACTCAACAAATATTTCGCTCTGGAAGCTCCATAACTTTTAGACAATGATAGCAACCAGGTGGTATAATTCAACAATCATTTTCATAACTGTACACTTATCTCAATAAGCTGCCTCCGAATAAAACTCCATGGCACTTCTAGGAAACATTGCTTCCAAAAACAACAAACACACAAAATAAAAGTAACTCCAACTTATCGAATATTTGTTGACAATAAGTATGTAATTTTTGACAAGGTATGAAAAATTTTTATTGGATATTATAAGCAAACGAAAAATACAAAACCCACAGACGGCAGTTTTTGGACAATACAATCCCAAAAGAGGTCCTAGAGAAGACAGTTTCACAATGCAAAAATTACCTTAAGAAAACAGTCTCAGACGAATTTTCCCGAAAAGCAAACAAAGCAGTGCCAATCATCGACAATTGCAATAACTCTGGTGGTCCATGAATTAAGTTTTTGTTTGTCTTACTTTGAAATAAGATGAAGTACGATAAAACAAGGAGGCTCCGTAATGTGCGTTTTGCGCATAATGTTCCGACCCCACTCATCTAAATTTTTCACTTAATTGTCTACCAAGTGAGGATGAGTAAAAACAATTATCATATCGTATAACAAAACACTAAATAAATAAAACAACATACCTTAAAGAGCCGATGAGAGCTGTCACTATAGTGACTACCAGAAAACACAGCGATAAAAATGGATTAATTACAAATACTAATTATAATCAAAACTCATTGTCCATTTTCTTTTAAAACAATTAAATTACCAAATCATCGGAAAAAACCTTCACTCATGAAAAATGAACATGTTTTTTATTAGAAAAAATATGGGAATTATTTTTAAGGCGACTTGATTACAAGTCAACACGATAAGAGAAAAAGAGTAAAGTTTCAAAAAAATTGTTGTCAAAATTTTGTCAAAAAAATATGTCAATTTGATTAAAACTTTTATATATCATAAAAAATTACTGTGAGGCTCATTTATACCTCCACATAAAGTGATTGGGAACTTTAATTTTCCAGGATATTTAATAAGACTACAAAAAGAACGACAAATACAAGAATAACTAAAACAAAAATAAGAATTTGCATGAAAACGGTGTCCCAGTCAATTAAACATTAAGTTGTTAACCAAAAACATCAAAAATTTTGAATTGAGTTTTTCTCAAAGGTAACAAAACATCCCATTATTGTAATACTTCGAAAAAAAAACAGAAATCTAAAAATTTGGCAAACATGCAGGAATCACGAATATATTTTTGAAAACTCGTGTTAACAAGAACAAAGACCATTTGAAGAAAGTAAAAGTTATGAAGAGCAACTTGTAGCCCACTAAATTATAGACGCGACGTATCTATAGAGAAACTAAGCTCTACATTAAGAAAAATAAGATAGGCCAAGCTGAAAAGTACATTGTCTTCTTTTAAAAACAAATAAATTCAAAATTCACAACAGGCATAATTTTTCAATAGAAAATAGACAGTTTGTCTTGCAACGTTGTAGAAAATTAACTGCGCAAACAACTTTACGAAGCTAGTGTTGAAGCTATTAAATTTTTAAGATTTCAAATTAGTGAAATTTAAATATTTTTTTGTCTCACTTGATTATCATAAAACTTTTTTTCAACAAAAATTAACGAGATCTTTCAAAAATGAGGCCAGGTTACAAAATTGATACAAAATTGCAAAATAAGAAAAAATTACAAAAACCATTACAAAAAGGGAAAAGTTGAAGAAAATTTCGGTTTTTGTTGAGAAAAATAAAACTGAAGGTCCTTAAAACCATTAGGTATATACTAAAATTAGTTATTGAGTTAATTCATGTTTTCATAGCTGGTTATTGAGACTTTTTATTACCTAATTTTTGGCAAACGACAATGAAAAACAAATACAGGTCAAAAATTTTTAAAAACTCTAACAAATTCTGGAAGAGAACGGCGATGCAGCCCTTAAAACCATAAGTTATAAAAGCAATAATTTTGTTCAGTAGCGTATTTTAAGTGTTTTTCCAATTGGAGTTTTTGTTAATGTCACAATTCACCAAAGAAACAAAAAAAACTAAAAAATAGGCAATTATGCACATAAATCACAAAATTTTGTATGGAAACTCGTTGTACAAAAAACCAAGAAGCCGTTATTTAAGACAAACCGCGAAAGAGAAAGAATTTTTGGTCTGTTTTAAATGAGAATAAGCTATAAATTGACAGAAATTAGATTTAAAAAAATCAAAAACCTAAAAAATCACCGGAAGTTTTTTAAAACAATTATATTTAATGGCATGAGTTTCATTTACGTCTCATTAAGAGAAAACTTAGATCGTTGATCACTTAGAATAAAACAGCATTCAAAAAGAGTTACAAAGGAAGACAAAACGGAAGAATTCAGATAAAGTTTGTTAAAACTCTTCTTCAAAGCCAGATAAGCAATTAGGTTTTCTTTGAGAACAAACTATATCTATATTCGGCCTTTTTTACTAATTCTCCATTTTCACGTAAATGAGAGCTGTCAATAATTAAGCCTTGAATTGAAATTCTTGTCAGTAATTATCATTAAGAAAAGAATAAAGCGAAAAGGCAGCGACCAAATAAAAATTGAAACAATTCTGATTTTAAGAAATCACTATGAGATCAAACCTATCCATGATTTTTCCGCGCGCCCAAAAGATCAACCAATTGTTCGAAATGTTGGTGAATAAATCACTTGTTAAGTTAAAAAAACAAAAATCAAAAGAACAATTATGCATTTTGTAAAAGTATTGAGTTAAATTTGCAAAATACGCAAAATTTTAAATCTAAAAAAACTTTTATAGTGCAATTGATTTCAACTAGCTCTGGTTTGGAGCACGTGGAGTCTGTATCAGTAGTTTCTAGGTCTCAAATTTTGGCAAAAAACAAAGTGGACCAAAAAAAGCGTGTTTTGTGCCAATTTTGATGAAAAAACGAATTTTGTAAATTTTGAAATTTTAGCCAAAAAAAACTTCAAACAATTCAGCAACCCTCTTCCTTTTTTAACCGAAACAATAACACTATCATTTAAAGTTTTAACTTAATTTTTATTATATTAGCAAAATTGAACCAAGTTTTAGCGAAAATTACAAAAAATGTGAATAAAAACGGTCGAATATTCATAAAATTAGAAACCTCGATAACTCCCTGTACAAGCCAAAGTTGGAAAAAAATTTTTTTTTCCCATATTCTGGGATGTACGTGCTCTTTGATGATACCACTCACAATTCTCTGCGATGAATAGCGATCGGCCAAAATTGACTGAACAAAAAAAACCATCTGAGTATATAATTCCTCCCTCCCCACAAAAGTGGGGGTCGGAACAACTGATTTTTTAAAGTTTATACTCTTGTCACAGAAAAGAAACTAGCCAAAACTAGAAACTTTCTTCAAAAGGTGTGATTTTATTAAATGTGTTTTAGTCAAGGTATTATTTTAGAGAAAAACAATCGCATACGAAACTCCTGATGTGTGCATGCTCCTAATGTTATGATTGAAAAGGATTGTTTCTACGCCATTGTTATCTTGAATTTTCATTGGATTTTTTTAATCTTACGCTGCTGTGTGTGTGTGTATGAAAAAAACACTATGTCTAAAAGTGTATCATCTGTTCCTCCAGACGATGCTGATGCTACACATCTATTCTTTACCCCAGTTTAGTGGTAATAAACACTATTGTACCAAAAAACTAAGCTCAACGGAAATTGCGCCTTTCGACCTTTATTTTTGCTCAAAGGGTTTGACTTGTCACGAGGCATGAAAAAAGCGTGAAATTTGAAGTTCTATCCGAATTTTTTTCCATTTCTGCGTTTACATACAAATGATAATATTGTTAAAAAAGTAAATTTTAAAACAGCAAGATAACACAGATAATTGTGCTTTGTATGGGCGCTCTCAGTAAGATGGCAGTTTTTGGTTACCTCATAATTTACATAGATCAACACACTATTGATAATTTTTAGTTGCTCTGAACTTGAGAAAAATGACAAAAGTAATTACAGAAAAAAATGTAGATCGAATTTGACTTGTTTTCAGTAAAAAACAGTAAAGTGGGTCCCACGTGAAATCTGTTAATCTGGATCACAATTCTCTTGTATGAAAAACGCAAAAGGTCGCTTTAAACAATGGAGGCAAACGTACACATCTCACGTTGTAAGCAGGTTATTGCTTTTATAAAGAATTCGTAGACATTTTCATAAAATTTACAGCAATTAATATATTTTCATTTCATCCATGTAAAGTTGGATGAAACAAAAATGCATTGCTTTTATTCTTTAACTAGTTTTTGTTAGTTTAATTGCTTCTGCTCTTTCACTGTTTGCCACGCTGTTATGGCTCGGGATGTCCAATTCTCGTGGATAAAAACAGAAACAACTCCACTTTACTTTAGTACACAGCATATAAAAAACGTTGCCGATAAGGAAATAGGCCACAGGCGTCTACAAAAAATGTGCAAGTTCTTCAAAGAAATGGAAGAAGATATCTTGACAAAAAAGTCAAAAAATTCCATTTTTAGAGAACCAATTTTTTATATTTTGGGTAATGATACAGTGAGTTTCGTTATTGTTAGTTTTACAAACAAGCTAAGAGTTCAAGTTTACCTTGCAAATTGTTGAAACATACCCGGTAGATTGCTGAAAAACAGCCGCCATTGATTTGCAGGGTACGCAAATCAATGGCGGCCTGAAGGAATGCTAAAAGCGCAATGACCCGTTTTTAGAGAGCTGGTTCGAACTCAAATTGTTGCAGAATTTGATGTATGTGACTTAAAAAATGCTTTTTAAGAAATGGATCTATTCTGTTTTGGCCCCCCATTGTTTTACGCCCCCAGTTACAATTTATATGTTCTTATAGAGCACGTCACTATGTAAAAATAGCACGTGCGCCTGAGGGGCGTAAAAGATATAAGCCCACTAAACTGGGGGCCAAAACAAAATCGATTCCAGAAATTTTTAGATGTACACATCTTTTCGGTACCATAGTGTATCTTTTAAGCCCCAAGTATAGGTGTAATTTTCTGCATAGTAACGTACTATCTAGCTCAGTACTTGTTATCAGGAGTAAAAACACAGGTTAGCACCGAAACACAAAAAATCGATGATCCTAAAAAAATATGAAACGTTACGTTTTCTACTCCATCTCAAAGTGGGAGCGTAACAGAAAATCACAGAAAGAAAAAGGCAAACAATTTGAAACTATTCCAAAGACAAAAAAGTAGTTCAGGCTGAAAAAATGTCAATAATCTGAGTCAATTTCAAGTATAAATAGGACTACTCCAATGTGTATCAAATAGCTCAAATATTTTTCGCAAAATTAGATTATTCGTATTTGATCAAAAAAATGTTCCAAGCAAAAGACAGTTTTTGTCATAGCAAAGTAACAAAAGTGAATACACTTTAAACTAAAATAAAGTAAAATTACAATGGGAAGAAAACAGAAACATTAAAATTAAATTTTATTAAATTAACCAATCAATGAAAGGCGCACCTTCAAAAGCACTCAATAAATTTAACATAACTGAAAAGTCTTTGCAAGATAAGTAACCGACACAAAGATGAAGAAAAAATGAAAAGAGAACGAAGGCAAAACATAACCGACTAACATCAGGCGAATTGCTCTTAAACGACTGACGAGAGTTTGACTTCGTCAGTTGCTAGCCACGGTTTGGTGAGGCTAGCTTTAGCCTAATTGAAGGGGCGTGAAGTAAGCTTAGCGGGGGATGCACCTGGAGGCTGCTGGGCGCAAGTGGGGGGGGGGGTATTTAGCTGCACGGGGCCCTTGCGGCCAGAACGATGTACAGGTGTGGGGATAAGTGTGGGTGGGGACCAATTTTTATGAACCGCCCTTCACACCAAAAGTATGTTTGAAGAACAGTTTCTGTGAATCGCCTACTTACAGAGTAGTGAGCTGAAAGGCTCTAAGAGAACTTAATTCCATGGGTGCTACTGTCCATCCCGTTTTTTAAGAACGAAAACTCAAATGTCTCAGACGAAAAATCGGCCAAGCGAAAAGTTGCATAAAAAGACCAACATGACTAACATAATTGCCACAAATTCGTTTGAGAGCAACTATACAAAAGTAACCTCGGGCGAATTGCTCTCTAATGGCTAGTGAGCGGTTTGCTTCGGGTTATTGAGGCAAGCTTTACCTTATTTGAGCGTGGATATTCATGAACGAGTTGAGTTTGGGGCATTTGCTTGTTTATTCCAATTTTGAGGACAAAAGCTCTTAATGTCTGACAAAAACGATTAGCGTGACTATTATAACTGCTACAAATTCTGCTGAAGGGCAATTAAAAATTGCTACAAACTTCATCTGAGAGCAATTAGACGTTATCTTACCGATTAAGTTTAGGCCAAAATTGTCCGCATAAAATTTGCTGCGATGAATACTGAAAAAAAAACATTTTTATCGTGGGTAAAAAGTTTAGGCAGTAACTTTAACTAGCGCCACAATAGAGTAAATAGTAAATAGTAAATTTTTATAGAGTAAATATTAGAGTATGCATGCTGAGAAAAGTTGTTCCCATTGATGAAAGCTACTTGGTCACAGATCAACCGCGCATAGATTCTGCTTTTGTTCTTAGAAGCAGAAATCTTCGGCTGCAAAAATTTGCCTCTTCAAGCATTTTTATGTCATTAAATCATTGCCTCATCCTAAGAATCACATTGCTTGAAAATAAATGACAAAACTTCTAGAGTCCCTAAAAGTTTTGGTTATCGTCAAAAATCTGCGCTCACCCACTTTTTACATATTTGATCGTCCCTAAGGTGTTTCATTGATACAGACTAATTATGAGGTGCGATATATTTGCCAAAGATAATTAACATACACTTTGGCTAATTTTTTAATAGGGTAACTTGAGCTAAGAAAGTTTTGAGTGGAATAAAATTATACCATATAAGCGGCGAAATCAACCCCTGCTCTCCGACTATCAAAGTCTAAACGACGGTAGGATTCGATCAATTGCGCCATCAATCAGTAAAGAGAAACAGACTCAATTAATATCATAGCACTATTCTGAAAAAATTCGTGAAGGGGAAAATTAAATTTATATATGGTAAACATTTATTATAAAAACGTCAGGAAACTTAATGATTGATGAATTCAAGGATTAAAACGTGCACAGCACACAATAATGGATTACTAAATCTCAACAAATTATAATGCTCACAATTGATTCATAAATTCATCAGAATAATAAATTTTGATGCAACAATAATGCGTCATTATTTCCATCATTGAACTTACTGCTATCTAATTAATATTAACATAAAATTTGAGGAAAAAAATTTTAATGAGAAAAATCTGTTGAGGAGAAAGGCATTAACTAATTAATTTATCAATTCATAAACTCAATTTGATCATTAACTAAAATCTTTTGGTAGTCTTCTATCTAGCCTAAAGCATTGCACAGATTATGAAGCATATGAACAATGATCATACAAGCAAACATGTTTAGCTTAACTTTTGTGGCCGCTAAAACATCGTGACAGAAGCGTTTGTAGTTGTTTTGTCACTGATAAGCTGATTTCACTTGACTCAAAAGCCGAAACCTCCCGCGGTATAAATGGAAAAGAACTCAGATAGCACATACTATAAAGGTATTTTATCAAAGGTATTTTATCAAAGCATTCAGTGAGTCGATTTTTTGATCTGCAGATAAAACTGATCAAAAGAAATATTTTAGAGGCCAAAAAACAAAATCATTGCGTGTGCATTGAACAGCAATATTTCCGAACACTAGTATCACAAAAGAAACACTCTTTAATGGCAAAATTAGCATTCAAATGGGTATAAATGTAATGACAAATTTACTCAATATATATTGTTTTCAAGTAAGAAGTTAAGATCTTCCAAACAGTGAAATATGATCACACATATATGAAAGATCTGTTCACTCAATGACTCTTTGTATAAAATGACAGTGAGGTAGGAGGAATAAAATTTCAAAGCTTAACCAACAAATCCACTCCTCAGATTAAGAATTGATAATAGATATAATTTCTTAACTAGAGTACCGAATTATAACACATGATCAATAAGCCCTCCTTCAAATGCATCAGCTAACTTGAAATTTGTAGTAAAACTTTTTCTGAGGAGTAGCATACCGAGCAATTCCAGCAAACCAAATGTGCAGTCCAAGTCAAAGTTGAGTTTGATTAAGTTTTAGAAATATTTAACGAATTACACAACTCAGCATTTAGAGGTTTGATGCTGACTGATGCAATCGGTTTCTCACTGCTATTGTTGTTGTTAGTGTTACTTGTGTTGGGTTGTTCGTTAGTAGTCTGGTTGCCGGAACACGTGTTTTCATTCGCCGGATGTTCGGATCTGGTTGCCATTGAAGAGCTTGAAGTCAAACAAGTGCTGAAATATTTCAACACATACGTGCAAGTTTCAAAATGCCAGAGGTCCACAGTGCCAGAAGACGAAAAGTCAGAAGTACACAGCAGAAGTATATAGCGAGAAAATTTCATTTTCAAACCTGCAAGTTGCGTGCATTGGGCAAGGTTACGTAATACTGCAAAAGTCATTTCGAATTCCTAGCTTAATATCTCGAATAAACCTCTAAGTAGTTCTCGATGAACTCCAGAGTGTCTCTTCAAGCAGAGTCACGTAAACTATACTTATAATAAAATCAAAAGTTAGTTTTCAGAATCTAAGGACATCTGACACGCCATCAATAGGCTTTACGAAAGACTAGTCAAGTGATATCTTGAAGCAGTCAAAAGATACTTAGCATGAACTCCTTCTTCAAAGTTAAAAGGAACACAGAAAAAATTTAAAAAATCTGAGAGTAAATCATCATTTCCTTGAATGTAACAATGAATGCACATAAAGACCTCTTGATTATTTTCTCTATTTCAGTTACAATTTTTGCATAGTGAGGTTTGTACATTGAGCAATGATATTAGATAATTTTCTCATCCTAACGCCAATACACTTAAAACTACAGCCGGCTCCATTATCAGATGCTTCTTGGATCTAATAACTCTTCTCAATATCGACAACTTCTCAAACTCAACACAAGAAACAATTGAATTAATTCCCAGCAGATGACTCTCTCTGTCCTCAAAAATACCGCTAACAATTTGAAGATATCTCTCAAAGGCAGATCTTTTACATTCAAAATCTCACTGCATTCTTTCACATTGCGGATTGAGTCGTGCTTTATCAATCTGATGATAATTCTAATCAAATGTCTCAATTTAGAAAGGACTCTACCACTATCTTGCATGTTCTTCTATATAAAGTAACAGCGGTCAGAACTCTCGGTATAAACAAAAATTTAAAAATAAAACAGGGTATTCTTCAAGCGGTTAAAGTAACTACTGAATTTTTCCGACTTTTCAATTAAATAATGGACGTGCTCGGTAAAATTTAATTAATTATCAATAACAACATCAAGGAAAAATATAAAATGTTTTCTTTCAATAGTTTCCTGATTTATTCTAACGGGCTGAAAAGTAGCTTCATGATCCTTGTTTCACTTTCCAAAAAAAACTAATGGAAATTTTTGTTTATTTCATCTTGCTGATGAACTGTGTCGCCAGCAAATAAAGACCACCGGAAAATTGAACAATTTCATGATATAAAGGGAAAAAAGAAGAGCCTCCAAAAAAAAGCCTGTGGTACTCTAACTGGAATGGCTTTCCCATGACGACAGTTGCTTACCGATTCCAAAGCTCGGACTCCTATATGATAATCAGGTAGCTGCTTATCATATAGACGAAGAGCTGCTTATGATTAACAGCATCAAAAGACTTTCTCTAAATCCGAGAAAACGCTTTAAGTATTTGATGAGTCTTAATTTGCAGATGTAAGCTTGATTGGAACGTTCACCGTGGAAACTTTTTAAATAACCTTTGAACGAGCGGTTACCGATGCGATCATTAAGTACATGAAAAATCGAGTTTTCAGCGTAAAATTGTTAATATAGAATTGACTTCGCGGTTACTTAGTGGTCAAATTCTTTGCTGCAATTAATCCCTTCACAAATCTCGATACAATTGAGTTTTTAGTTCTACTGCGTATTAATTTTTGTTTTTGACTTTTGCTACTAAGATGCCAACTTATCTCGAACTGACAAAAAACATCGATAGACAGCTCAGGAGTGCTCCCACCAATGCCCTGGTGTAACTTTTGAGTTTCCTTGAACGCTACGTTCTTCCAAAAAATGGTACTTTTCTTTGCATGTTAATTGAATTTACTTCGATTATTAAGACTTTTCTTCTTCAAATAATTTTTGTAGTGTTGTAGTTTGTTTCTTATCTGATTGTACTTACCCTTACACATGATTCACTTTTGTCACGTTAGACGATTCGACAGATTGCGTTCTTCGAAGAAGCGAAGCTTTAAACTCCATTATCTACTCAATTTTTTTCACATTGTTTGTTTAAAACTTAAGTGAGGATAAAATGATTTCTTGCAGCCTTTACTAGCGAATGCATCCTCAAGAAGCCAGCATTTAAATCCACATTATAATAAGTTTGTCACAAAATTTTCAACTCCTTAATTTTCCAAACTGACATCTCTAAGAGTTTTCTAAAGTCACACTCTAAAAGTTTGTTACATAACCAGTTGTAAGACCTTAGGGTGAATACTTAATTGGTATAATACTATGTACTGGTCACTGATAGTTGTTTCAGTACCATGACTACCTTATGCGACATCGAGGCTGCTTTTCTCTAGTTTCTTTTGTGATGCCAGCTTTTTTGCAACTAAATTATAACTTTTTACCTAAGCTAAAACAGATCTGTTGAGCAGCAACTTTTTATCACTCACCAAAAGTTACAAAAATTGCAAACTTGACAAAAAACTCGCCAGAACAAATGCAACATTTCCTGAAAAGCTATTGGTTTGCGCTTTTTAAGTGTAAATGGTCAGAAAATATTAGAACGAAGACGGTGAATGCCGAAGAACACGAATACTAAATAATAGACATCACTAGACAGACCTGGTTTCCATGCATTTAATCCCTTGTGTCTTCAATTACAATTCACGACCAACCAAAAGCTCCAAACAAAAACAAGCCTAAAACAAAAAAAACTTTTTATCTCTTAGCGATAAACGAAGAAACTGTCTAAACGAAGTTCAATCGAACATCGTGAAACATATCCGAAAGATTGACGAAAATCGCCGCCGTGGATTCCAATGACTCCGCTTGCAATTAAAACAAAAAAAATAAATAAAACTATTAAAAGTGCGCGCTATTTCAATTGGATTTCGAGATATGCACAATCCTACTTCTTAATTGTTTCGATTTCAATTGTAGGATTTTTAAACCTATCAAGCATATTCAGTGATTACAAACAATCTATAATTCTGAAAAACAGCAGAAAACAACAAAACATGCAAACTAGGCTTAGCACGTAACGGAAAAAAATCATAACACGCCAGAAAAGAAGAGATCCAGATCACAAAAGAAAGAGCATGACATAAAACGCAACCGATCCATGTCTCAACTCTTAATATTAGGTGTTTTATGCAGTAAAACACTAACGAATAAATTATAGAAAATAATAAACGTTAATAGTTTCCCATATAAAGGAGAAAAACCATTAAAATCAAGCAAAAATCACAGAAAGTTTTGCCATCTAAAACACTGCTTTGAAATTTTTTTCGTCTGCTTCTCTTGGTTTCTCATAGAATGTATGAACAAATCCGTTTTCTCTCTCCTTTTTGACCTGTTCAGCTGGTCGACTTGATAACTGGTTTTCAAGCATGACTTTCACATCCTGTTGTACTGGCACCGATTAAAACATAGCCGGCCGCTTTCCAGAAATTAGCCTTCATAGACATCAATAACCTTCATTGAAATTGAAAAAAAAAAAACAAATAATAAGGATACACAAATTGACCACCTGTTAAATTAAAGATTTCTAAGAGTGAAAGTTGGTGTAATTGTTTTACGACACATGTAAAAAAAGAAGGGAGCTCAATTAAAAACAAATGATTGAGATGAAAAAAATTAAACCATACCCAGCAGATTGCAGGAAAATAGCCGCCGTTGATTCCAATAAGCATGATTGGGATTGAAAGAATAGAAGATATTGAAAAAAATAGATTTTTGTACAAAAACATTTTTTAAGTCCGACTTATTTTGATGGCATTTCGTCGTTGAAGATACTTCTGTTTCTTAGAGAGAGGCTACAGGGGCTACTATCAATAACAATAAGCATTAGAGATGGTAACTAAGACTCATAGGAACGAAGTTCAAATAGCGGGCATCTAAAATTGGGCTTTATGGGTTTATCCTGTTTCTATTTCTGACTTCAATTTTTTATACTTCAATTTTTTATACTGACTCTGTTCATTTCGAATTGCTTTGCTGAGCAACTGATGTTGAAAATCACTTTTAGCAGAATGAGAGAAGAGAGAAACTAGCCTAGAGAAGTCAAAAAGATTTCACGCAAAATGTTGAAAAAGCGGCAAAAGGAGGTAAAGAAAAACATTTTTTTTTGTTCGACGAAGTAAAAAACATAGCAGGACAAGTCCTGACGTACAATTCAAAGAATTTTCATTGACTAAACAGAAAACTAGACCTAGAACGGACTATGAATGGATTGGAAAAACCATTTAGAAAAAAATCCGATCCGAAAAATCGAAAAAACACTAAAAAATCAAAGTGAAATTGCCGCATGTGAACAAAAAACCACTACCAATAAAGCGAATTTTTGTTCAAACGCCGTGTTCTTACTCTACTTTAAAATTAGAGCGAAAAAATTTCACGCCGCAAAACCACTCGCTTTTTCGCTCCACTTCCTGTTTCGGCGTGACCAAAATCACTACTCCAATTTGACTTCAAAAATCATGAAAATGTGTGAACAGATCTTAAAAAAAAGACAGCGCCCCAATACAATTCAAATTCTTTGAATTGTTAAAATAGGAGCGCTATAATAGCCGGCTGAGAAGATGAGGGCGGCTATTAATCACCAAATCCTCGAACTTAGAGCCAATAAATTTTTGGCACGATTTAGATGCACGCTTTGATCTTCAATTATTACATGCATTTAAATTTCAAAATTCATAAAGTGAGTGCAGAAGTCGCCTTTCTGAATAAGATGTGTAGCAAAATTACCACGCAATTTATCTTAAGAGAATAACATATGACGTAAAGAGCGCAACTTCAACTGCTAAGCAGTAAACTCACTGACAATGGACGCAAGAATCATCGATGGAAACGACGAATTACAAAAACATAGCAGGACACCTAATGAATAACAATTCAAGAAATGAAAAAAAAACTAAAGACAACACTGTCAGCCTCCTTGAAAGAACAGCTTAACATAAAATGCCTTTAAAGTAAGTGAGTGCAGAACTCATTTTTCTGAGTGAGATGTGTCCCAAACTTATCACGCAATTAACCATAAGAGATTAAAAAATGACGTGAAGAGCACAACTTCAAGACTCATCGATGGAGACGAATTACAAACATAGCAGGACACCTCCTGAATAACAATTCAAAAAAATAAAAACCTAAGGACAACACTATCAGCCTCCGTTAAAGAACAACCTTCTATAGTAAGCAAATCATCCATCAGGACAACTACGAGAAGTCTAAGAAACTTATTCCAATTTTCTTTTATGGTTATTGGCTTATTTCAATTTTCTTTAAGAGTTATTAAAGTCATTATGTTCAGCAATGTCAACTTTACAAATGAAAAACGTTTACAGAACTGATTCACGACAGCAAACATAACTTTGAAGAAAACCACTGAGGGACAAATTAAAAGGACAACACAAACGACAATAGGCAAAAACTGATTATTATGAAAGTCATAACAATCAAAAAGGTAAACCGTAAAGAAATTACCAAACTTAAAAATTTATTTCAGTAACAAAACTTCCATGTACAACCTCGAAATGTCACTTTTCAGTAGAAAAACCTATATAATAGCTCTAGCTTAAATAGTGAACAAGAAACGATACTGTGAAAAGCTTAAAATCAGAAAACATAAACCAGCTAAAGTCGGAGGAAAAGCTCTCGAACGACAATCGGGGCAATTTATTTCTCGGGGGATTAGCTTTAAGCTTAGAAATGTTTTATAGGTGCCAAAAACAACTACCCCACATGGCTTCAAATCATATCTTAACCAAAAAGCTACAATGCCATAGAATATTTCACTCACAATTGCTTTTATATTAGCAACAAGCTTCCTTTCCAAATACTATCAACATAAATTACTCAAAAACGAAAAACTCGAGCGTGAAAAGTAAATCACCAATATTTTAGAACAAAAGCGCAAATACAGTCAAGCGACAATTTTGCATTAAAAATGACCACACGTTTACAATAATTGCCCACAACTTTGTCCGAAAGCAATTATAAGTAGGCGCACCACTTAAACAGAGAGGGAGATGCGCCAAGATTTGATAAGTATAGCCGCAATTGCCAGAAAATAGCCGCCGTTGATGCGCACGACGCACATTGGGATATAAACAAAAAAGACAGAAGTTGACAGAGTGTTACTCTAAGTGTCAAAAAGTGTTCTAATTTGGTGCGCAGTTCCACTTAGATTATAAAACTATACCAAATTCAGCTTCTAAACCGAGAGCTATTCAACTTAATACTAATGTCAGCTAGCAATAGCTCCAATGGACTCTCAAACTCTCATGCACTATGATTTAATGACTGGGCTTTATCGGTTGACACCGATTTTGCTCTTTTCACATTGAAAGTAATCACTACACTGCGTCCTTCAACTCGTGAAAGAAATTAAAATCCATTCAATTGAAACAGTGGGTGAGGTAAGTCACGAGTCAAACCCGAATCGTGGCTTATGTAAAACAAAAAACGTGATCAAAAGGTATAGCAAATTAAAAAAAACGGCAAACTCAAAGAATTTTTATTGGCTAAACAAAAAAAACTACACAGAATAGATTATGAATCAATTGGTAAAACCATTTAGAAAACAGATCAGATGAAATGAAAAAAACAATAGAAATCAATGTCAAAATGCCACATGTGAACAGAAAACCACTACCAAGAAAGGGAACTTTTGTTAAAATACCGTTTTCTCACTCTGCTTTAAAATTACAGCAAAACATTTCACACCGCAAAACCACTTGCTTTTTGGATCCACTTCCTGTTTCGGCGTGACCAAAATAATCACTTCAATTTGAATTCAAAAGGTTCACCGCAGCGGTGGGGGGCAACGGTGGGAATGGGATCTCTGAGTGCACGGGTCCCTAAGGGCCTGAACGATGTGCAGAGGTGGGGATAGGTCGGGGCTGATGTAAAGGGCGGGGTGGGGGACCAATTTCTATGAATCACTCTTCACACCATAAGTATGTTTGCAAACAGTTTCTGTGAATCGCAAACTTTCAGAGTAATGAGCTGAAATGCTCTAAGAGAACTTAATTTCCACTGGGCGCTACCTCTTTATTCCGTTTTTGAGGACGAAAAGTCAAATGGATCCGACGAAAAATCGTGCAAGCGAAAAAAAAGACCAACAGGACTAATATAATTTCTACACACTTTGTTTAGCAGCAATTAAACATAACTGGCAGATTGCCACAAAATAGCCTGACAGCTTGCGTAGATCTGCAGTTCCGAAAAGATAAAGATCGAAATTCCTCTTCATGATTGCTGATATGTTACAGTTTTATTTAAAATCTGTATAACTTTTATTAGCTGCTCTCAAATAACCTTCAATTAGAGTGCCACACACTCAGTTGGTCGTATCTCCTTGAATTAACAAAGCCGGCAGATTGCCGGAAAATAGCCGCCGTTGACGCGGTAGACGCGCTGGGATTGAAACAGAAAAACAATAGAAATTGACAAAAATTTGTCCTAAATTTCAAATATTGTTCTAATTCAGCGTGCAATTTCAGTTACATTCTAAACCTATACTTAGTTCAGCTGCTAAACTGAAGGGTATTGAGCTTAATACCAATATCAGCTAGTAATCGCTCTAATGAACTTTGATAACCTAATGCACTGACTTATTGACCGGACTTTATCGGTTTATCCCCTTTCTTTTGAACTTTTGACATTGAACGTATTCACTACATTGCGTAATTCAATGCGTGAAAGAATTTAGAATCTATTCAGTTGAAACAGTGAGTGAAGTAAGTCAGAAGTCACGTGAAAATTGACTTGTGTAAAACGAAAAACGTGATCAAAAGGTAAAGCGAATTAAAAAAAACATAGCAAGACAAGTCCTGACGTACATTTCAAAGAATTTCCATTGAATAAACAAAAGACGAGACCTAGAAGTGACTATGAGTGAATTAAGAAAACCATTTCCAAAAAAAATCAGATTAAAAAACAGAAAACCAGGTAAAATGCCGCATATTATTAAAAAACCCACTAGCCAGAAAGGGAACTTTGGTTCAAACAAAAAAGTACGCCTAGAATTAACTATGAATGGATTGGGAAAACCATTAAAAAAATCCGATCCAAAAAATTGAGAAAACAGTAAATCAAAGTGAAACTGTCGCATGTGAACAAAAATCACTAGCGAGAAAGCGAATTTTTGCTCAAACAGCGTTTTCTCACTCTACTTGAAAATTAGAGTGAAAAAATTTCACGCCGTAAAACCACTCGCTTTTTCGTTCCATTTCATCTTTCGGCGTGACCAAAATCACTACTCCAATTTGAGTTCAAAAAACATGAAAATGTGTGAACAGAATCTTTAAAAAGAGACAGCGCCTAAATAATAGCCGTTTGAGAGGCTGACGGCGGCTATTAATAAAGTAATGTCTTTTTTTTAAAAGCAAGGAAAGTGATCTTTGCCGTTGTAATAAAGTAGCGGATTACCCAGGTGTTAGTTGAGTGCTGGCTGGCACATCATTTTGTTGCACTGTCCTCATGTTTTCCTCCTTTGATGAATCGGCCAAGTTGTGGTTGTTTGATTGGATGTCTTCTTCGTTATTCTGCGCATTGGTTTTTTCGTTAACATCATTAGTTTCGTTCGCGTTCTTTGTGTACACTTCGGAAATATTGTTGCTTCTGTGCAGTTGCTTCTTCTAAACAAAATTTAGAACTTTGAATCATAGCACTCCTAAATGTTTGCAAAATGCCCACAAAGTACAAAATAAGCGACAATACTTCTCCTTCACTTGCAAAAAGGTTAACCCGCCTCAGATAGGTATCGCAATCGGTTCATAGTTTTACTAATCTTAAACAAAAAATTACAAGAAACCTCATACTTCTCAAACAGTCAAAATTACTCCTTCCTGAAAAAAAGATAATTAAATAATCTTGTCAGCGAGCTTAAAATGCTCAGGCATTTTAATTAATTCGTTTGAGCCTGCGACATGAAATCAGCTTTCACAAGATCAAATTCGACGGCTAATTTCATTTAGTTGTAAAGGACAGTTTAAATCGACCAACGCGAAGCAAAGGGCAGCAATTTTGAATATTTCCTGAGCAAAGGTTAAGCTCATTTGCTACAAACCTCTTCTTTAGATGAAAATAAAAGATGTCTGCATAAAAAAACTTCAAGGGATCAATAAAATTTTTGGAGAACGGGTTCATCTTTTAGGGGAAGCTTCAACATGCCACTATGTTCAGGAAGTCTATATCTAACCTAAACAACTTAGAACATATATTTACGTAAATCATCTATAGCACGACATACAGCAACAACTTAGTTTTAACTACTTCGACATGAAGGTTTTAAATGTTGTATAGTGCGAAGGACTTTTCGGTCAATATTTCCGATGGCATCCGTGACCCACAGTATGATTCATATGTTTCACTGGTGTAAACAGTGAAATCAAACAGTACTAAATCTTTATTATCGTACGCCAAAGTTACTCGACTACTCCAGTGAAGACAGTTCTCTTTCTTCTCTTAAACGGTATTTGCTTGTCGATTGGGCAATTGAATTCGTATGAAAACCACAACCCACTAATGTCGGACGAATTGTTCCCCAAACAACTAACTGGTTCGATTTTATTGTTTATATCAAGGGGTTTGGGATCTATTCTGTTCCCCCAGATGTTTTTCAAGCTCTCATCGCCTTCCCCTCACCCCACATACAAATTTCCACCAATTGAGTTCAGCTGTCTAAGATTATGAATGAGGGGCCAATTACAAATCACAGAAATTGAAGATTGAAGAGAACGTCAGGTCCCACTGACAACTATCCAAACTAACTAAGTGTGAACTCTTCATTCAATCGCATATCGCAGAAATCAAACGACAAGCGTGATAAAATTCACTAGAAAAGTGACAAAAAACATTTGAGGTAAGCCTTAGAATATTACAAAACAAGAACAAACAACAGCTCATTGGAACCATTCAGAAATAGTAACTTCCTGAATACAATACATTAAATCAAAGGCAGAGGAGAAGCATGAAAAAACGAACAGAGTCCGAAAACGAGTTTTCTTTGAAAAGTTTTGTTTAACTCGCGACCCCAAATGTCACTGTTCTCAGGACACGGTTTTAATTTGCTATACTAAAGTCAAGGCATGCCATTAGACTAGGAAAACGATTTAAAAAAAGAAATAAAACACGGAAAAAAAACAAAGAGCCAAAAACACATTTACTTCCCACTTAAGAGACACCACATATGTGCGCTAGTCTCCCCCAATCATGTGAAACGAAATGAAAAAGACAAATTGAAAAAAAAACAACCCAAAAACGTTTAAAATGCGACACATTTGAGCCCTAACTTGAGCAAATTTTATCAAAGTTCTTAAATAAGGACAAAAATTGATTACGAAACAACTCAATCGACGAATTAAGATACTAGAGAGACCCACAGTAGCAATTTGACACAACGGATACCGACATTTGCTCATACATAATCAAAACTAATCAAAAATGACATACATGACAGAAAAGTCCAACACAGCTAAAAACAAAAAGACTTGGAAAATGCGCACACTAACAAACAAAATAGCTTGCTCGCAGAAGTTTTTACACCTTCTATTGCTTCGATTCAAAAGAAAATACGAACAAAAAGAAAGTATTCCACATTTTGTGTGAATAAGTAGAAAACGAAAAAAGCGTCTGACGATGAAAAACAAATATAGCCCGACAAATCCTTAGCTACGATTCCATGAAATTTATCTCAACACAACAAAATTAACCTGAAATGGATTTAGAAACCATATAGAAAAATAATCGATGAAACAACTCGAAAAAGCTCTTAAAATAAGTCAAACTATTTAGAAACCATGTAGAAAAATAATGCTGAAACCAAACGAAAAACGGTTAAAATGAGTCCAATGCTGAGGCAGTTCTAAATTGCCAGGTGGAAGAGGGTGAGTGGGAGCGACAGCAGGTCCGCGGGGGGGGGGGTTAATCAAACGTTTAAGAATAAGAACAACCCTACACACCATGAAACTGTTTCCTCAAAACAGATTTGGTGAATCGCATACAAAGACGGAAGGTTCATAGAGAACTCAATGCCATTCGGGCGCTAGCTGTTTAAGGACTAAAAAACGAAAAGGTCCGAAAAAACATACCAACAAAAAATAGCATCAAAAGATCCCAGGATTAATATAATTGCAAAAAACTTAGTTTGAGCGCTAAAATAAGACAAATTGCCTCACGTGACAAAAATCTTCAAAATGATCTCACAATTTATAGAAAAAACCTTTTGCGCCACAAAACCACTCGCTTTTTCGATCAACTTCCTGTTTTGACCACAAAAATTATAAACTAAAACATAGCTGGCAGATTGCCAGAAAATAGCCCCAATAGCTTTGTAGATCAGCCGTATAAAAAAACAGTAAAAAAAGACAGACCAAAAAATAGTCTCTTCATTGAAGGCTGAGATGTTATATTTTGAGTAGAAATCTGCATAAAATATTGCTGCCTCTATTAGCTGCTCTCAAAAAACCTTCTTTTAGAGTGACAGAAATTCACTTGACCTTATCTCTTTGAATTAAAATAACTAAAAGTCAAGAGGAGGTCATTTTTCAGAGCGAGGGATAATTCAAAGAACTTCCAATGAATAATCGGCAAAATTAGACTTAGAACGGACTATGAGTGGATTGGGAAAACCATTTCTAAAAAAATCAGATAAAATAATAAAAAAACAAAAATTAATATCAAAATGCCACATGCGAAAAAATCACCAAATAAAGCGAATATTTGTTAAAACACCGCATTCTCACTGTACTTTAAAATTAGAGCAAAAATTCACGCCGCAAAACCATTCGTTTCTTCGCTCCATTTCCTATTTCGGCCTGAACAAAATCACTCCCCGAATTTGACTTAAAAATCATGAATATGTGTAACAGATCTTAAGACAGCGCACCAATACAATTCAAAATCTTCGAATTGTAAAAAACCAAGAGAAGGCCAAAAATAGCCCCAGCTATCGTGAAACGTGCGAAATCAGAAACTAAAACGTGCAAACAATCTTAAGACACTTAATGGGGGTTGTCCTCAATAACAATTTAAAGAGTAAAAACCTAACAACTAATCTCATTAGATGGTATAACGACAGCCTGTGATATTCAACAAGGAATGTTCCAATACATTCACGAAATAGAACATACAAAAAAGTAAAAATCTATATTATCCCCCAAAAAATAGTGTTGTTAAACTCTTGGGATACATTAAAAATCTTAGCAAGTAAGTTGATGTAAAATAGCCGACAGCGAGCCAAGACGGGATTGAAACAAAAAAAGGATAGAAAAGACTATTTTCTCTTTAATGTCAAAATGTATATTAATTTAGCGTGGAATTTCACTTAGATTCGAAAATGATAGTTGTTAAAGCTTCTAAACAAAGCTTTAAGGCTTAATTCTAAGGTCAGCTAGCAATCGCTCTAATGAACTTTGACAAACTAATTCAACGGAGTTTATCGGTATATCCCGTTTCCTTTGACTCTGCTCCGCTGACTTTGACCGCAATCACTATATTGCGTTATGTAAAACGAAAAAAAACGAGTTATGTATATCGAGTTATGTAAAAACTAGTAAAACCGTAATGTAAAGGTATAACAGATTGAAAAAAAGTGCATAAATAAAAGCAGTTGAGAGGTTGAGGGCGGCTTTTAAACCAGATACATGACACTTCATACTACCTTCACATAAGCTGCACATAGTGAGTAATCCAATTACAGACAAAGATAGATGAAACAAGCAGCAAATTTCGAAAAGAGAATTGAATTTCATTTCAAAAATGAAGGCGTTAGAGTAACTAAAAGACAAACAAAACAATAAAATTTCAACAATGTAAAACCTTTTAACTTTGGAAAAGTCAACATATCCGAGTAACGCGGCGCCAATTGCTCTGAAGCGACCAGCGAGCGATTGACTTCGGTAGCAGCAAGCTGGTGAGTTAGAGTGAGTGGAGAGGGAAGGGGCTGAGATGGGGGGGGGGGGTAGGGCTGGAAAACACTGTGTCTCCAAATTGACAAGTGGAGGAGGATGGACGGCGGAGTGTGGGAGTGACTGAGTGGTGAGGGGGATCAGATTAAGAGCTGCCCTTCACACATTAAATTGTGCCCTAGAAAGAGTTTTGGTAAATTGCATACTTAGAAACTACTAAAAGTGAGGCTCTAACACGAAAAATTCTTAAAGGGTCAGACGAAAAATTCAAGTGCGACCAAAGTGAATGAACCACGTGTGACCAACGCGAACTTAATCGGGCGAATGAACAAAACAACTCGCTCCATTAAGAGTGAAAACTGACGTCACGCAAGCAATTCAAAAATTCAAACGAAGTGCCTGAACGAAAGAACAAAAAGCAGATTAAAAGTGGTTGTGACGTCATATTGGTCGTAACAGAAATCTTGATTACGCACTAAAAAAACATAGCAGGACAAATCCTGACGTA
The DNA here is from genome assembly GCF_964194025.1 of Convolutriloba macropyga. Classification (NCBI taxonomy): domain Eukaryota; kingdom Metazoa; phylum Xenacoelomorpha; order Acoela; family Convolutidae; genus Convolutriloba; species Convolutriloba macropyga. Next base: position 21,615,064 of record NC_134470.1, read on the forward strand.
CAATTAAAAGAATTTTCCTTGAATAAAAAAAACTAGACTAAGAACGGATTGAGTGGATTGGGAAAACCATTTCTAAAAAAATCAGATCAAAACAATAATAATCAAAAGTAAAATCAAAATCGAAAAAAACACTAGCGAAAAAGCGAATTTTTGTTCAAACACCGTATTCTCACTGTGTTTTAAAGCTAGAGCAAAAAATTCACGCAAAACCACTCGTTTCTTTGATCCATTTCCTGTTTCGGTGTGACCAAAATCACTCCTCCAATTTGACTTCAAAAATCATGAATATGTGTAACAGATCTTAAGACAGCGCACCAATACAATTCAAAATCTTCGAATTGTAAAAAACCAAGAGAAGGCCAATAATAACCCCAGCTAACGTGAAACGTGCGAAATCAGAAACTAAAACGTGCAAACAGATCTTGACAAAATTAATGGGGGTTGTCCTGAATAACAATTCAAACATCAACAAAGACCAAAAACCTCACAACTAACCTCTTCAGATGGTATAACTACAGCCTGTGACATTTCAACAAGGAATGTTCCAATACATTCACGAAATAGACCAACCAAAAAAAGTAAAAACCCATATTTTCCCCTGCAAAATAGTGTTGTCGAACTCATGGGATACATTAAAAATTATAGCTAGTAAGTTGATGTAAAATAGCCGACGGCAGGCCACAAAGGGATTGAAACAAGGATAAAGCATAGAAACGACTATTTTCTCTAAATGTCAAAATGTATTTTTGTACTTAATTTAGCGTGGAATTTCATATAGATTCGAAAATGATACTTGCTTAAGCTCCTAAATGAAGTTTAAAACAATACTAATATCAGCCAGTGAACTATCAGCTAGTAATCGCTCTAATGAACTTTTACAAACTAATCCACCGGGGTTTATCGGTATATCACGTTTCCTTTGACTCTGCTCCGTTGACCTTGACAGCAATCACTATATTGCGTAATTCATTGAGTAAATGGATTGAAAATCCATGCAGTAATAACAGTGAGTGAGGTACGTCCGAAAACAAACCACAAATACGTGAGTTATGTAAATACGAGAAAATCGTAATGAAAAGGTACAACAGATCGAAAAAAAGTGCACAAATAAAAGCAGTTGAGAGGCTGCGGGCGGCTATTAAAACATACATGAAAGTTCACACTACGTTCACATAGACTGCATACACCAACATAAATGTGTAATCCAATTATAGACAAAATAGATGAAACAAGCAGCAAATTTTGAATAACCTTGAATTTCATCTCAAAAATGAGTGGCGTTAGAGTAACTAAAAGACAAACAAAATATAAAAATTTCAACATTGTAAAACCATTTAACTTTAGAAAAGAAAACATAACAGAGTAACGTGACGCGAATTGCTCTCAAATGACCAGCGAGCGTTTGAATTCGGCAGCAGCAAGCTGGTGAGTTAGAGTGTGTGGAGAGGGAAGGGGTGGAGATGGGGGGGATAGGGCTGGAAAACACTGGGTCTCCAAATCGCCAAGTGGAGGAGGATGGACGGGGGAGTGACTGAGGGGGGAGGGGGATCAAAGATTAAGAGCCACCCTTCACAACATGAAATTGTCCCCTCGAAAGAGTTTTGGTAAATCGCATACTTAGAAACTACCAAAGGTAAGGCTCTAAGAGAGCTGCTTAGCCTCTTCATGTCTACCAGCCTTCACCTATTTTTCTCGTTTTTGAGGAAGAAAAATTCTTAAAGAGTCAGACAAAAATTTGGTTGAGCGAAACGCACAAAAAAGACCACAGGACTTATATGGCTACAAATTTCCTTTGAAAGCAATAAACAACTTGTATAAACCTAGCTGACAGATTGCCAGAAAATAGCCGCAATAGCTTCGTAGATCCGCAGCCTCCAAAAGATAGTAAAAGAAACAAACCAAAAAATTCTTTTTCTTAAATGCTCAGATGTTACATTTTGATTAAGAAACCGTCGAACTTATTGCCGCTTCTAATAGCTGCTTTCAAATACCCTTCTATTAGAGAGACAAACCTGACCAAACTAGACCTTATCTCTTTGAATTAAAAGAAAAGACAGGAAGTCATTTTTGAGTGAGGTAAGTCATGTGTCACCAAAAAGTTCATCACGCAAATGAATTAAAAAATTTGCTCCACTAGGAGTAAAAAATGACGTCAAGCACGCAATTCAGTTGAAATTGCATGAAAAATTGAAAAAGTAGATTTGAAGTGGTTTTGACGTCATATGATCGTAGCAAAAATCTTGACGAAGAAAAAAAAATCAAAAGGTCAATAATGGCCCTAGCTATCGCTGTGCGGCTATTCAACACTCAACTCAGAGACCACTTAACAAAGTACCATCACATGCAGGTAATAACAAGAAAATCGACACGTGGGAGGAACTTCTCTCGAACGACAGGCGGCGCAATTTAAATTACAGGGTTGTAACTTAGAAATGTTTTATGCGTGTCAAAAAACGCCGTGCCCAAAGGAGTTCGAACACCTGACATCTAGGATTCCAACCCAATATTTTTACTAGGCTATGAGGGCCTCGATTTCCTAACAATCATTTCTATTTTAGCAACAAATTTTATTTCAGAAAAAAGGCAACTTAGATCCTTAAAAATGAAGAACTAAAGAAAGTCACTCAAGAAGCCAAAGATTGCTCTCCGCCAAATGCGCAAAAACAGTCAAGTAAAAATGTTGCATTAAAAAGACCCACACGATTACAATAATTGCTTCAAATTTCGTTTGAAAGCAATTGAAAACCTGTAGAATACAAATACTCCTCTTCCAGTCGTAAAAACCTGTAGCACACCAATACTCCTCTTTGAGTTGTTAAATAAAGATCGACCCCATATGAGTTCAAACCATGGACATCCAGGATGTCGGCCCATTATCTTAACCAAAAAAACTACAATGCCGTATATTCTTTTTCGTTCACAATCGCTTTTATAGAACCAAAGTTTCATTTCAGAATAACAGCAACTTAGATCACGCAAAAACAAAGACTTTAAGCGTGAAAAAGTCAACCAAAAATGTTCTAAAACAAAAACGCCAAAAAAACAGTCAACCAATAATTTTGCGTTAAAAAGACACAAAAATTACTTCAAACTTCGTTCCAGAGCAATTAAAAATACATGACAGCAAAAAATGATGTCTGGGTCAATAAAGCCATTATACAAAAATTGATCACATTAAACATATTACATTTATACCAATTACAACGTCTATGAGATCAGTTACTAATGAGTGTAATTAACAAGATAATAAAATGAACAGTTGCTCACAATTTCTTCAAAACGTTTAATTACTGGTAAATATAAACAAGAAAAGCCGATTTAGGCCACAAACTAGAAGACACTTGAACAAAAAATTAGCGCGTATATTTTCAAACCAATTTTCTTTCTACTTAATGATTGATCCATCTAAAAAACTCAGCAAGGGAAAGAATTGCTGTTTTTATTTCTTGCCAGCCGCAGACAAAAAGTAAAACTTAACGGCAGGTTCTCTGATTTTCAAATTCTGTATCACGTTGTGCAACAGAGAACTGTTTTAGGACCACTCATTATTATTTTATACGCGAACGATTTTTCATCTATTATAAACACAACGGAGAAAGTAATTCAACTCGCACATCAAACAAATATTGTCTGTTGTGGAAAGCGGCTTACATGGAAAAGTCAAGGAAATTTTACAAAAAAACAGAAGCATATGTAGAGACAAATAAACTAATTTGAATACAAACGAAACAGAAATCTCTTTTTGCGCAAGAAAATTCTGATTTCGGATCTATTTTTTATAGAAACGAAGTTCTCATAACACAAAAAATGCTGAAGATACCTTGGAATTCAAAATGACAGGAACCTTAATTTGGATGAGCAGCTGAAAAAAACCTAAAAAATGGTCGCTCACGCTATAAGATCAATATACTTAAAAGGACATCAAGTTCCCCTGAACGCGCGCATTCTTTTAAAATCACTTGTTCTTTCACACTTATCGTTTTCGGCTTTTTTTCAAAATTTATCTGCAAAAAACCTAAAACGCATTGATCGACAGATTAACTGGAGTATAAAGGTGTGCTTTCCACGCAAAGAATGACAAAGCCAGAGATCTGCTAATACAGAGAGATCCTACCATCTGAGCTTATAATCGCAAAAATGTCGCTAATCAAGTTTCATTATATAGTTAAAATGTTCACATTATATATAAAATATTCACATGTATCTGAGTCTTCATCAAGACACTTGAACAAAACTGTTAAAAATTAGATAGAATGTCAAAAACCAACTTTGCAATGAAATCAATTGTTCGTCAATGCGTACAAAAATGCAATAAGTTACCATAATGGCTTAGGTTGGCAAAAATGCGCATAGACGTCCGCTTGCCGGACAATAGCCGTCGTTGACGCACCTAATGTACATCAGGATTGAAACAGAAAGAGAAATAAGGAGATAAATCGATCGAATTTTTTTTCAATGTAAAAAAAAGTTCTAATTTAGCGTGCAGTTTGAGTTGAATTCTAAAAACTAAACTTGATTCAGCTTCTGACTGTGACAGTATTTGCCATATTTCGTAACTGAAGATGTGAAAGATGTGAATTTCCATTCAGTTGAAACATTGAGTGAAGTCAGTCAGAAGTCCAACGTGAAAATCGTGACTTATGTAAAACGAAAAACGTGATCACAAAAAGTAAAGCGAATTTAAAAAAACATAGCAGGACTAGTCCTGAAATACAATTCAAAGAATTGAACAAAAAAAAAGACGTAATATACCTGACCAGCAGATCAATTGAACAATGCCAGCCAGAACACAAACAAAGTCATCTCAAAACATTGAGAAATTAAAAGAATCAAAACTAAACAAAAATATACTCATTGCTAAAACTCTTGAAGCTTTTCAACATACGGCAAAAATGTGTCCCTATTTCAAAAAAGACCTATTTCAAAAAAAAATGTTCAAAACTAATTCTTGTTTCTGAAAACGGTCCAGTATTATCTCTGCAATAACTGAAAAATGTTAATTGGCCCTTGAAGATCGATTAACTCGAAAAAATTTAGAAGAAACCAATCGCAAATTTTAAAATGTTGCTAAACATTGTGATATAAATATCTTCAGAATCATTTCTGTGTCTCTAAAAGCTATCCAGTAACCCAATTCCAAGCTTTAAAAATCTCATTGGCTCGTAGATCAATAGGCAATAATTTATTTAAAAAAATCAAACTTCAAAAAATAAAAACTCATGCTACTAAAATGTTGAAAGACATTCAATTTCCCCCTAGCAACTATTTAAACATACCCGGCAGATTGCCGGAAAATAGCCGCCGTTGATTTCAATAAGCATGATTGGGATTGAACAAATAGAAGATATTGAAAAAAAAATATTTTTGTACGAAAAAATTTTTTTAAGTCCGATTTATTTTGATGGCATTTCGTAGTTGAACATACTTCTTTTTCTTAGAGAGAGGCTACAGGGGCTACTATCAATACCAATAAGCATTAGAGATGGTAACTAAGACTCATAGGAACGACGTTCAAATAGCGGGCATCTAAAATTGGGCTTTATGGGTTTATCCCGTTTCTAATTCTGACTTCAATTTTTTATACTGACTCTGTTCATTTTGAATTGCTTTGCTGAGCAGCTGATGTTCAAATTCACTTTTAGCAGAATGAGAGAAGAGAGAAACTAGCCTACAGAAGTCAAAAAGATTTCACGCAAAATGTCGAAAAAGCGACAAAATGGTAAAGCGAAAAAAAGTTCGACGAAGTAAAAAAAAGGAGCGCTATAGTCGCCGGCTGAGAACGTGAGGGCGGCTATTAACAACTTACTTTCAAACTCTGGATGAGGTTACCTGGCTATTGAGGCAACAAAAAAATTTAAAAAACAAATGCTTTGAAAAAACTTAAAAATTGCAAATTTTATCAAAAAACTTCTAAAAGTCGGAAGGTTAAATTGTTGAAAAGAAATCCATTGAAACTAAAAACCATGCAGTAACTTTTTATCAGAACGTGGAATATGTTTTCTCGCACTTGAGAAAGGACGAATATCAAAAAATGACAAAAACTTTTGGAAGCCTTAAAAAAATTGCAGATTTTATCAAAAAACGGCTAAAATTCGATACATTAAATTGTTAAAAACAATTCCATTGTTACTAGAAATAATGCAGTGCCCCATTTAGAAAACTCAAAGACGATTGCCTGGTCCCTGAAGCTGGAAAAACTGAAAAAAAATGACGAAAATTTTCAAAAACCTAAAACAAATGCGAAATTTGTCAAAAAACTTGCCAAAATTTATGATATTCAAAAGTTGAAACCTATTCGATGGCAACAAAAAAATTTTTAAGTAACTTATTATCCAATCCTTAATGAGGTTTTCTGGTTCCTGGGACTCAAACAACTTGAATAATGACAATAAATGTCAAAAAATATGAAAAAAAATTGCAAGTTTTGTCAAAAAATGCTAAAATTCATGATGGCAAAAAGTTGAAAAACATTCGATTATCACTAGAAACTATGCAGCAATCTAACATCAAACCCTTTATCAAACCCTAGAGGAGTTTCCTTGACATCTAAGGCTAAACAAAACTAAAAAAACAAAAATTTTTAAAAAACCTGAAAAAAACTGCAAAAAGTATTCTCATTTTGCGTGTTTGTGTTTGTAGTACCAAAACATATAGCTCATAAAATGGTCATAACACGCAATTTTGTCCCGCAAAAGGAGTTCATCAATTTTTAAAAACTTCAACCTAGGACTAACCAATACAAAAAATCACAAAAAACATGAAAAACTCCCATGAAAAAAGCCCAAAAACTCCTAAAAATGACCTTTTAACCTCAAATTAAGGCCATCCTAGCAGCTGCACCACTATAAGCACTTGAAGGACTACAAAAGCCCACTTTGGGCCTCTAATGCAACTTAATACCCGCTGGGCTTTACCTGTTTATCCCGTTTTGAAAGATCAAAGTCATTAAAAAATGTGTGAACACATCTTAAAAAAAACAGCACCAATACAATTCAAATTCTTTGAATTGTATAGAAGGAAGCGCCTAAATAATAGCCGTTGAGAGGCTGACGGCGGCTATTAAAAACGTTTAGAAAACGTTGAATGATTTCTTGCTCTCACAACATGAAAAAATTCCTTCGAATAGTAACGTAGGAGCTTTTAAAAGTTATTTTTATTATTAGGAAGAAAACAATCGGAAGAAAATTTTGTAAAGTGATTTTTTTAAGAAAAATGATTGATGTTTATTATTTTCCTTGAATGGCTGGAAGTATTTTTTTTGTTTCAAGCATATTTAACCATATGGTTATTTTAATTTTTAATTTTAATCAATTATTTCTCACGCGCTACATGACGTTTACAGCCTTTTTCAAAGCCAATGGACCGAATGAAAAAAGATCACTTGAAATCCTCTTTGAGTCGTAAATAACAGCACAGCAGTTATTTAGATTCTTTGAGTTGTACAACACCTAGCGCACTCCAATATGCCTTCGCTCAGCTGACAGCCAAAACAATTCTAAATAAAAAGTTACAGCAGTTGGTTTTGAACTTACCATTGAGCTAACGCGGCGAGGAACTGTTTACACCTTAACGTGTGGGGAGAACAAATGCAAGCTACGTGTAGTCATCGGGTAACAATTAACACGCATGGCATAAATAGATAATAATAATGTAAAATCAATGTTTTCCACAATGTTTTTACTTTTTAAACAGTGGAATGCCATTTGAACAGATCAGATGATTATAATATACGCTCACTTTTCACGCTTAATTTACCCCGTAGATATGTTTGTCGATTATTATTCTGATTGGTCGAGCGACATGGAGAAAGATCTGATTGGTTAGCTGATTGGAAAGACTGATTTCTTGATTGTGCGTTGATTAAAATAGATTGAGGAGGGGGTCAATGAGGCGTAGAGGGCGTCGTTTGGACAGAGGGCGTTCGCATTAATGTAGTGGCAATAGTGGAGGGCGTGATCATTTGTGTCTGGTCATCGACCAGTACACCACTTATTGCACTTTGGTGGCCTCCCGGTGCCATATCACTGACCACTAGTGCACTAGGTCTATTTAGAGCACGGTGATTCGTGTCTTGCTCGCGCCTTTTGAGACACTGCAAAACACACAACATCACAAACAATGTTACCAAGTTAGTTAAGTTTGCATTCCAGAAAAAATGCAGCCTTGTTACGCCAAAAAAATACAATGAACACGAGCAGACAGTCATGGCCAATGACTTATATTTAAAGGTTGATTTTAGAGGTTGCCCAAAAATTTATTTTGGTTTGCAGTTGACCTTACAATAAACTGAATAATTGATCTTTTCCAAACAGAAACTCAACTAATATCACACAAATTGCTCTCCGACGACAGGTGGGATAAGGGTGCCGTCGATTGAAGATCAATTGATCTTTTTCAACTAAGGGGTTTCAATTTATATTTTTGGAGCTATCAATACAGGGTGGTCATAAAATGGCAGGTTTTTACTGCAGATAGAAAAGGTATATTCAAAAATAAATTTTCAATAACAAAGCTGACAAATTTCTAGAAAATAGCTGCGATAGATTTGAAGAACTCGCCTCAAAAGGCTGATGAAAAAAAAATCCAAGAAGCGAAATATTACCTTTTTTAGTAAATGAGATGTCATATTTTGATTTTCACGAAATTGTACAACAAATGTGTTGTTTCTATTTGGTGCCCTCAAATAACATAGGCGGTAGATTGCCGGAAAAAGGCCGACGTTGACGCGCTGGATGCTCATCTGGTTTGAAACAGAAAAAAAGACAAATTGACAAAGACTTTTTTTGTGCCAAAGTTTCAGTTAGATTCCAAAATTATACTTGATTCAGCTTCTAAACTTAAAGCTAATAAGCTTAATACCAATGTCAGCGAGCAAACACTGACTTTGATAACTTTGATAACACGAACTTTCATAACCTAATTCTCAATGACTTTATGACCGAGATCCATCGGTTTATCCCGTCTCTTATGACCTTGACAGTATTCACCATATTGCGTAATTCAATACCTGCAAAAAAATTAAAATCCAATCAGTTGAAAGAAAGAGTGAAGTAAGTCAGAAGTCAAACGTGAAAGTCGTGACTTATGTAAAACGAAAGACGTGATGAAAAGGTGAAGCGAATTATTAAAACATCGCAGAACAAGTCCTGACGTACAATTCAAAGAAATTCGATTGACTAAAAAGAAATTCGATTGACTAAGAATCTGTATAGTTTATTGCTTTTTCTAATAGCTGCTATTAAATAACCTTCAATTAGAGTTACAAGCATTTTTGAACTTATCTCTTTGAATTAAAGCAGAGAAAATTCAATGTCAGAGTGAGGAAGTCATTTTTAAAAGTGAGGTAAGTCACGTGTGACAAAGAATTTAATCACGCGAATGAACAAAAAACTAGCTCCACCAAGAGTGACAAATGACGTAACGCACGCAACTCCGCTGAAATTGTATGAACGAATGAACGAAAAGCAGATTTGAAGTGGTTATGACGTCATACTGTCGTAACAACAAATTTGACGACGAAATAAATAAAATAGGACAAGCCCTGACGTGTAATTCAAAGAATTTTCATTGACTAAACAAAAAATTAGAACTAGAACGGACTATGAGCGAATTGGAAAAAACAATTTCTAAGAAAATTAGATTTTAAAAAAATCAATGTCAAAATGCCGCATGAGAACCAAAAACCACTATCGAGAAATGGAAATTTAGCTCAAACAAAAAATTAGGCCTAGAATGAACTAAGAATGGATTGGGGAAACCATTTTAAAAAATCCGATCCAAGAAATCCAAAAAAAAACAAAAAACATTAACGCAAAAATGCCGCATGTGAACAAAAAACCACTAGCGACTAAGCGTGCTCAAACACCGTTTTCTCGTTCTACATAAAATTCACGCCGCAAAACCGCTCGCTTTCTCGCTCTTCTTCTTGTTTCGGCGTGGCCAAATTCATCGCTTCAATTTGACAGCGCTCTAAAAAGACAGCGCTTCAATAAAAATCAATTTCTTTGGATTGTAAAAATGATAGCAGGACAAATCCCGACCCACAATTCAAAGAAACTTTAAAACTTCAAACAATAACATGAAAATTAACAAGGAAAAAGTAACAAGGAAAAACTGATCAGATGATAGCACATCTGGTAAACAGCTTTTTAAAAATTTTTGACGCCGCAAAACTACTCACTTTTCGCTCCACTTCCTGTTTCGACGTGCCAAACAGGAAAGAATTTGTAGTATCGTCACCTCAATGGAATCCAAAATCATGGAAATGTGTGAACAAATCTTAAAAAAAACATAGCTGGAATAAATTCGGAAGCAACTCGAAAGAGAAAATTGACCAACCTATTGACATATTGGCATTATTCTAAGCAATAAAAATAATCACTTTGAAACAAGAACATGAAAATTGACAAGGAAAGAGTATCTCACCAGATGATATCGCATCCGATAAAAACTTCTTTTTAAGTTTTGACTCCAAAACAACTATTGACAAAAAACCACGCAATACAATAACTTTTCATTCACTAAAGGACTAAAAATTGATGGAAAAACCAACCTGAAATTTCATGTAGAGAAAACGGAGGTAAAGGAAATGAAGGACAAAATCAAAAAAGAATCTTAAAAATTCAAGAAATAGCTAAAAATTAAGCAGAAATTTCCAATATGCTCCTTCCCAACCTTAACTTTCAAAAAATCTGCTGTCACTGCTTGTACTCAAGCATTCACCCACCCAACCTGGCAAAAAAGCAAAGAACGAAAAACCAAACAGACAAACAAACAGAAATTTGTATTAATTATTTCATTGAAAAGTACCTTGCCAAGCTTCCAATGACTCCATGCAAAACCTCTAAAAAAACTGCACAAAAGGTTGAAAGATAGCCGGCAGATTGCCGGAAAATAGCCTTCGTTGACGCGCTAGACGCACATCGGGATTGAAACAGAAAAAAAAGAAGATAGTTCTTATTCAGTGTGCAGTTGCAGTTAGATTCTCAACCGATCCTAACTTCAACTTCTAAACTGAAGGGTATTAAGCTTAATACTAATATCAGCTAGCAGTCGCTCTAATGAACTTTGAAAACCTCATACACTATGAATTAATGACGGGGCTTTATCGGTTTATCCCGTTTTTTTTATTTTGCTTTTTTGACATTGACCGTATTCACTACGTTGCGTAATTCAATGCATGAAAGAATTTAGAATCCATTCAATTGAAACATAGAATGAGGTAAGTCAGATGTCAAACATGAAAATCGTGACTTATGTAAAACGAAAAACGTGATCAAAAGGTAAAGCAATAAAAAAATGAGAGATCCTAAATAATAGCCATTTGAGAGGCTGACGGCGGCTATTAGCAAGGAACAATAGCAAATAGCACAAAATTCAAAACTAGCAAAAACAAGCAAAAAGATAGAGGCAATAGGCAAAATTTTGCTTAAAATTATTCAATTATCTCTACCAAAAGCAATTAAAACCAGTTCAATCAAAAGTCACCAAAAAACTAGAACAACTAATTTGAACCATAGACATCCCCAAATACAATTGAAAACGTGAAGAGTACAAAAAGCAATTGAAAACAACACCAAAAATGCGATCAGGTACAGCGAAGTAAAAACAGCCAATTCAAAGAATTGTCATTGGCTAAACAAAAAAAAACAGGAAAAGAATGGATTGTGAATAATTTGGGGAAAACATTTTAAAAAATCAGATTAAAAATCAGAAAAAACTGTAAAAATGAATGTCAAAATGCCGCTTTTGAACAAAAAACAACTAACGAGTAAGCGAATTTTTGTTCAAACACCATTTTCTCACTACTTAAAAATTAGAGTGAAAAAATTTCATGCCGCAAAAACCACTCGCTTGTTCGCTCCAGTTCCTGTTTCGACGTGACCAGAAAGACTTGAGAATGTGTGCAAAGATGATAAGAAAAGACAGCACCCCAATATAATTCAAATTCTTTGAATTGTAAAAAGGTGAGCGCTTAAATAATAGCCGTTGAGAGGCTGACAGGGGCTATTTAACATTAAACTTAAGTGATATGCTCAGTTGACCTCATCTCAATTTAAGAAAGCACAAGTCATTTTGAAAACAGAAAGTCCTTTTTGAGAGTGAGGTAAGTCAGGTGTGACAATCACGAGTATAGTCGAAAAAAAAGTGTGATAAATGACGTTACTCGCATAATTCGGTCGAAATTGCAAAAACAATAAGCTATTTAATGAGCTAATCAAAATTGTGGAGTTTTTCATTGTTTGTCAGAAGTGTCTGAGTGGAACAAGGTTTATAATTTCATTTGTGGCGGGTTAAAATTCGAATTTTAAGCTTCAAAAGCTATAGTTCGATACAAAAAATTCTTCTGATTTTATTATGGCTGCGAAGACAATCAGTTTGGATTAGAATTGTCTCTGAAGGTCACGAAGTTATACAGTAAGCTGCCTGTTTTTGCCGCGCATTTTCAGCAACATTATGAACTTCCGTCGTCCTTAAATTTTACTAGAGTTGACAGAAATGTGATAGAATTTTATTTGCTTTAAATCAATCTGCTTTAAAATAGACAAAATTTACTTTTGGAAAAAAGTTTTCCTTGAAAAGCAGCAAGTTGAGTTTCAAGTGATTTTTTTTCATCTTGATTATAAAGCTCAATCTCGAATTAAAAATGCGAACAATTGAGGCATGATTAAGTTGAACATATACCGCGTGAGACTCACCTGACTGTGTTTTACGGAAAACTGGCAAACTTGAATTTGCTTCCAAAAATTTTCGTAATTCTTCCCGAAGTTATAGCACTTAAAATTCCCTAATTTTCTGCCCACTCAAAAACATAGCCTGCAAATTGCCGGAAAAAAGCCGCCGTTGATTCCCATAACCAAAATTGGGATTGAAGGAAGAGAAAAAACTAACGAAAATGTGTACACAAACAATTTTGAAGTGACAACTATTTTGGAGATCAACATACTACTGTTTCGTAATAAGACAACACAGGGGCTAGTATCAATACCATTAAGCATTAGAGATGTCAACTAAGAACAAAGTTTGAGTAACGGGCATCTAAAACTGGGCTTTATGGGTTTATCCCGTTTTACTTCTGATTTCGTTCTTTGATACTGACTCTGTTCATTTTGAATTCTTTGCTGAGCAACTGCTGTCTAAAAACAGCTCTAGCAGAATGAGTGAAACTAGCCCAGGGAAGTCAAAAAGATTTCTCGCAAAATGTTGAACAAGCTGTGAAGATAAACCGAAAAACTTGTAGTACGACGAAGTAAAAGAAGATAGCAGGACAATTCCTGAGCAACACTTCAAAGAATTCTCTGTGACTAAACAAAAAACAGTACCTAGAACGGACTATGCCGCAAGTGAACGAAAAACCATTAGCAAGAAATACAAATTTTGTTCAAACAAAAAACTAGGCCTATAAAGAACTATGAATTTGGAAAAACCATTTAGAAAAAATCCGATCCAAAAAATCGAAAAAAGCACAAGAAATCAAAGTGAAATTGCCGCATGTGAACAAAAACCACTAGCGAGAAAGCGAATTTTTGTTCAAACACCATTTTCGTCCTCTACTTTAAAATTAGAGCGAAAAAATTTCACGCCGCAAAACCACTTGCTTTTTCGCTCCGCTTCCTGTTTCGGCGTGACCAAAATCACTCGTCCAATTTGACTTTAAAAATCATGAAAATGTGTGAACAGATCGTAAAAGACAGCGCCCCCAATACAATTCAAAATCTTTGAATTGTAAAAAACCAAGAGAAGGCCAAAAATAGCCCCAGCTATCACTGTGCGGCTATCAGAAATTAAAACGTTCGAACAGATCTTAAAAAACGTAATGGGGCATGTCCTGAATAACAATTCAATAATCAACAAAGACTAAAAACCTAACAACTAACCTCATTAGATGGTATCTAATCCTCAATGAAATGTAATCCTCAATGGCCTGTGATATTCAACATGAAATGTACCAATACATTCACGAAATAGAACATACAAAAACTGTAAAAACCTATATTTTCCCCTGAAAAAATAGAAGCGCTATAATAGCCGGCTGAGGTGGCTATTAAAAATATAAGGCAAACCGAATATTACAGAGAAGGCTGGTATAAGACAAGCAGTTTAGTACGTTCTAAAACAGGCCGATTAGTATGTTCTAAAACAGGCAGTTGAGTGACTTCACTTCGCAACAAAGTTCTGCTTCCTACACATCTTCGATGATTCGTACACTTAGAGCCCGTACAATTGGGTGAACTAAAGCCCTCGGGCTTTACCAGTTTATCCTGTTTCGTTTTAGGGAAAGTCATTTTGACAAAAGAATAATTTGGAAAACACCCAAGCAAAAAAATTTGCATAAAAAATGTGTTTTACGGAAAACTGGCAAACTTGAATTTGCTTCCAAAAATTTTCGTAATTCTTCCCGAAGTTATAGCACTTAAAATGCCCTAATTGCCCACTCAAAAACATAGCCTGCAAATTGCCGGAAAAAAGCCGCCGTTGATTCGCATAACCAAAATTGGGATTGAAGGAGAAAAAACTAACAAAAATGTGTACACAAACAATTTTGAAGTGACAACTATTTTGGAGATCAACATACTACTGTTTCGTAGTAAGACGACACAGGGGCTAGTATCAATACCATTAAGCATTAGAGATGTCAACTAAGAACAAAGTTTGAGTAACGGGCATCTAAAACTGGGCTTTATGGGTTTATCCCGTTTTACTTCTGATTTCGTCCTTTGATACTGACTCTGTTCATTTTGAATTCTTTGCTGAGCAACTGCTGTCTAAAAACAGCTCTAGCAGAATGAGTGAAACTAGCCCAGGGAAGTCAAAAAGATTTCTCGCAAAATGTTGAACAAGCTGTGAAGATAAACCGAAAAACTTGTAGTACGACGAAGTAAAAAAAGATAGCAGGACAATTCCTGAGCAACACTTCAAAGAATTCTCTGTGACTAAACAAAAAACAGTACCTAGAACGGACTATGCCGCAAGTGAACGAAAAACCATTAGCAAGAAATACAAATTTTGTTCAAACAAAAAACTAGGCCTATAAAGAACTATGAATTTGGAAAAACCATTTAGAAAAAATCCGATCCAAAAAATCGAAAAAAGCACAAGAAATCAAAGTGAAATTGCCGCATGTGAACAAAAACCACTAGCGAGAAAGCGAATTTTTGTTCAAACACCATTTTCGTCCTCTACTTTAAAATTAGAGCGAAAAAATTTCACGCCGCAAAACCACTTGCTTTTTCGCTCCGCTTCCTGTTTCGGCGTGACCAAAATCACTCGTCCAATTTGACTTTAAAAATCATGAAAATGTGTGAACAGATCGTAAAAGACAGCGCCCCCAATACAATTCAAAATCTTTGAATTGTAAAAAACCAAGAGAAGGCCAAAAATAGCCCCAGCTATCACTGTGCGGCTATCAGAAATTAAAACGTTCGAACAGATCTTAAAAAACGTAATGGGGCATGTCCTGAATAACAATTCAATAATCAACAAAGACTAAAAACCTAACAACTAACCTCATTAGATGGTATCTAATCCTCAATGAAATGTAATCCTCAATGGCCTGTGATATTCAACATGAAATGTACCAATACATTCACGAAATAGAACATACAAAAACTGTAAAAACCTATATTTTCCCCTGAAAAATAGAAGCGCTATAATAGCCGGCTGAGGTGGCTATTAAAAATATAAGGCAAACCGAATATTACAGAGAAGGCTGGTATAAGACAAGCAGTTTAGTACGTTCTAAAACAGGCCGATTAGTATGTTCTAAAACAGGCAGTTGAGTGACTTCACTTCGCAGCAAAGTTCTGCTTCCTACACATCTTCGATGATTCGTACACTTAGAGCCCGTACAATTGGGTGAACTAAAGCCCTCGGGCTTGACCAGTTTATCCTGTTTCGTTTTAGGGAAAGTCATTTTGACAAAAGAATAATTTGGAAAACACCCAAGCAAAAAAATTTGCATAAAAAATGAGGGCTATAATAACTGCTTCAAACATCATACGTTGTCAAGTACCAAAAATCTGTTCAACCACCCTGATATAATTCATGTTTTTGGATTTTAAATCATATGAGATGAGAGCAGTAACAGTCACGCTGCCAAACACACAAGACCTAAAGACGCGTAACATTTTATAACAACTCAATTCTTAAAATATGGACAGCCGCTTTTTCTGGTTTCATTGCCTTTGCTGATTTTCTCTCAACAGTTTGCACGTAGAAATATAAAACCACTTATGTCAGACAAATTGCTTTTGAACGACAGCCGGGGCAACTTAGCCTATCGAGGCTGTAGCCTAGATAATTTATGGGCGCAAAAAATTTCGACCAAGCAGAGTTTGAATCCCCCAACCTCCGGCGTTATACTCTAAGAATTAACCACTCGGCTATCAGGGCCTTGCTCTGTAGTATAGTACAATCGCTTGAGACAACAGACTTCTAGCTACGAACTGAATTTCTGAATAAGAGCAATTTCTATCACTCCAAAATCAAGAAGTCAAGCGTGAAAAAGCCAGTCTAGAAATAAAATCGAATGAATGTTCTAGAACAAAACTGACATTCCTTAGTAAGCGTACAGCGTCATGAATATTAAACTTGCTCACCTTGTTTAAGCAGTTGAGTTTGCTGAGCATGCTCTTCTTTGGTGACTCAGGGACGTAGTTGAAGTCGAGGTCGTTGGTAAGTGTGTCAAGCTCACCGCCGGAAGGATCTTCGCCAAACACATTTAAGTCTGCGAACAGCTCTGTCTCAATCATCTAAACAGAGAAAAGATTCAGAGGAATGATGGAATTCGGAATTTGAGTAATTTTCACTCTCTGGACCAATAGTTTCAGAAGGGACACTTAAATTGGAGACGTCCGGAACTGTTTCGTCAACACCGATCTCTTCCCCCGTAAAATTGTTTTTACAGAAGTGTCCGAACAAAACACCCTTTTTTACAATGTAGTTGCTTGCGTTACTCAATAAATAGTATGACGCGCCCTACTAATTAACGTATATCACTCAAAAGGTAAAAGCATCAACTAAACAATTATATTTTTTAATTGGCGAAAAACTTCTGGGAGTCCCCATCCATGAAACTATGAAACGCCGTCAAAACTTCGCTCAAAATCAAAGGAATCCTATTTGTGTGCTATCATTGAGGCGTATATTAGGGGGGATGGGTTCCCAATTAATGGGGGAAGGAGGGTGGACGTTGGGTGGTGTAGGAGGGCGGGTGACTGAGGGGGAGGGGTAAAACTCTAAATTTAAGAGCCGCCGATCACGTCATAAATTTATGTCTCCAAAAACATCGGTGAATCTCACACTTAGATTATCCAGTTTTTGAGGAAAAAACAGTCAAAAAGATCAGTCGAAAATTCGACCAACCGAAAATTCGCATTAAAAAAGATCACATTAATAATTGCTTCAAACTTTGATCATTTAAACACTTTCATTTCAGTAGTTCAGACTCCAAAAATTGATCAACACAATCAAAATGCAAAGGCGTCAGATAGCACTGAATCTCAAAACAAAACCGGCAGATTGCCGGCGAATAGCCGCTTTGATTCTGGTGACCCCCTTCTGGAATTGAAACAAAAAACGAAAAAAAAAACAACAAGAAAAAAATAGCAAGCAGATTGTCAAAAATAACTTTGTAGACCTGCAGTCTCAAAGATAATGAAGAAAACAAGACCGAACAAATGACAATTCAAGTTTCTTTTTACTAATTGCTTGAGATGTCATTATGACTTAGAAAACACTGTTTAACTCCAGTGTTTCTGAAACTAACAAACGACTAACGTCCCGCGAATTGCTCTCAAGCTAACGGCAACGGTTGACTTCGGTAGTAGCCAGATGGGGCTTAGGGACGCTTGCATTAGGGAGGTGGGCGGAGTGGGAGCGCCCAAATTGCCAGGAGGAGGACAGTGGACGGGGGAGTGTTGGGAGGACTGGGGCGGGACTAAGGTGGGTGACTGAAAGAGTCAACATCTTTTAAGATTAAGACGAACCGCCCTTCACACTATGAAATTATCTCCCCAAAAAGTTTTGGTGAATGGCATACTTAGAGACTAGAGAGGCGTAAGGCTCTAAGAGAGTTGCTCAGCCACTCAATGCCCTGTGCGCTTTGCTTGTTTCTCCCGTTTTTGAGGACCAAAACTTAAAAGGGTCAGGCGAAAAATCGGTAAGAGAAAAATTGAATAAAAAGAGCGCAAAACTAATATAATTGCAACAAAGTTTGTTTGATAGCAGTAAAACTTTGCTAGTTTTGACTGCCGCGTTGCGTAATCAGATTTTTGTAGGCAACTTTAAAAAGTCTCTAAAAATGAACTTGACAGGCAAAAAATGAACTTGAACTTGGCAAATCTGGTAAAAAATATAATCCATAACAAGCCGTTTTTTAGAGGTCACAATAACGATAGAATGTCACCCTAAAAAGTGTTAGCACCTGAAAAAAACTTGCCGACTGACGTTATTCGTGACGTTATTCACTGGCATTGTTAACGAGATAATTTTATCGAATTACAGTCAGATTTTTCACCATCTAAACATGGATCTTTTCTGTTCGAGCGCAGCGGGGGAGGAGGTGCACCGTGGGGGGGGGGGGGGGGCGGGGGGGCAACAGTGGGGAGCGGAAGGTGGGCGGGGGTCTATGGCTGCATGGGGCCCTTACGGCCTGAACGATGTTCAGGGGTGGGGATTAAGGGGGGCTCAAGTGAAAGGGGGCTGATTTGAGGGGGGAGGGGGTTGGTGGGGGTTAACCGCCTTTCACACCATAAGTTTAAGTCTCCAAAACAGTTTCTGTGAATCGCATAATTGGAAACTAGTGAGTTGAAAGTGAGCTCTAACAGCATTTAATGCCCGTTTTTATTCCGTATTTATCCCGGTTTTGAAGACTAAATTCAAATGGGTCGGACAAAAAATCAGTCAAGCGAAAAGTTGCATAAACGACCAACAGGACTAGCATAATTGCTACAAACTTTGTTTGAGAGCAAGTAAACAAAATTAACCTCGGGCGAATTATTCTGAAACGACTGGTGAGCAGTTGGCTTCAGGTTATTGAGCTCGTTTTTAGCCCGTTTTTCAGTGCAAAAATTCAGAAGAAAAATTGGTCAAGCAAAAATAGCATAAAATACCAACAGACTTAAAAAAATACCGACTTAAAAAAATTGCAACAAATTGCGTTTGAAAGCAATTAAACATTCAGCTACAAAAAATTAAATTTGAAGCTTGTTGAAATTCATTCTGCAGAAGCATTTTCATTAGTGACCTTTGTCACACATATGCGTTCCTTTGACCTTGAACTAATTCAAATTAAATTAAGTTTTAAAGTGCAAAAGTCATTTTATTGAGCGAGGTAAGTCAAGTATGATCACAACCTAATCATGCAAATGATCTTAAAACCTTTGCTAGAGCGATTGAGAAATGACACGCGCAAACGCCGTTAGTGTGAGGAAGATGTCGTTCGAAAAATTCGACTTTCAGCTTTGCATGTGATTTCTTTTGACCTTAAATTAAATCAAATTGTATCAGTCATTTTATTGTAGCGTATGATGAAAATCTAAAAACGCAAATGAACTTTACAAGAATTGGCCAAAGAGAGTGAGAAATGCCGTCACGCGCGCAGTAGTGAAAGAAAGCAGTCATTCAGAAAAATTGGCTTCGGCTTTACTCTGCGAACAAATGTAAAACGAAAAAGGGGCGTCAAACGAGGAAACACAGAAAAACCAAGAACACCCCCATTATAACTCCGCTCAGCTTACAGCTTCGCAGCTATTAAAAACGAAAAGAAAATTTAAGGACTCGATAAACACCAAATTTTGCTCTGACGTTGCAACACCTAGGAAAAAAATACATTTTTCTCCTGTAATTTCCAAAAATAAAAAGAAATTAAACTATTTAAAAATTTAATAGAATCAGGAAAAGGCAATGAAACAACATAATACGCATTGTCAAAAAAACCGTTTCTCAACACATGGATCCAAGCAAACCAGTTTCTCAAGCCAGAAAGTTAAATTCGTAAATTGTATGAGAACTGATAAAAGAAAGAATAAAACTATATTTTTGGAGACTGCTAAAATGTTGGAACTTGTTGAATACCAACTCATTGAAAAGAGAGAAACAATAAAACTAACGGTGCAAAGAAAGACTTCTCTAGTAATTAGAACCAAAATACAAAAAATGAGAAAAAATGGACAGAAACCGCCAATTTAGAATGTGAATGATTTTACAAAACAAAAAAACTTCACGTTGTAAAGAGGCGTTCAATGCATGAAGTATGAAGGACAAAAGAACGTCAAAAACGGTTATCTATAAATGGCGTTCTCGCTTCAAAGTCGGAAAGTCATTCACTGATTGCAGCGCATGAAAAAAACTTCTCCAGATAAAAAAAAATTAGTTCACAAGGCAATTTTAATCATTTTTGCTTTTAGGCCAAAACGTAGTTTGAACAAATAGTACTTCAGGCACACAAAAAATCAAGAAAACCAATACTCCTCTTCGAGCCCTAAGAAGACACACACGTTTACAATGATTGCTTCAAACTTCGTCCGAGAGCAATTAATCATGCATCAACACCTTCATGACACATGTGGCAACATATTTCCCAATTTACACAGGACGGCCAAAAGCACTCTGTTTTTCTGCTTTTGAGGATTTACCTCATTCTGCCAGGGAATGGCTACTGCTCCTTCGTTGAACTTAGCGTAGAACTCACAGTCACTCTTATCCAGCTGCACTCCCTTCACTGTGCTAAACTGCTCAATGTCCAACACATCCTTTGCATACACTGCGCGCGGCTAAACATTAACACATTTTATCTTTCATCTCTACCCGTACCTAGACCATGACTAACTATTAGGAGCATATCAAAGCAAGTTCAAATGTTTCTCCACAATAAAAATTTATCTCAGGGTTCTCCTTTAGCTAAAAGCAATTGGCCATTTGTCAATATACTCGTTTTTAAGGTTCAAAATTTGAATATACAGCACATTGTCGGAAAACAGCAAACAGATTTGGTTTTGAAAAACGACCAGCCTTTGCGACATCTTCGGCTGTAAAATCTTTTACTCGAGAACTGACCATTAATGAAGCTATTTTCCTCTCGAGACATTGACTGTTCTTATTTTTTAATTATGATCGTTAGATTTTTTATGCTGATCGAACGGAGAATTATGTACGACTAATAATCTGTCGCATAATTTTTACATTCTCGTAGACATTGACTTTCTGAATAGTTCAGTGTTTATCTCATCTCTCGTGGACTTACATCAGGTACAAAGGGGACCTCGTGTAACCCGGCGTCCAGCCTCCTCCAGTTGATATCCTTGAAGTAGGGATGTGCCTTCAGGTCATCTGCCCCTTTCTCTCCTTGGTTGTTGCGACATCCCAGTCGCTTACTCACCTCTTTCTGCAGGAGCTGCAAACAAAAATAGATCAGGGGAAGCCCTTTAAATGAACAGAGAATAAAATTACAAACAGCACCTTTCCTACCGAATGACACGTGTCCCTACACGCCCCTACGACAAAGCTGAAAATTTATCTTTGCAATCAGGCATGGCAAAAACGAGAGGTTAAGTTACTGATAACAAAGAGCTGTTGCTAGAAATTTTAGTTAATCAGTTGAAGAGAGCTGAAATGTTCGGGATATTTCAAAAGGCTGCGATAGATTTGGTAAAAAAAATATTAGGACAATATATTGCGGATTTGGACAATATTGCGGAACTCGAAAACTGACTTATGAACGAACGTCCCCGCAAAGAAACGTCTGATACTAGTTAATCGCAAGGAGGTGTATTGCCTTACCATCTGGCATATATTTTTGGCCTGTGGGGTGAACTTGTCGCTGTACTCCTCCTTGTCCTCCTTCACCCGTCTGTCCACCTCCTCCCTCTTGACTTTCTCCTTCCTACTCCTGAAGGGACTCCTCCCTTCAACCATCTCGTATATCAGACACCCAAGACCGAACCTGAAAACCGATTACTTCATTACCAAATTCAAACGAAAAAATCCAATAGACAAAGGACTATTCGAGAAGATCTATTTTGTTATCTAAGAACCAATTGAACAAAATGGTTCAAAGTTTTGAACAAAACGATCAATGTCGGGCGAACTGCTCTTGAAATACAGTCGGTGACTCAGTCAAATTCAGCGTGAGTTTCTGGACAAATTCACGAAGTAATTTCAAATATTGTCATTATAGCCTATGCTGCGCCACAAGTAACATTTAGAACTCGTGACAAACTTATTTCAGCTAAAAATGATCTGCAGAACACCAATACTCCTCTGAATTGTAAAAACCTGCAGAATACACACTTTTTCGAGTCGTAAAAACTTGTAGGATTCAAATTCTCCTCTTCGACTCGCAAAAACCTGTAGAATACCAATACTCCATTTTGAGTAGTAAAAAAGATCGCAGGACTAAAATGATTGCTGCAAACATCGTTTGAGAGCACAAGAGGCAAACAAAACATAGCCGGCAGATTGCCGGAATAGCTGCGAAAGAATAGACCTGCGTGCCATATAATAGAGATAGAAACAGATACAGATCTAAATTGAAAAAAAATCGACGCCGCTCAAAAAATTAGGCTAAAAAATATTCAGCGATAAATTCATAAAGCTTGTTAAAATTCATTCCACAGAAGCCTCTTATTAGGGACCTTTACTGCACATATGAAATCCTTTGACCTGAAACAAATTCAAATTAAACTTAAGTTTTAAAGTGCAAAAGTCATTTTATTGAGTGAGGTAAGTCACGTATGATCAAAATCTAATCACGCAAATAACCTAAAAACTTTTGCTAAAGCGAGTGAGAAATGACGTCACGCGCGCAAATGCCGTTAGTGAGAGGAAGAAGTCATTCACAAAATTTGACTTTTTTAGCTTTGCTGTGTGAACAAATGAAAAACGAAAAAAGAGCGTCAGACGACGAAACAAAAAAACATAGCAGGACAAGTCCTGACGTACAATTCAAAGAATTTTCATTGACTAAACAGAAAACTAGACCTAGAATGGACTATGAATGGATTGGGAAAACCATTTAGAAAAAAATCCGATCCAAAAATCGAAAAAACTGTAAAAATCAAAGTGAAATTGCCGCATGTGAACAAAAAACCACTAGCGAGAAAGCGAATTTTTGTTCAAACACCGTTTTCTCACTCTACTTTAAATTTAGAGCAAAAAAAATTCACGCCAAAAATCCACTCGCTTTTTTGATCCAATTCCTGTTTCGGCGTGACCAAAATCACTACTCCAATTTAACTTCAAAAATTATGAAAATGTGCGAACAGATCTTAAAAACATAGCAGGACAAGTCCTGACGTACAATTCAAAGAATTTTCAATGACTAAACAGAAAACTAGACCAAGAACGGACTATGAATGGATTGGGAACACCATTTAGAAAAAAAATCTGATCCAAAAAATCGAAAAAACCGGAAAAATCAAAGTGAAATTGCCGCATGTGAACAAAAAACCACTAGCGAGAAAGCGAATTTTTGTTCAAACACCGTTTTCTCACTCTACTTCAAATTTAGAGAAAAAAAATTCACGCCAAAAAACCACTCGTTTTTTTGATCCAATTCCTGTTTCGGCGTGACCAAAATCACTACTCCAATTTGACTTCAAAAATTATGAAAATGTGTGAACAGATCTAAAAAAAACATAGCAGGACAAGTCCTGACGTACAACTCAAAGAATTTTCAATGACTAAACAGAAAACTAGACCAAGAACGGACTATGAATGGATTGGGAACACCATTTAGAAAAAAAATCCGATCCAAAAAATTGAAAAAACAGTAAAAATCAAAGTACAATTGCCGCATGTGAACAAAAAACCACTACCATTAAAGCGAATTCTTGTTCAAACACCGTATTCTCACTCTACTTTAAAATTAGAGCAAAAAAATCAAGCCGCAAAACCACTCGCTTTTTCGCTCCACTTCCTGTTTCGGCGTGACCAAAATCACTAATCCAATTTGACTTCAAAAACCATGAAAATCTGTAAACAGATCTTAAAAAAAAGACAGCGCCCCAATACAATTCAAATTATTCGAATTTAAAAAATACAGCGCCCCAATACAATTCAAATTCTTTGAATCGTAAAAAAATCAAGAGCACCGCAATATAGCTCCGCTCAGCTTACAGCTTCGCAGCTATAAAAAAAAACTCGAGAAGACGGCGGGCAATCATAAATTCCGCAGAAAAAAAAGACTTACAATAATTTCTTCAAAATTTGTTCAAGAGCAATGAAAAATAATAGCAGTTCAAAAACTGATGGCTGTTATTAATTAATACAAAAAATAACATAGCCGGCAGATTGCCGGAATAGCTGCGAAATAGACTTGCGTGCCGTAAAATACAGATGGAAAAAGATACAGAAGTGAGTTGATAATAGTTATCGCCGCCGCCTATAAAACTTACAATTTTATTTCAAAGGAGGTTTTGGGTGCAAAAAAAGTTTCCCTGTCGCGTCTCGAACCGGCGATCTCCGGATTAACAGCCAGTCGCCTTAACCACTCGGCTGTCGGACCAAACAATCTGTTTTCTTACAATCAACTTTGTTTTAGGAACAGATTCTGTTTCTGAATAACCGCAATTTAGGTCACGCAGAAAGCGTGAAATCAAGCGCGAAAAAGCCATTTAAGCAGTGACGAGACAGAATGTTCTAGAACAAATGTAAAACGAAAATAAAGCGTCAGACGACGAATTAAAAAACATACCCGGCAGATTGCCGGAAAATAGCCGCCGTTGATTCCAATAAGCATGACTGGGATTGAAATAAAAGATATTGAAAAAAAAAGATTTTCGTACAAAAACATTTTTTTAAGTCCGATTTATTTTGATGGCATTTCGTAGTTGATCATACTTCTGTTTCTTAGAGAGAGGCTACAGGGGCTACTATCAATAACAATAAGCATTAGAGAGAGGTAACTAATACTTATAGGACCGACGTTCAAATAGCGGGCATCTAAAATTGGGCTTTATGGATTTATCCCGTTTCTATTTCTGACTTCAATTTTTTATACTGACAGTCATTTTGAATTGCTTTGCTGAGCAACTGATGTTCAAAATCACTTTTAGCAGAATGAGAGAAGAGAGAAACTAGCCTAGGGAAGTCAAAAAGATTTCACGCAAAATGTTGAAAAGGCGGCAAAATGAGGTAAAGCGAAACATTTTTTTATTCGACGAAGTAAAAAAACATAGCAGGACAAGTCCTGACGTACAATTCAAAGAATTTTCATTGACTAAACAGAAAAACCAGATCTAGAATGGACTAAGAGTGAAATGAGAAAACCATTTTTAAAAAATTCTGATAAAAAAATAAGAAAAAAAAACAGAAAATCAATGTGAAAATGCCGCATGTGAACAAAAAAACCACTAACGAGAAATGAAATTTAATTCACACAAAAAACTAGGCCTAGAATGAGCTTTGAATGGATTGGGAAAACCATTGAGAAAAAATTCGATCCAAAAAATCGAAAAAACAGTAAAAATCAGAGTGAAATTGCCGCATGTGAACAAAAAACCACTACCGAGAAACCGAATTTTTGTTCAAACACCATTTTCTCACTCTACTTTAAAATTAGAGCGAAAAAAATTCACGCCGCAAAACCACTCGCTTTTTCGCTCCATTTCCTGTTTCGGCGTGACCAAAATCACTACTCCAATTTGACTTCAAAAATCATGAAAATGTGTGAACAGATCTTAAAAAAAAAGACAGCGCCCCAATACAATTCAAATTCTTTGAATTGTAAAAAAAAATAGGAGCGCTATAATAGCCGGCTGAGAAGATGAGGGCGGCAATTAAAAAACCAAGAGCACCGCAATATAGCTACGCTCAGCTTACAGCTTCGCAGCTATAATAAATTTATCGCATTCTGCAGTTCCAAGAAAGAGAACCAACCAGTCGACTGAAAAGTCGTATCGCTTCTGACCATGCAGAACTTCAGGAGCCATATAGCCCACAGTTCCCACCTTCCCCTTCACTCCATACTCTCCCGCCCCATTCTGGCTGGGAGGAGGAACTCTAACGGCCAGGCCCAAATCAGAGATGCGCACATGCCCATCGTCGTCAAGGAGAATGTTTTCAGGTTTCAGGTCCCTTTAAAACACTTCAATATTGTAACATCAACTACACAATTTCACTTTTTACTGATGACAAATAATCTTGATCATCAGGTCGCTCTCAGTATGCAATTATCTGAATACCAAACAGCAGAGTTTCTGAAAATTGAAGATGAAAACCAGTCTCTTTGGTGATTAGTTGTGCTCAGATAAACTGCAATAATAAACCTGTAATTTCAATGCGATAGGTAATAAATATAAACAGAGAGCAATTAATAACTTCGTTTTAGAGAGCAACTAATAACTAGAAATGAACCCACCTATATACAACCCGCAACTTCCTATGAAGCACATCCAGTCCCATTGTGATCTCGGCGGCATAAAAGAGGACTCGCTCTGGCTCTAAGCCGGGCTCTGGGCCAATATTGTGGATGTGGAACTTGAGGTCGCCGCCGTTCATAATTGTCAGCACTAGACACAGCTCGTCTTTTGTCTCAAATGTGTAAGCTAACGACACCTAAAATACACCTCTTACACAAATTAGCACAAACTTTTATTATGGAAAATCAAACAACCCTACAATGCAGGAGTGATTGCTGGTTACAATAGGATTCAATAAAAACCATAGCCGCAAATTGCCCGAAAACAACCGCCGTTGACAGTTTGACGCACATTGGGATTGAAACAGAAAAAGGAAAAAAACTCAGAGATAGAAATTCACAGTGTCAAAGTGTTCTTATTTGGTGTGTAAATTCTGCACATTCAGTTAAAGTGTAAAAATACACTTAATTCAGCTTCTGAAATGAAGGCTACTAAGCATAATACTAATTCCGGCTAGCAATCGCTTTAATGAACTTTGATAACCTAATGCATTATGATTTAATGACCACCGTTTATATGTTCATCCCGTTTCTTTTGATTTTGCTCTTTTGACTTCGACCGCATTCACTCATTACGTAATCCAACACGTGAAAGAAATTAAAATCCATTCAGTTGAAACAGCGAGTGAAGTAAGCGAGAAGTCTGGCATGAAAATTGTGATTTATGTAAAACGAAAAACGTGATCAAAACTTTAAGCCAATTAAAAAACGTAGCAGGACAAGTCCTGACCTATAATTCAAAGAATTTTAATTAACAAAACAAAAAACTAGACCTTGAATGCGCTATGACTTGATTGCAAAAACGCCTTAGAAAAAAAATCCCAGCACAAAAATTGAAAAAAAAAAAACAAAATCAAAGCGAAAAGGCCGCATCTAAACAAAAACTACTAATAGAAAGCAAATTTTTGTTCAGTCAGATAACAAAACCAGTCAGACGACGAAACAAAAAAACATTACAGGACAAGTCCTGACCCCAATTCAAAGAATTTTTCAACCAAAAAAAACAAGACCTAAAACGACTGTGAATGGATTGGGAAACCCATTAAAAAATCTGATAAAAAATTGGGAAAAAACAGTGAAAAAACCAAAGTCAAATTGCCGCATGTGAACAAATAACCACAATCGAGAAAACGAATTTTCGTTCAAACACCGTTTTCTCACTCAACTTTAAAATTAAAGTGAAAGGTTTGACGCCGCAAAACCACTCGCTTTTTCGATCCACTTCCTGTTTCGGCGAGACCAAAATCAGTACTCCAATTTGACTTCAAAAATCATGAAAATATGTGAACAGATCTCAAAAAAGACAGCGCCCCAATACAATTCAAATTCTTTATGCGCAGCCGACTACTTCGATCTGCTAATACTAGTAGGCAACCGATGAAATCTGCCATTAATGATATTAGGTGATAAAACACTAATAAGTACAACAAAAACTACTAATACTCATTCAGGAAAATAGTTTGAAAACAAAAAGCGTATAAATCAAAGAAAAACAGCTGAAAACTGAAAGGATTAAAACAATTAATTAGGCACCTTTAGCAACCAATGAGATTTGTCATTAGGGTGACTCAGAGATAAGACAAAGAGAGACAATAAACAAAAACTGGAAAACATCAAAAAATGTACTAATATTTTATGACATGTCTCTTTGCCGCCGGTTCACGTATTCAAGAGATTGCAGAAAGCGACAATTCGAGTACATGTAATACAATTTAATAGCACTCTTAGAAAAAAATGAAAACAATATTCTCAAAAACATAAAATTTGTTCAAATACCAAATTCTCACTTCAATTAAAAGGTACTTGAAAAAATATCACGCATCAAACCTACTCGCTCCTTTTACTGCTCCCACGGTATTTAAATGGCCACTCTAATTTTACTCTTCGCTGAAGCGAAGAAGTCGAAAAAAGCGTAAACAGATCTTAAAAAGAAAGCACACCAATACAACCCAAATACTTTGGATTGTAAAAAGGAGAGCGCCAAAATAAAAGCTATTGAGAGGCTGATGGTTCGAAAGCAATCTACTGTGCTTAATCTAAAAAACCTCCAGCTTATTCCATAGATTAGACCTTCACACCATAAGTATAACCGCCCTTCAGACCATAAGTATAAGTCTGCACAACAGTTTCTGTGAATCGCATACTTGGAGACTAGTGAGCTGAAAGGCTCTAAGAGCACTGAATGCCCGCTGGGCGCTACTTGTTAATACCGTTTTTGAGAACAAAAAGTCAAATGGATCAGATGGTCAAGCCCAAAAATCGGTCAAGCGAAAAAATGCATAAAAAAGACCGAAATGTCTAATATAATTGCTACAAACTTCGTTTGAGAGCAATTAATAATGTATTCATTCAAAATGTAGACATTATGTGTCAAGGACTCGGCTGACCTGATAAAACAATGACAATATGACACCAGTTATTCAAAATGGTGCTTAGTGTTTTGCTGCTGTAGCTATTTGGCACTAAACACGTTTGCCATGAGTTTAATTTGTGAGAATGAAAGCTAAGAAAAAATCAAAACAGTATATCGTAGCAAAACTTAAAGGCAAGGCAACAACCAAGCTCTATGTTTTCACAGCTATTTATGAAACAAACAACTTCGACATTTCTGCTTTAATGAGGAGGATGATGACCGAAAAAGAAGCACATTGGTACAGATAACTCACCACAAATCTAGAGTTGACTTTCTCCAAGATCTCCTTTTCATTCAGAGCCATGTCCTCTCCTCTTCTCTTCTTAATCCTCTTCTTTTCCAATTTCTTACATGCATACATTTTACCCGTAGCTCTCACTTGACACGCACATACCTACAAAAAGAAACACAAATTATTACAAGACATCTTTTGTCTGAGACTCAGTCTACTTCGTGAATCTGTGAGGAGGACAAAAGTTCTCATATGATAAGAGACAAATGTGTTTTGCGCATCAAAATTTACAGATTCAGCAAATCTTTATTGCCGATTATTAGATATAAAGTTGCGCTTTAGCGATTAACTAATGAGATTCCGTATATGACCCTCAGCCTATAAAAGACCGACCGCGGAAAGAAAAAGATACCAAAAAATTCCAAACATTTTGAAATGCACAAAATGATTAGAAGTTAAAGTTAGATCATAATACTAAATGCTGACAAACATTAGATTGAGCGAGGACTGTCGTTATATTTCTTATTCTGCAACTTCAACGAAAATACTGAAACTGACATAACACCCTGGGCTAATGGACCCCTCTCACCTCTCCGAAGCCACCTTTGCCCAACACCCGGTACATTCGGAACGTGTCTTTGGTCACTTTCTGCCTGAAACAAAACTTTAGTGTACTACAGCTTTCATTATGTTCAGCGAAATCTGACCATTCGATATCTTTCCGTTGTAATCAGATGAAAACTATTATAAAAGCCTCTGCATACTAGAGTCTGTTAGTCCTTTTCGAGTTTTGCTTTTTTCTGGAAAGATATTAGGTTTTGAATCATATTAGGTTTTGATTCTTAATTAATTTCGGGTCACCAGAGGAAAAACTTAAATTTCAGTTCGAGGATCAATTTCCGCTTTTTCTGATCAAAACAATTAGCAAATTTGCACTACTAAATCAATTTTTAGCTTCGACGTCAGCAAAAAAAACTACGGAAAACACTCGTGTGAAGTGATTATGCAGACAATGTTTACGTGTTTTAATTATCTAAGCTGGTACAGCTGATGGTACTTTAGGGTTCAAAGAATTTAAATATCCCACTAACGTCGTTCGAATTGCTCTCAAACGCCCGACGAGCGGTTGGTTTCGTTAGTTCCCAGCTGGGGCTTAGAGATGGAGATGCTGGCATTAATGGGGGAGTGAGCGCAGTCGGGAGGGGTAGTCAAACGTTGGGGGGGGGGGGGGGGGGAAGGTGGTTCAAACCGCTAGATGGAGGACGAAATGGAGGTTTGTTGGGGGTGAAAAGGGAGGGGGGGGGGGGTGAATGCGTGGGGGATCAAACTATCAAGAACAAGAACCGCCCTTCAAACCATAAAATTGGCTTCTCAAAACAGTTTTGGTGAATCGCATTCTTGGAGACTCGTAAGGCTCTAAGCGAACTTATTGCACTCCAAACGTTACCGGTCTCACCCCGTTTTTGAGGACCAGAAGATAAATGGGTCGGACAAAAATTCAGTCAAGCGAAAATTCGCATAAAATAATACCACTGGACTAACATAATTGCTACAAACTTCGTTTGAGAGCAATTGAAGAGCGCAACGAGTTTCGCAAATTCAGTAATAAAAATAGCCAGTACATTGCCAAAATAGCTGCATAACCTTACCTGTAGAATATTGAAACATACCCGGCAGATTGCCGGAAAATAGCCGCCGTTGATTCCAATAAGCATGATTGGGATTGAACGAATAGAATATATTGAAAAACATAGCTGGCAGATTGCCAGAAAATAGCCGCAATTGATTCGTAGATCGGCAGTCTAAAAAAAAGGTAAAAAAGACAGACCAAAAAATTTCGTCTTTTCATTGAAGGCTGATCTGTTATATTTTGATTAAAAATCTGTATAAGTTATTGCTGCCTCTATTAGCTGATCTCGAATGACCTTCATTTAGAGTGACACACACCCATCTGACCTTATCTCTTTGAATTAAAGTAAATAAGAGTCAATTTCAAAGTGAGGAAGTCATTTTTGAGAGTGAGGTAAGTCAAGTGTGACCAAAAATTTAATCACGCGCATGAACAAAAAAACTCGCTCCACTAAGAGCGAAAAATGACGTCACACATGCAATTCAGTTGAAATTGCATGAACGAATGAACAAAAAGTGGCTGTGACGTCATATGGTCGTAACAAAAATCATGACGACGAAATAAAAAAAAACCAAGAGAAGGCCAATAATAGCCTCAGCTATCGCTGTGCGGCTATTAAAAAAAGATTTTTGTACAAAAATATTTTTTAAGTCCGATTTATTTTGATGGCATTTCGTAGTTAAACATAACGTACTTCTGTTTCTTAGAGAGAGGCTACAGGGGCTACTATCAACACCAATGAGCATTAGAGGTGGTAACTAAGACTTATAGGAACGCCGTTCAAATAGCGGGCATCTAAAATTGGGCTTTATGGGTTTATCCCGTTTCTATTTCTGACTTCAATTTTTTATACCGACTCTGTTCATTTTGAATTGCTTTGCTTAGCAACTGATGTTCAAATTCACTTTTAGCAGAATGGGAGAAGAGAGAAACTAGCCTAGAGAAGTCAAAAAGATTTCACACAAAATGTCGAAAAAGCGGCAAAAAGGTTAAGCAAAAAAAGTTTGACGAAGTAAAAAAAAAATACGAGCGCAATAATAGCCGGCTGCGAAGATGAGGGCGGCTATTAATGAAACAGATACAGAATTGAAATAGTGCAGTTGCCTACCTTTGTAAATACAAAAACCAGTTCAAAAAAATCTATTCAAAACACTCAATTCGTTATGTTATTTTTGCTGCGTTGCTGTAATGTTGAAATGGATCATTAAATAGGAGTACTATATTGACCTCGAAGAGGTTAGAGTGATCTCAATTGGCTTGACCTTAATAAAATTAAAAGCCAATTAGAGATCGAGTTATGATAAAAAAATTCATCACACGGTTTAGTTTAAAATTCACCTCCAATTAGTTTAGGAAATGACGTCACGCACAGAAAATATCGATTACGCAAAAAATGGCATGAAAAGAACAAAAATTGCTCTTTTTTTATAAAATTTCCACGTCAAAAAAGGTAAAACGAAAAAGCTTGTCCGACGACGAAACAAAAGGAAAATCCAAGATCACCGCGAGGAAGTCATTTTCGCGAGTCAACCAAGTCACGTGTAACCAAAAATTTAATCACGCGAATGATCAAAAACACTCTCCATTAAGAGAAAAATTACGTCGCGCAAGCAACACAAATAAATTTGCACAAAGGAATGAACAAAAAGCAGTCATATGGTCGTAACAAAAATCTGTACGACGAAATAAAAACATAGCAGCACAAGTCCTGAAATACAATCCAAAGAATTGAATGAAAAATTTAGAACTACTGTCCAGCAGATCAATTGAACAACGCCAGCGAAAAAGACAGAGCCAAAAAATAAGAGAAACTAAAATAATCAAACGACGTAAACAAGCATATTATCATTACTAAAATTCTTAAACCTGTTACTCCGAAGGCCAAATTTGATGCACTAAAAAACAAATAAAACAACGCACAATATTGTAGGGTGTTCAACCTCTAAGAACCGCGGCACCACCCTTCACACCATAAGCATAAGACTCCAAAACAGTTTCTGTGAATCGCATACATGGCGACTAGTGGGTTGAAAGGCTCTAAAAAAACTTAATGCCCGCAGTGCGCTACTGTTTGTCCCGTTTTTGAGGACAAAAAGTCAAATAGGTAAGACAAAAAATTGTTCAAGCGAAAAATCGCACTAAAAAGACCAACAGGGCTAATATAATTGCTACACACATCGTTAGAGCAATCGAAAACTCGAAAAATATGACAATTACTTAAAAAAATGAACAATGCAAAACCTTTTATAAAAGTTTCTAAATTTTTTGTCTGTTGAATCTGTCCAGTAACCAATTGAAAGACCTCAAAAAGTTTCGTTGGCTCTTAAACATCGATAAACCCTGAAAATGATTTTAAAAAATTTGAAAACGATTGCAAATTTTTCTGAAATGTCGCTAACATTTGCAAAAACAATAATATCTTCAGAACCATTTCATATTCTCCATAACCTATCCAGTAACACAATTTAACCCTAAGAAACGTTTCACTAGTCTATAATGATGGATAAACTCGAAAAATTGCAAATTTTATCAAAAAATTGCTAAAATTCTTGATATTAAATAGTTGAAAACCATTCCATTACCTCTTAGAAACTATGCAGTAACATATTAATAAACCCTAGAGGAGGTTACCTGGCCCCGAGTCTGGTCTTTATTATGTTTTGAAAGCTAAAACTTATTAGAAAAACGTGACAATATCTTAAAAGACGGCCAACTAACACGATCCAAATCCTTTGGATTGTAAAATACCACGAGAAGGCCAATAATCGCCTCAATAATCGCTTGACGGCTATTGAAAAGAACAGATTTACTCAGTGAACAAAGCCAAAAATTATAGAAGCAAAATGTAATGATTGTTTGCCTTCTTATAGAATATCTAATGATCAAAATTCAGAATCACAACGAGATTAATTTTAGCGTTGATGACAGGTCGGGTTGCAGTGTACAACAAAAACCACTAGAAACAGATTAAATTAAATCCCCAATATTATTCTCGCATGTAATCATGTCCGTAATCTTAAAATAAGGGTACTCTTCTGAAGAAAAGATTACAGGAAAGAAAAAACAGCGACAAAGAGTGAAAAAAGTGAGGACATTAACAGAGCACCATTAACAGAGCTTTCAAAAGCCTAGAAACTTGTTTAGAAATCACATGGCATCTAGTTTTATCAAATCAAAGTTTTAATGAGAAATCAATTTCTCGATACCAATACCAATAACTTCAACATCATGTCAACATTGAATTTTTTTAGTCATAGCAGCAAATAGTTTCAACTGAACTCTCCTACTTACCCAATACCAATACAAAATAACTTACCCAATACCTCGTGTCCCAAAAAATTCTTCAGACTAGCTTTCACTCCAGCTGAGAGCTCTTAACAATACATTTGTTGTTAAAAAACAGTCATCTGCATAAATTTAGTAAACAACCAGTAAAACAATGGTGGACTTGAAAGAAAAACTGCCGCAACAATGTTAAAAACAATACAAAAATCAGTCAGTGAAAAAAAAACGGTCCAATCAAATTCAATAATTATTACAGCGAAAAAAAAACGAACAAAAAAGATAAGAGTTGCAATCAAATTTACATTTAAAAAAACAATACCAGGCAGAAAAGGTGACGAAAAAATATTTAGTAAAAACATTTGTATGTAATTATCTCAATTTTTCATTCCAAATTAACGATTCAAATGAGCAAACTCAGAAAAGAAAACTCGTACTTCGAAAATTTCGTCACTCATTATAAAAATTTGCCCTCAGGTACTTTGCAACAAGCAGGCAGATAACACTGCTCTCTCAGGGGTCTTACAAAAATTGAACTGATTAAAAAAACATGATTGACTTGCAAAACTGGTCAAAGTTGATTTGAAAAAATTGATCAAATTTCAAAACCTCCTGTACTTCAAGGGCAACAACCAATCAATTGAAACGAAATTTCAAACATAGCTGAAAGATTGCCAGAAAATAGCCGCAATAGCTTTGTAGATCTGCAGTCTCAAAAAACAGTAAAAAAGACAGACCAAAAAAATTCATCTTTTCATTGAAGGCTGATATGTTCTATTTTGATTAAAAATCTGTATTTTGCTGCCTCTATTAGCTGCTCTCTAAAGACTTTCATTTAGAGTGACAAACACCCATTTGACCTTATCGGTTTGAACTAAAGTAAATAAAAGTCAATTTCAGAGTGAGGAAGTCATTTTTGTGAGTGAGGTAAGTCAAGTGTGACTAAAAATTTAATCACACAAATGAATAAAAAACTTGCTCCACTAAAAACTAAAAATGACTTCACGCACGCACTTCAGTTGAAATTGCATGAACGAATGAACAAAAAGCAGATTTGAAGTGGTTGTGACATCATATGGTCCTAACAAAAATAGCGCCGACGAAATAACATAGCCGGAAAAACTCCGGAAGCAACTCGAAACGTCAAAACTTCACTAAAAAGCTGAAGCCATTGATTTTTGTATTAAACCATTAACTCATTACCTCCCCAGGTCTGATCTAAGAATTGGTGAAATTTAAACCTCTCAAGAAGAGAAACAAAATGCAGCAAAATTTTATATTATTGAAAACGTAAAAGTCCCGAAATAAATAGGATGGTCAAAATACTGATAGGCTGAAAAAAACTGACAGTGCTATCAATTGCCCTAAAATAATTTAAGGTTCTAATCTCAAAAAGATCGCGAAAGCAAACGGCAGATAAAAATCTTAGAAACTAGGTTTAATTTTAATAATTTTTTTTTCTAAAAAAGAGTGCTCAAATCTAAGAATCAGAGAACCACTACAATTGGATTCCTAATCACTGAAATTAAGACAAAAACAACACATATTTCTTCCTTGTTGTATATTTGCTAGACAACATGATTCCATACTAATTCAAAAATTAAATTAATCAAAGAAAAGACAAGCAACAGAACAATATTCAAGGCAAAAAAATCGTTTAAAAACAATACCAAGGTGGGAAGAAAATTGCAATGAATAGTAGTAATTAGAGGTTGGAAAGGACTTTCTAGCAAACTCCCAGTACAGCCTTATGTTGAATTAAATCAATTGCAAACCAAAGAAATGACGAAAATCTAAGAAAAGCTGAAATCATTCAATTTTTTAAACTGGAAAAACAAATTTAACGAATATGAAGTTAAATTCCAGGACAAAGCTAGAATGATACAAACTAGAATGTGAAGAGTATTGACACAATGTAAGGAGCACCGTAACAAAAACACAAATCAAATTTTAAAAAATCAAGAAAAACGAATAAATTTCATTGTTCAGCATTCAAGACATTGAAAAGACAACGAGTCATCCGAGAACAAGGTCCATCCTTCTGAACGTAACAAAAAAAGAAAAAGCAGAAATCAAACCTACGAAAAATTGCAAAAAATGGTCAAAAAATTATTGAATCTTTATTGGAACAAAATTAAAGTCCCTCATGTTGCACAAAAGACTATTTCTAGTAATTAAAAGCAAAATACAAACAGATAACTGAGAAAAATTGAAAAAAAACTACCAAAATCGGATTATAAAAGACCTTTCAGCATGAATGATTCTAAGCATGAACTAATAAAAGACCTTTCAGCATGAACTAATAAAAGACCTTTCAGCATGAATGATTCTAAGACAGTTCTGTATGTGTTCAAAAAATAAAACTATGAAAAAATTAGACAAAATATACAATTTTAAATCAAAATTAGTTTATATGACCTCAAACAATCAATATATTACCAATTGGTTGCTGATAATTAAATGTACCAACTAAAACAAACAAATTTTGTCTTAAAGCCTTACTTAATTTTGTCTTAATTGTGTTAAATGCAACAATTAAACCAAATGTGCAAAAATCTGGCTAACATCTATCTACCTTCAAGCATTATTCTGTATAAAAAAATTCTAAGTCAAAATTTTATTCTTTCATCGCAATCCATGTACAAAGGAACTTCTCTCTCGGTAAAAACTTATTCACGCACCTTTTTTTCACTTTAGCTTTTAGGTGAAAATGTCACATGAACAAAAGTAATTCCTGCAAAAAAGACCGGCAGAAAACCAAGACTCTTCGGGAAATAAATAAAACAAGATAACCACAAAATAACTACGCTCCGCTTACAGTCTAACAGATATGCAAATGAGATGCTCTTTTTATCAGTTTGCTTTCGATTCAGAAGTGAAAAATTGAACAACAAACAATAAGTGCTAGATTATTTTCGTCCGTGGTTTACAATGTTAAGACGGTACCTATTATCTTAAGTGCTTTTTTAGTCACGCCTATTTAACTATC
Organism: Convolutriloba macropyga; assembly: GCF_964194025.1. Taxonomy (NCBI): domain Eukaryota; kingdom Metazoa; phylum Xenacoelomorpha; order Acoela; family Convolutidae; genus Convolutriloba; species Convolutriloba macropyga. The sequence goes on from NC_134470.1 coordinate 21,652,029, forward strand.
GATATTTACAATATTTAGAGAGGGCAGTCAGGACTATTTGTGCAAAATCACAGATTAACGAGTTTCCTAGTTCTTTACCTCGATGACGAAGAAACGCTGAGCAAAGATTGCACTGATTTTCAATAGCATAAAAATTAATAAGTGGTTACTTATTTTAGATATTCCACTGATCCCCGTGATTAATACCTCGTTGTACTTATTTTCATCAATTTGCCTAATTGCTGTAGCAGATAGTGCTGATGTCATGAATAACGCAACGAACACGAAGGCTGTTACCACGAAATGAACAACACAATTGTGTTTGTTACGTTTCCGGTACGAGATTTTGAGGTTACATAATGAAACAGACTTTTAAAACAGAGACCAGTTTAAAAACAGATTCAGGACAATTACCTGCGTATATTGATGGCGAACTAAAATAAAGGCGATTTTATTTGATATAAGAATCAAACTAAAATAAACATCAATTTTTCAAATAGGCAGTTTTTATTGTCTTAGCTGAAAAAATATTTAACATCAACATTTGCACAAAGCAAAAAAGGCACACGTAACAAACATAAGTTCCAGAACTCCCAACCACCACCCTAATTAACCTCAATTGAATTACCCAACGATTTATGTATCTAGAATTAGTCTCGAATTGTTTTTTCCAACCCCTTTTGCGGGAACTATATGTGAACATTCCACCATTTATAGATATTTGTGCTACTAAATTGCCATAATATTAGCGACAATTTTTTCGTTCTCAGTAACCACTCGCCCCCTAAAGGAGGCTGTTATTAGTATCAATTGGTTTTTACAATCGAAAGGAGTCGGATTATACCGAAGAGCCAATTTTTAGGATCTTCACAAATTCGTTATCTTTATCTAACACCAATGAGAAGTCAAAATTTGCTTGAACAGATTTTATCAATTAAGATACATTTCATGTACATCACTGATTTACTCCCGATTGTCTGCAAAAGCTTTTAAAGCTGATGCATGGGTTCTAATGGTGCATAGACATTGTTTGAATCGATCAAGGGACAGTGAGAGATTTCATGGCTTCGACGTTTTTTTAAAACACTTTGTGATTTCTTTCTTAATTTTACCTGTTTTTGTTTTGTCCCGTAGTTTCTTGGAAAAAAGCTCCCACTGACTATATAATACAACTCGGTCCTCTATGAAGTAAAAAATGACCTTTTAAATATTTTTTTCGTGATTATTTCATGTTTTCGTTGGCTTTAACACCATGTTTTTGAGAAATTTTAGTGAATTAATAGTTTTGCCTTTATTTCTTGTTCTTATTGTTTTCTTAATATTTTATTGACTAATACCATTGTGCTTTCTAATGAGGCATAATTGGTTTTATATATATATATATATATAGTTCTCCGTCGATAACTTAAGGTTTTTGTCGCTTCAAAACCATGCATTTTTCTTTTGCCTTTTCTAGTTTCGGATGTCTTGTTGCGGTATTATGACGTACTTTCATTAAAGACAAGACCATTGGAGCCATCAAAGAACTTGACTATTATTTTAGATCATTAGTTCAGGCTTTAAAATGACATTGAAACAGTTTGTTTTGGAAAATATTGAATGATTTTTGAGTTTTTTTAATCATCCGCCCTTCCGACATGTAAATAGCTTGAAACAAAAAAGCTCCCAGCTGCTTTTTAGTGAAGCTAGGCGAATCTGTTCAGTGCTTATAATTTTCATCTGCAGCATTTTCCTTCGATACTTCGAAAAAAGCAGTGGCCCTTCGAGTTTTGTCCAAACTTTATTTCTTGTCTCGTTAAAAAAAACGAGTCCCATCAGATTTCTAATGAAGTCAGTAACTTAATGTTTTCATTGTTAGCTCTAATTAATGAATTCCGTTTAATCTAGTTTTGCAACCATGGTGAATTTTTTTTTCAATCTAGCTTATTTCTGTCAATGCAATAAAGAAACACGATGTTTGCAGTTGTTCCATCATTAAATATCATGAAGTGGTTACCGATTTTAGACTGCATGTATTTACCACAGGTTACGCGAATTTTTTAAACTTTGACGCAAACAACTTTCAAAAATCTTTTCGAGTTTTGTGTTTTCGGTGATAAATAGTATCAATTTATTCAACATCAGTTATATTTATCGGATGAATTTAGCCCCATCATATTTCGAAGAAAAACGAGTTCACCTATTCCAAAATTTTTTGTCGCCTTTATTTTTGGATCATACGATTTGCTTAATATAAACGGCTGATATTAACGTTAGAATTAATACTGTTTAATTCGGGACCACTGCTGTTATTTTTTCGCTGTTTTCTTGTCAAATTTTTGTTATGACCATGGTATCACGCGTCAAGTCAAAGCAGACTTTATCGCGGAATTCTAACACCCTGCTGCTTAATTTTTGTTCTTGACGTCATTTCTTGCCGCATGCTGTATGGTTTGTCGGTCAATCAATTGACAAATTTTTCGAAAGCATTTAATCCTATTTGATAATACAAAATCGAAAGATTAAATAGGGTGTTTATTGATGAGGTTAGAGGGGCACGCAGAATACGCAGCTGTTTCGAATATCAATTTACTGTTGTTTGATTATGGGTGGCAAATATACGTAGTAAATCAGCTTATATAAATAGTGTAAATTACCCGCCAAAGCTTGATCTGGATGTGTGAAATTAGCTAGAAGTTAGCGCATGTGCCTTCTCACTTTTAACTTTCGGAGTCATGCTGAAACCCCTCCTTTCGAGCTAAGTTTCACCAAGAAGATATGTACGAAAATGTGAGTGTTTTCTTATTCCAAGCGATTTGGTCAGAATATCTGCAGGCATGTTTTCTGTAGTCAAATATGACAGTTCAAGTTTCTGGTTTTCTACCAGTTCTCGCACAAAGTGCAGTTTTATGGCAAAATGTTTAGTTTTTCCATGATGCATTGAATGCTTACTTAATGCAATACAAGCCTGATTATCGACAAAAATTTTCAGAGGTAGTTTACAGGAAATTCCTAAGTCCTCTAGGATTCCACTTAGGTGGATGGCTTCTTTACTCGCCTCAACAACAGAATTAAACTCTGCTTCAGCAGTTGATGTTGCCACAGTCTTTTGGGACTTACAACCCCAACTTATTGCTCCAGACGACTCACTTAACTTGAAACAAAAACCTGAAGTTCTCCTCCTATTATCTATGTTCCCTGCCCAATCCGCATCAGAAAAATTCAACAAATCCAGAACCTGAGTCTTACGGAAAGTTAAAGTCTGATTCATTGTTCCTCTTAAGTATCTAAGAACACGCTTGGCTGATTTCCAATGAACTTCTCCGGGATTTTCAACAAATGAACTTAGTGCATTAGCAGCAAAACAAATATCAGGTCTACTCGACAAAGCTAAATAGTTAACACAACCTATCAAACTTCGGAAATTAGTTTTGCTCATTCTAAGTTGCTCCTCACTCCCCTCCTGAGGGCAATCATTTTTTGAAAGTTTACAATTTTCTTCTAATGGTGTGCCAATTGGCCTACAATCGTTCATTTTGAAAGTTTCTAATATTTTTTCTATGTATTTTTCTTGCCTAATTTTTATTTCCCATGAAGTCCTCTCAATTTTCATTCCTAAAAACCACGTCAATTTTGAATAGTCACTAATTTTAAATCTCTTCGAAGTTTCCGCGTAAAACCAATCACAACAATTTTCAGAAAGGCCACAAATTATTAAGTCATCTACCCACAAACAAAGAACTCCAGCTATTTTTTCATCCTGTTTCTTTACAAACAAACATCGTCATGAAATGAGTTGACAAATCTTAGTGTAATCAAGAAGGCCTTCAAAGTCAAGAACCAGTTTCTTCCAGATTCTTTCAAACCATACAAGCTCTTTTTCAATTTACAAACAAATGGTTTTCCATTTTCATCCAAAAGTTCAAAACCTTCAGGTTGTTTAATGACTACATCTTCTTCAATCGGAGCGCTTAGATAAGCAGTTTTTATGTCCATTTGTTTTAACTAATAATCGTTAGAAATAGCCAGAGACATCAAAATTCTAATTGTTGAAGTCTAGTTGTAGGTGAGTATGTTCCATAAAAATCTTTTCCGAAAAATTGGCTAAAACCTTTTGTAACAAAACGAGCTTTATATCGACATATATCACCATCAGAGCCGAATTCCAAAGCAAAATGCCATCTGCTTCCTACTGGATTTTCATCACTTTTCACTAAGGACCAAACATTGTTTTCAACCAAACAGTCGTACTCATTTTTCATTGCTTCAAACCAATTTGGATTTTGCAAAGCATCATCAACATTTTTTGGAAGCAAAGGATCGATAGCCAGTTGACTCAAAAAAGAAACTTCATTTGAATGGTTATCAATGTCTGCGACTAACTTTTGTGTTTTCTTCTGTTTAAAGTAAAATTCATTTTCATTAAATCTTACGTTTCGTGACTTTCGGATTTTCAGTTCTCCTTTTCCGTCTTCAAACCCAATCAAATAACATTTACTTTTATCAGAATTCCCAAGAAAAATTCCCTTTTTTTGAGGTTTGATCTAATTTTTTGCAAAAATTATTTTTCAATATGCATAAATGCCACACAACCAAAAAGTTTGACGAAAGATAAATTAGGTTTTTCATTGTACATCAATTCAAAAGGTGTTTTCTCAAGAGCTGAATGCAAAAGCATGTTTTTGACGTAAAAAGCCATGTTCAAAGCATACGTCCAATATTTTTTGTCCAAGCAAGCGTTGTCTAAGAAACAGCGAGCAATAGCAACAGAAGTTCCCCAAATTCTTTCAATTTTTCCATTTTCTTGAGGAGTATATGGAGCAGAGTTTTCAAAACGAATTCCTTGGTTCCTACAATAGCGCTTAAACTCATTTGAAATGTATTCTCCACCTCCATCCGAAACTAAAGTTCCTGGTTTTCCAACATCAGCACAAAACTGTTTAAACTTATCCAAGACCTCGTCTCTTGTTTTCACAAAATGAACTTTTGAGAAACGACTGAAACTATCTACAAATCCAATGGCATAACAATGGCCATCAACGGCTTGAGGAGAAATTTTTCCTAAGACATCTGTATGCAAAATGTCCAAAGTTTCTTTCGCTCTTGTCATGCAATCTTTGGGAACAGGCTGTTTTTTCGACTTAATTAACCCACAAACTTCACAACACTCAATATTTGAATTACTTATTTTCATACCCTCAACAAATTCTGGCAGACGTTTCAAATCAGAAAAATTGTTATGTCCCATCTTTGCATGCCACATTTGTAAACTGTCAACATTAAAGCAATTTTCATTAGAACAAGGAAAAATTTTCCACACAAACAATCCATTTTCAACTTCAAAAGGAAACGAGACTTTATTAAAAACCAGTTCAAGTTTTTCACCGAAAGAAACATCGACATCCACTTCTCTAAGTTTTGAAACAGAAATTAAGTTTTTTGAGTTATCAGGTAGAAATATAGCATCTTTTAAAACAATTTTTTTCAATTCTTCATTGCTATTCTTAGCGAAAAACTCAACATCCCCTTTTCCTAATATTGCAGAGTGCGTTTTGTTGGCATTGTGAATTATGCCCGAAAAAATTTCATCCAGGTTAGCAGAAGTACTTTTATCTTTAATCATGTAGTTTGTTGCACCAGAGTCAATGATAAAATCTTGGTGTCAACACAATTCTCACTCGAGAAAAAACTAAAACTTTCCTCTTCTTGTTCCTCCGATACTAAATTTTGACTTGCTTTCGAATTATTTTTTCGTTCATTTTTCATTGCATGGGATTCAAATTTTTTGCAAGTAAAACAGTTGTTGGCAATTTGTCCAATTTTTTTGCACTTAAAACAAGTTATTTTTGAATTAGGTTTCTCTTTGTTAGGTTCCGATGGTTGTGCACGACAAAATTTTGCAATATGCCCCCTCTTGTGACAATTAAAACAAGTTCGATCATTGGTAAAGAAAACGGATTCTGATTTCTCTGTATTTCTGTCGTTGCGTTTCTCAGTTTCAAAATTTATCAAATCACGTTTAATTTCATCCAAGGTTTTATCTTGACCATATTTTACCAGAGTACAAAAACTTTCAAATTCACGAGGAAGTCCCTTCAAAAGTATCGAGACAAACATTTTTCCACTTATTGACTCATCGACTTCGGAAAGGTTCAATTGCATGTCCTCGGCTCTAGTAATATAGTCTACTATGCTTTCGTTATTGTATTTTCTCAAATTTGTTAAATCAGATATTAGTTTTTGTAAACGCGGCCTCTCAAAACTTTTAAACCTCTTACACAACACGCTCCAAGCTTCAGATCCTTTTCCCCTATATGGTCGCAAAAATAAAACTGACTTTTTGTCGAGGCACTGACCAAGTTCATACCAAAAGGCCATTTGTTTTTCGTCAAAAATCTGTTTTCCCTTTCTATCGGCCGCATCAATTTGCTCCTGTGAAGGTCGTCCCCTCAGCGTAGGTATAAAATCCCTATATCCTACAGCGCCGTCAAGAATTTTATTCAACTTCAAAATATACATTCGTGCCTCAAACTGCTCAGAAAAATAGACAAAGTCTTCTTCTTTACCGCTAAAGAAAAGTTTATCAATTGTTTTGCTATTCATGCTTAAGAAGTTGAGCTATTATTGTGTGTTAAGAAAACTTTTGAAAATGAAACTTAAACGTTCAACAAGGTAAAATTAAAGTTAAAAACTGATTGTACGCTAATCGAACAAACAACTTAGACAACTAAATTAAAGAACATCAAACAGTTCTTGTTTTGTTTCAACAAATCATCTTAATTTTAAAAGCAAAAGTAACTTAGAATTTGGAAAACACACATAAACGTCTTTTAAAAGTAAAACTATTGGCCACCAGACACCTTTTATTTATGAAACCTTTCGACCTCTACTTAAAAGTTTTGAATAGCAAAGCAGATTCTGCAAAAAAATCGTCACTATAAAAAATAAAAAATTTGTAGAAAGCACTGCTCTTCAAAAGCTATATGAGAAAATCTGTCTACTTAGTATAAAAGATGACCCATTTTGTTTGAGAATGTAGTATCCTTGACAAAGTTGGAGTGGACATTGACCAATATAGCCACTGATTCCCCCACTGAGACTAAGCACAAAGAGGACGGATCCTCCAGATAATTTATCAAACACTAGCTTAAATTTTCTCTTACGCATGGGCCAATTTTCGCAAAATTCTTCAAGCAAGCTTTCTATGCATCACCTTTTAATATGCTGTTACTATAATCAACCATATTGCAGCTTTTCATATGTTTCTCGAATGGTTTACACAATGTTACATGCCCTGCAGGGATTCTGACCAAAATCGCTTTTAATGGTTTACACAATGTTACATGCCCTGCAGGGATTCTGACCAAAATCGCTTTTACAAGTTCAATCTGTTTTACAGATAGATTTTACACCTTTTAGTAAACGGACTCTTTTAATCGACCCTCTTTTGTTTCAATCGACCGTTTTTTTTGTTAAATCACGAGTGGTTTCCGCACACCCGTAATCAAACTTTGACGCGCGCTGGAATCTTTAACTTAATAAATATCAAGCATAAAATTAATTCACTAAATCAACAGTTTCAGAGTTTGACTCTCTCTCTCTCTCTCTCTCTCACACACTGTCTTCTCTCTCTCTCTCTCTCTCTCTCTTTCTTTCTCTCTCTCTCTCTCTCTCTCTCTCTCTCTCTTTCTGTGTCTTTATTGTTCTCTCTCTTTCTGTGTCTTTATTGTTCTCTCTCTCTCTCTCTCTCCTTCTGTTCCTGCCTTTGGCACTCTCTTTTGATCAGGGCACCCTCTCTTTCTCTGTCCTTCGTTGTCACTCAAGCAGGCCACCCTTCTCTTGTCTTGTCTCACTTGTCAGTTTTCTGGGCCCATAACCTATTGACGAGGTTAGAGGGGCACGCAGAATACGCAGCTGTTTCGAATATCAATTTACTGTTGTTTGATTATGGGTGGCAAATATACGTAGTAAATCAGCTTATATAAATAGTGTAAATTACCCGCCAAAGCTTGATCTGGATGCGTGAAATTAGCTCGAAGTTAGCGCATGTGCTTTCTCACTTTTAACTTTCGGAGTCATGCTGAAAGTGTTAACCATGCTGGATAATCATAACGCTTTATTTCTTGAAGGAACTTAGTGTTTGAATTTTTATGTAAAATTTGGATAAAAGTTGAGCTCTTATGCAAAATTAGGTGTTCATTTGCCATTCTAAATGTGAAATTTGTTGCTCAGCTCAATTTTTGTTCATTATAGCGAAAATACAAATAACCAGTCTGGCATTGGCCTCGCTGGTATATACGTCATAATTTGAGAGTACAAGTTTTAAATTACAAAGCATGATTTATCCTTTATTATTTTTCCGTTTTCCTATCTCTGCTTGATTTGGTAGATATTTAGGCCAAGAACGTGGATAAGCGGGGTCGGAACATTATGTGCAAACGCACAAAACCTAGCCTCCCTGTTTTTATCTATCTCTATTCCAATGTTTGCATCATAATGCCGGTACTTTAACTTAAGACGCTAGAGACATTTGTTTTCTATGTTACAAGCATATGATAATTTTTCTATCACGTGGAAGGAAAGATTAGCAAATTTTAGTGAGAATACGGGCTGCAGTGGCTTACCTTTCTAGGTATTTCCATTGTAGGAATCGGTGGAAATAGAAAGTGTTCAGGTACATGTGGTATGGCTCATCAGCCAGGAACTCCATGACACACTGTTCCAGCTCTAGGAAGAGGTCTTTGGGCAGTCCCTGCTGATCTGTCGTTTGGTCTATTGAGCTCGCCGCCTTAACACAACAGCAAACAAACTTCGACGTAGTTTTATCTTCTACCTATATCTAGTAGCTCATCAAATATTGGTGACAATTTCCCATCAAGGCTACGTGCAAAAATGAGAATTCTTAAACAGTTCAATCAACCAAAATAATTGATAAGAACACTTGCAAACTCCCATGTTCACTCAGATTACGACTTTTGAGAAATTTCGATCCTTTCCTAATTCAATTCTGAAAAGTGCCTGAGCTATACAGATGCCAAAGGAAGGAATAACGATGTGCAAGATACTGACATACTCAGTCACTCAGTTCCCTTAATTTCAAGAAAGGTTCAAAACAATAAAGTAGATTCACATGTCAGTTGTAATTCACTTCAGGTGAAAGCATTTAAACGACTTAAATGACTCACCTGAAACCAGTCAGACGACGAAACAAAAAACATAGCAGGACAAGTCCTGGCCCCCAATTCAAAGAATTTTTCAACCAAAAAAAACAAGAACTAAAACGACTGTGAATGGATTGGGAAACTCATTTAAAAAATCTGGTAAAAATGGGAAAAAACAGTAAGAAATCAAAGTCAAATTGCCGCATGTGAACAAATAACCACAATAATACTAATCAATTTGAAACAAGAACATGAAAATTAAAAACGAAAGAGTATCTCACCAGATGATATCGCATCCGATAAAAACTTCTTTTTAAGTTTTGACTTCAGAACAACTATTGGCAAAAAACCATGCTACACAATAAATTTTCTTGCATTAAAGGAATACAAATTGACAGAAAAACCAACTAAAAATTTTATGTAGAGAAAACGGAGGTAAAGAAAATGAAGGACGACATCAAAAAACATTCTTGAAATTTAAAAAGCTATAAATTATGCAAAAATTTCCAATTTGCTTCTCCCCAACCATGATCCTGCAAAAACTGCTGTTACTGCTTCTGATCAAGCATTCACCAACCCAGCACCTGGCAGATTTTAAAAACAAAGAATGAAAAACAAAGCCGAAAAGCAAATAGAAATTTGTATGAAATATTTCATTGAGAAGTGCCCTGCCAAACTTTCACTGACTGCAAGCAACACCTCTAAAATAGCTTTGAATAAAAAATTGAACAAGAAAAAATAGTGAAAAGCGCAAAATCAGACGAAATTAGCGCAAATATGCAAAAGATAGAGACGCAAATAGGAAAATTTTTTATTCAAATCGCTCAATTATCTTTATCAAAAATCACAAATTAAAACCACTTCCATCAAAGGTCAACCAAATCAACGAGAATTACTAATTTGAACCCTAGACCACAAATGCAACTAAAAATTTGAAGAATACAAAAAGCATTTGAAAACATAGCTGGCAGATTGCCAGAAAATAGCCGCAATAGCTTCGTAGATCTGCAGTCTCAAAACAACAGTAAAAAGAGACCAAAAAAATTCGTCTCTTCATTGAAGGCTGATATGTTAAATTTTGATTGAGAATCTGAATGAGTTTTTGCTGCCTCTATTAGCTGCTCTCTAACAACCTCCATTTAGAGTGACACACACCCATTTGACCTTATCTCTTTGAATTAAAATAAATAAAAATCAATTTCAAAGTGAGGAAGTCATTTTTACGAGTGAGGTAAGTCAAGTGTGACCAAAAAATTATTCATGCAAATGAACAAAAAAGAAGCTTGTTACGCACTGATTTTCAAAGGGGTTTATATATGGTGTTAATGAGGTAAATATTTGAAGCAAACTATCAGAATAATTGTCATTTTACAAGGACTTATTTTGATGTTTCACAGTGCGATTTTTAGCAGATATATTTTAAATTTAGCTAGTGATAGCCTTTTATTGAGCGGTTCGGAAGTGCGATATATCCACTAGTTTGCCTTGTATTTTAGAGCTTTACTAGTAGTGATTTCAACTTTAATGAAGTTGGCTCAAACTTGGAGTTTTAGAGAAAATATCCAGTTCAATCTTAAATTATTTCAGCACTAATTATTCAATAACTTTCAATAAGAAGTTTCTCAAGTTTTGTCAAGTTTTATGAGATGTTAAGCAACTGATTGTCAGGTTGTTTCTCCGGTGTTCTAGTGATAGTGGCTTCCGCAGGACTGTGCCTCGAGTTGTATTGGTCCTTCGCAAATATTTACTGATTTTCAAGTTGGGCAATTTCCTGCTTTTGTACGTCTCTTGATGTTTGTTATGTACATATACAAATTCCTTATTAGCACCTACTTTATCAGAATAATTACTTCACCAAGTACATAATCTCTCATAAAGTTATTTACTAATTATGTGAATTTGTCTTCAAGAAACTCAAAAAAGTAAATATTGAGGCTTTTAGGCACTTGAAATATTTATCTATGAACTGTCACTCTGCGGTTGTTTTTCATAAACATAAACAAATTAGGGGTTACAGGCCTAGATGGAAATAATAGCTATATATGGCCTTGAAACTAAATGAATATTAGCAATTATTTATGGATATTTTAAGGAATATCATCACGTAACTATGAGGGACGAAACAGGGGCGTGACACTACCGGACTTTATGAAAATTTTCCATGAAACTTTTAGGGAAAGAACTGGGTTCTACCATTTTTTCCATAAAACATATAATCTGCACGCGTATGAGGATACACATATATTTTTGTTTGGAGCCACCCAATTTATGTTTTCTTAGAAAAGTGTTTGGAATGAAAGCATTTAAGTTGAAGACATTTAAAGAATGTAACAGAAATAAAGTTTAAGTTAGGACAAATTGAGATAAAAATTAAAATAAAGAGGGTTAGGACAAGATTAAAGGCTTTAAAGGAACATTAAGGATGTGAAGATGCGCTAATTCAGAAGGAAAAGAGCGAGGACATAAGTTAATGTTAAGGTTAAAGAATAGCAGGAATTAGTACTAGAAATAATCTTGGTTATTTCGCTGAATAAGGGCTCTAAACTTTGAGAAGGAGTAGGAGAAGGATACTGGTTGAATGAGTGGGCTAAAGCACTGGTTAATTTCTGGGATTGAGGCACTGGTTCGATTATTTAAAGCACTAATGGTTAGAACTTAATGAGTGAAGGGACACTTAATCAGTTAAAAGTTTAATACTTGTCGAACTATTTAAGACTTTCAAGAACTCAAAATATACTTTCCTCACGAGTTAAAGCACTGTTGTCCTGTTCGTCTTCTGTGGTAGTTTGTTCGTCTTCTGTATCAAGTTTGTCTGTTTCAAATTGAAGATGCGCTTTTAGTTGGACAGTTAAAGAGTTGAAGGAAAACTTGAAGATTGCTCTCCCTATGAACAAAACTTATGTCTCTTGCGGAGAAGTCTGAAGTTTTTCTCTTCTGGTCGTCAATTGCTTTGTCCAGGTGGTTGTCATTCGTAATGCTGTCGTCGGGAGTAGGAACTACAGTGATGCATGTTACTCGTGCAATACTTTTCCGCCTTTTGGCTTTCCTTGAAGCCTTTATGGATTACTGCATTGTATCGATGCATGGTAGTTACTCCACTCTTCGCTGGATGATAAGTTTTAGGTCAGGCTGCTCACTCAGAGCAAGACCAGGAGCTTCTTTCCTTTATTGTCGTGCATTTGGACGCTTGAGGTCCTGTTCGGGGAGAAAGGAAAAATGTCTAAGAAAAACAATTTTCATCACTTTTTGCACGAGCTCTTCAGTTTCCCTTTTCATTGTCTTTCACTGCCTTTGGCAATTTGTCTGCCTCTCGAGTATAAAATGAACGGAAACCTGTGGTGCTGTATGTGCAGTTCATGGACAGCAATATGTTTTGTTCTCTGAAAGTTTGGCTGAAAGTTTCCCTCTGTGGTGAAATATTCAAATGGAACTCCATTTTGTGAAACTTTTGCAATATTTTTGGTTTTGTGACCAACTATCGCTGTTATCACATGTTATGGTGGTTCCCTTTGTTCTTTTGTCTGCTGGATTCGGGCTTCTATGTCTAGTTTTCTCAGTTTGGCACTTATTTATGTGGTATTTGTTTCAGGTGTACTCTACTTTTAGGTCGTGTGGTGATGTGTTTATTGATATTACTATTGAATATGGTGTTTAAACATGTTTGAAGTGTAGTTATTTGGTTGAAAGGTGGATGTATAATGATGGGGATAGTGGTTAGGGGGGTCGAATTTTGCAGTGTTTTCATGTTTTCTCGAGTTTTTCAGGGTGTAAATAGGGGATAAAGTTGCAGCTAGTAAATGATTTTACTAATAAGTGACAGTCAGTCAGAGTAGAGGCAGGTTGCTCTTGGCCAGATTACGTGGTTGAGTGAGTGTGTTAACAGTGAGTGCCTGAATGTGCTGTGCGAGAATGGTGCACCGATGGAAATGAACTAGTTTCAGTGCAATTGTTATCTCTATGTAGTGTAGTTTTCAATCATTGGTAGTTTTTCAGTGATATCTGGGGAATGCAACAATTATGCTTGGTTTTACTGGTAAAGCTAGTAGCTGTGATGCAGGTGAGCATGTGGTAATGTTTTCGTGGCAGTGCGTAGCTATATGATGACATATTCGTGAGAGTGCAAGAATGGTGATATAATGACTTTTTTCATTTTTGAGCATTAACTTTACTTTACTTGTGAAGTACTGGTTATAGACTGATTCTAAGGGTTCTAGACACTTACCCTGGTTGTTAGCAACAGCTGTGTGTGATATGAACTGGTTTGGGAGAGTAATCGGTACTAATTTTCACACGTAATTTTTTCGTAATATAGGTCATTTTTCCGCATCAGGACTAGTGGTACATATATGTGAATTTTTCAATTTTTATTAACTTTGGGCAAATTTTTTGGCTTGGCCCACTCGGTAGACATTGGCGGGGAGCAACTATGCAATAAATTCAGGTTTTGGAACACTTTTTGGTCAACTTTTTTATTCATGTTTGAGAAAACGAAAAATGCGAAAATTCGGGGGCCTCAGCGTCACTCAATTTTAAATTGCTCCTCCAATCGGGCTCAAAATTGGCAGGTCACTTCAGTGGCTCAAAAAACGCTGCAGCGCAAAAATTTGGCGCAATTTGAGCTTTTTTCGCAAAGTTATGACTGTTTTCGTGATCTGAACCTGGCTATTTTTGAATCATCAAATTTCGGTCTGAATAAGTTGTCGCTGTTCATACATTATCGGTATTGAATGGTTGAAATGGTACTGTCTATGCTTGGTATTAATGTATATTACTGAATTATAGGGTTTGAAGCTATTTATTGGGTAAGAACATTGATTTTTGAGTCCAAAATACTAATTTTCAGGCGTGATTTTTCCACTAATTGAACTTTAGCAAGAAATGTGTCAGTCTGGTGATGTTCTAGTGGCCTAAATCAGGTGCTAACTGTTAGTACTGATATCTGTGGCTATCAGGGTAGCATTTTGGTAGCTTTGGAAGTGATTAACATGTGTTTTGTTTCAGTTTTTTCGTAGAATTTGCTAGATTTTTATTTGAGGTGCGTCATGTTTGGTGCATAAGTTGACATAGGTTGGAGATGATTGATTTTTGACGGTAACTGAGGGTCATACTATGGTGAGTACTATGTTGGTGGCAGCTATTGGTGCAGTTTGATACATGATTTGAGGTCATTGTGTTGAGTTTTTCACATTAGAATTTTGGACTAAATTTGGTCAAAGATGTGCAGATTTCGATTTTTTTTTACTTCTGTCAACATTTATGAACTTCTGTGCAATTGTATTGTTATTAGTCTTGGACAACTACTAGGGAGACTGAATATTGGATATGGGCTCATAAGTCGGCTATTTGGTACTATTTTTCTGGTCTAAATCTGGCTCTATTTTGACGAAATTGAGAAGAGTCTGGTAGGCTTCAGTTTTTTGCTATTATTTCAACATTTTACTGAACAATTTTCAATATTTTTAATATGGGCGTGTAGAGCTTGAGCATACAATTGTTTTAAGCTAATAATATTGGGTTTTCGATCAATATTTATAATTTTATGAACATGTCCGTAAATTTTCAAAAAGTCTCCAAAATTGAGGGCCCCAGCGTCACTCAATTTTTAAATTGCTTCAATTGAGCTCAAAATTAGTGAATCGCTTTATCGGCTCCAAAAACCATGCAGCGCAAAAATTTGGACAGTTTCAACCATTTTTTAACGAGTTATAACGTTTTTGCTGCAGTGAACCTGGGTTTTTTGAAAAGGCTCAGATAGGGGATAGGTTATTGGCTATGAGGCTATAAAAAACTTGTTCAAAAAAATTGATATTGCTATGGTTGGACTGCTCATGAGGGGCTAACTGAATAAACAATAAAATTGGGCATATTCTGGTTTTAAGATGCATTTTTGATCACTTTTTTCAGAAATTACACTCGATTTTTTGTGAATTTCGTTACTTTGGCAGTCTTTTCTCAGCTTGTATTGGCAATAGGGGGCTGGGATTGCATATTCTGAGAGATAAAGGTTTGCGAGTGCTGATGGTTTGGTTAATTGCTGTCAGAAGTTAATAATTTTGACTTTAGTGAGAGATAACTGAATTTTTTCTGAGAAAATTGTGGCAATTTCAGAGCTGATTTGGGTTTAAGTCTTCATGGTTGATACTGGGATGGGACGGGGCTGGTTTTTATGGTACTACAAGGCTAGTGGGGGGGTTGCACTAGGGTTGTAGGGGGTATAAGTGGCTTTAATCGGGTCAGGTGGGAAATAAAGTTTTTGAAGCAGTGAATTGAAGCAGAAGCGCAATTTTCGTTTTTTCGTCATTTTTCAACATATACTTGGCAATATTGGGTTTTTATGGTTGTTTGACGTTGTACCATGGGGTGGTAGCTCGGAGTGGCTGCTAGAGGCATTTGGGACAGTATTTGGCGTATGTATGGGGTATAATTTACACTACATTTTAATCAATTTTACGCATTTTGGTAGGGTTCGATATTTTTGTCATAACTCAACGTTTATTAATTTTTGACGGGATTTTTGGGTACTGGGATGTCAAGCTTGAGCAGTAAGATGCTCTAGGGCTATAAAATAGGTCAATTGGGGGTTTTTGTAGGAGTTATGATTGAATTCATGCGGATTCGAAAAGTGCCAAAAATCGGGGGCTCCAGCATCACTCAATTTTTAAAGTTCAAATCTCTTCAAAATTTGCAAGTCGGTTCTTCGGGTTGAAAAATACTGCAGCGCAAAAGTTTGGGATGATCGGCGCATTTTTCCCAATTTTATGACTATTTTTCTGAAGTGAACCTAGGATTTTTGAAAGGGTCAAATTTGGGCTAAGATTTGAGTACTTAGAACGCGTCGGAAGGGGTCAATTATAGCTGGAATCGCTTCTACTGGATGAGGGCTTTACAAAACAATAGATTAATCCAGGTTCGGACAAGTGTTTCTTGAGATATATCAAAATAACTAGGCTTTGGGGTCAAAATTTTTCTGATTTTGGGCAATTTTTGGACTTTAGGGCTACGTTGCTCAGGCTTGTTGGGCTTTAGGGACAAATAGAGGGTACTGCTGGACTGTACTGGGTCTGTTCATGCTAGTGGATGTAGATGGTTATGGGTAGAGGGTCAAAGACTTGACATATAAGCTCAAAAATGATGTTAAAATCTAATTTATCATAGCCACTGGCGAGTTTTGGAAGACTTAAGTGTGAAATTCCTGCATCTATTACTAATTCTCTCAGCTCATAAAGACTTGCTAATACAGATTCGTATGTGGGTTTGTGCTAGTACCTAAATTTGATGACTAAACTAAAGATATAACGTTCGGAAATGGGGTCAACGTAGAATAAAACTGAGCCAATATCTGGTGGATATCTAAGTCTGATTGCACTTGGGGCTGCTGGTTACCAGCTTTTGACTTCTCGGGCTAATCCCTTTGCCATTTCAAGGTCTGCTGATATACAGTGTGCAAAAGAGTGTGGAGAGTATAAGATATCTGTTGGTGAACTTAGATATATTGCATTTATTTCTTGGCTAAAATGATTTAAGTTTTGATTTGAAGAGCCTGGTGAAGAGTTTTCTGTTTGAGATCTGGTTACTGGTTTGTTTGCTGAACTGCTGGACTTTTTCCCTGAATATGTTGCTATACTAGCTCTAACTTGATCTAATTTTGTCTCTACTTGGTGTATTTGATTGTTTTGATGCTTGTGCTGATGCTTTTATTGCTTCACATTTTTCTTCTTGTTCCAATCTTGCACATGCATTTTTTGGTCTAGGACTGCCTGATCTTCTAACTTGGTTGGTTAGGTAAGGGTTTGTTCTATCTTCTTCATGCAACATTATTTCTCTATCGCATTTAAATCCGCGTACATTTTTTCGCTGTTGGTAGTCTAGTGATTTGAATGCACTTTTCTCTGGTTTTCGTTTAGGATTATAAGGTAGCGCTCTTATTTTTCTGTCAGTTATTGCAAATTGTTCTTCATGTGTTTCTGGAGGCGATTCAACATCTAATGGTACTATTGATGGTTGGGACTGTTGGGAAGGTAAGAACATTTCATCATCTGATGAGGATGATACTAGAGGAACACGATTTTCTGGTTCATGCTGTCGAATTTCATCAGCAATTAGTGGATCAACCGGTATTGCTGCTATTTGTTCAGCATCTAGGTTCAGGTCAGCTAGATTTTTATCTGAACTGCTAGTCTCATCGAATAAGTTTGGGAGTGCTTCATCTGAGCTTGAAGAATCAAACACCGGAAGATGTACTGGTGCTGCTACCCTTGGTGGTGCAGGTCCTGCTGCTGGTCCACCTAGGGGGACGTTTATGGTCACTCTGACTGGGTCTGGTTTCACTGTTTTTGATTGATGGACTTCCTTTTCCTGTTCACTAATCAATTCCGGAATGTGCTTGTCGAAAAGATCTGGTTCCATGTGTTGCCGTCTTGATGGATCAGGTTGAAATTTTACAGGATTAATTACTTCAAGGTCTTCAGGGGTTTCACTTGGCTTAATTGGTTTCAATCTGATACAGTGAACACATTGTGTGTAAATCGTATTTACTTTTCGAATGATGTAATTAGAGTCAGTAAGGACTTTTTCCACTCTATACAGCGGTAGCCATTTCTGAACTTGGGAAGCTATTACTGTTGACTGTTCTAGTAGCTTAGGATTCGAAAGTAAACAGAATGATTGCTCCGGAACTGGTTTTGCTGAGGCTTTTTGGTCATAATACTTTTTATACTTCAAGTATGCAGTCGTTAGTTTTTCTTTGTTTTCTCCAAACTTTTGCATCATGGCACCTTGCAGTTCATTTACAAAATCAGAATTTACTGCTACTGCATCCATTACTTTTCTGAAGAACCTAATGTGAAGGGGCTTTATAGGTTCTCTGCCATGGAATAAAGTTGAAGGACAACAATTTGTCGCTGAATGATAAGAAGTATTATGAATGAATGTTGCTAATGGAACATATTTATGCCAATCTTTCCATTGTTCCTCAGTATTGAGCTTCAATATTCGTTTTAGTGGTCCGTGAGATCATTCTACTGCTCCAATGGTCTGAGGGTGCTTAATGAGGCATGCTTCAGCTTTAATTCTAATAAACTTGCTAATTCTGACATTAATTCTGAAGTAAAGTTTGTTCCTAAGTCACTAAGTACTGTTTGAGGAATGAATGTAGCTGTGTTGGAAGAACACCTTAACTAGTTCTCGAGCTACTGTATCAGCATATCAATTGGTTAACGGAACTGGGAATAGGTACTTTGTAAATACATCTATTCCAATCAAAACATACTTATATTGCGAGGACTTTAGGGGGCCTACTAAATCAATTTGTAGCATATCTCCTGGATATGATTGTAGTGAACTGACTGGTTGCAATTTTGGTGTGATGTGGCTTTTTGGAACTCTGTTCATTTGGAGACAAGCAAGGCAGTTTTTGATGAAACTAATGAAATGTTCGGTGAAACCTGGGTAATAGAATCGCTTTCTAAATTCCTGAATTGTTGCTTTGATGCCTAAATGACCTGCTGTTTGTGAATTCTGGAGCCTATATATAGTCTCTTTCCACAAATGCTTAGGTACGCAGAATTGTTTATGAAGTACTTTTCCAGTATCATCATAAAAATTCTGGTATAAGACATTTCCTTCAAGAATTAATCTATTTAAATGTTTGTAATACTTTTTTAAATTGGTTGAAGCATACTTTAAATCTGGTTGTTGATTATTTTGTTGAATCCAGTTTATTACTGTTCTAATGTCTGTATCTTTTTGCTGCTCTTCTGCTAAATTGAGGCTAATTAAGTAGTCTGTAAGATCTGGGAACTCATCTAATGGATTTGGATACTCAATTGAATTTATTTCTTGTTTTCTTTTAAGTTTTAATCGACCTTGTATTTCTGTGATTGGTAAATTATTCTGTTTCTTTTTGTAATCTTCATAAACTCCGAGTTTTTTAAGGACGTCAAGTTCAGCACTATTAATTTCGTCGTCGAAATTTTCAATATCAAATAACACATTTAGTTCAATGTCAGGATTCTGGGCTTCTGTGTCTATTTCTATTTCTCTAACTGGAATTCTATCCGTTAAAATTAAAGACTTTGTCGCTGTTTTATCGTTCTCCATTCTAGAGAGAAAATCTGCTGCATAATTAGCACGTCCGGGAATGTGAGCAATTACTATATTAAAGGCGAGTATTCTGTCTAAAAAATTCCAAAGAGATGGCGGTATTACTTTCGACTGAAAGAATTGTGTAAGGCTTTTGTTGTCAGTTCGTATAATTACTTGTTTACTTGATCCCCAAATGTAGAGCGAAAAATAGTCCAGCGCGTAGTACAAAGCTAGGAACTCTTTGTAATAAATTGAAAACTTTGTGTGGCGTTAAACAAATGCGATCGAAACGATACGGGAGCGTATGTTTTCTTTTCTTTCGTTGCTGTTTCATTTACATAGTCTTCCACCATTAGTACACAACCTGCACCGTGGTAACTAGCGTCAGAAAAAATTACATACTGCAAGCCTGGTTTTGGCAATCGCAATGTTACATTTGTTGCTTCCATTAAATCCTTCTTTATTACTTCTAATGCTTTTACAAGTTCTTCTGTGGTTTCTATTACTGCATCCTTCTTCAGGAGCTTGTAAAATGACATTAGTTTTTTACCTAGGTTAGGGATGTAAATGCGGAAGAATTGCGTGAAGCCGATTAGTCGTTCTACCTGTTTTGTTGTTTTCGGCATTTTAAATTTATCAAGGAATTTAGTTATTTTCGACTTTTCTGGTGATATTCCTTCTGCACCGATGTTATTTCCAAGGAATTTCATTGTATCTGTTGCCATTTCACAATTTTCGGGCGACAGTTTCAGTCCTGATTGACGTATACAGATAAATATTTCTCGCAAAGCGGGTACCAATTGTTAAAAACTTGTTACTGCATTTCCAATATCATCCATAAACTGGGTAAAATTCCCTGAGGCTAAGCATGGGTCCAAGTAATGTCTAATAAATGAGCTGAATCCAGTTACTGATTTATTCAATACTTGGGCAAGACATTTATAAGCATAAGTTCTCGAAGCAAAGTTAAATGCTAGCAGTTGCACTGATACATCGTCTGCCATTTGCACACAGTGGTATGCTTGAGAACTATCAAGTTTCGTAAACAATTTTTCCCGTTAAAGTAGTTTATTGCATCACTCATGTTCGAAATTGGGAAATTTGTATTCACAATCGTTTTTCAGCAAATGATTTACTTTTCTCAAGTCAATTAATAGTCTAAGTCTTCCTGAATTTTTCCGTTGTGCGAAAAGCAGACTACTATATCTTGATTGAGACAAAGCTGTTATTAGTCCGTAGTAATGCATTAATGCTAGTTCTACTTGTAGCTCAATTCTCAGATGGATAGGCGTTGGAGGGCTTTGTTCATAAATTGGTATGCTTCTTTCTGGAGTTAACTTTATTTTCAAATCTGTATTATACCCGACGTCAAATCTATGTTTTGCAAAGATATCACTGTATTCAACTAATAATTCGCCTACTACAGCTTTTTGCTCATCATTGAGGGCCGATTTTTCCCACGGAAACTTGCTCAAAAAGGTGATTTTATCCTGATGATTACCCTTTGGATCTAATTTCTCCATTTCTTGCAGTTTTAGCAGTTGCTCAAATATTTCTCTCTGCAGGGGCGACAAATTCGTCGGATCAGGGCACGTTTAAGGCGTTGGGAACCACAATTTTTCATATTCTGGAGCCGGCTTTGCTGGTTGAGCCTTTCTTTTTGGCATATCTGTGACTTGAATTAGTTGATTTATTTCTGTTAAATAATTTTCACTCATTTTTGCTACATTTATTAATTGAGGATCTACTTCTAACAACTTTTCAGCTTGATCAGACGTTAAGAACGAGAATTTGGCTATTTCTTTGCCTTTATTTATGGTAATTGGGTGGTCAGTAATGTTCAAGACATAGATGTAAAGAATATTATTTTCAGCAACTTTACTTAAAGAGGACGTTAATATTACTTCGCTATCTTTTTCAAAGATTTCGTTTGGCATGATTACTCCACAAAGGTCAGTAAATGATTCTAGTTTGCCCTGAAGCTTGCATTCTAGTACTGCTTGTTGATTTGGCTGTAATACTTGCTTTTTCTGTGTATAAACTCCAAATTTTTTACGCTTTACTACCCTTCTGGGTTGCTTTTCTGGCTTTATTTCATTTATTTGCAGAGTTTGATCAGGAAATTTAATGTAGCTTTGTCCTGGGCAAATGCTAACTTTATGTTTAACAAAGAATGGATTGCCTAATATTACAGAAGTTGTGACAATTAAAACAAGGAAGTCTTCAGTGAATGTTTGTGTGCCCAATTTAAATGTAACTTTAATTGCTTTATCAATTTTAACTATATTACCGTTTGCCATTTTAACTTTATCTAGATTTGGCTTTTCTATTTCTGTTATTGAATTAATATTTGTGTTAATAAGTTCCTTGTAAAACTCGCGGCTTATCACATTTGCAAATGCTCCTGTATCAATTAGTGCGCGTCTATCTAATTCTCCATTAAATTTGACTTTAACATAGGATAATGTTCTGCCCAAAAGCGGGACAATGCTGAAGAATTGCTGAACATGTGTTACTGGCTTTGGTGTGGGTTGAGGTACTTATGTTGGGAGTTGCACAAAATTATTCACTTTACTATTATTATTATTACTTTTGCGTTTTCTACGCTTTTTGTTACTTTTATTATAAACTGGTTCTATTACTTTATCTAAACTAGGACTAGACGTGCTTTCGTTATAGTAATTGACTGAGTTTTTATAATTTTTATTTTTTTTAAAGTTGGGTGGCTTTATTAGTTTTTTTGTTGATTAAATGGGTATTTCATACCTCTCATATTTCTACTTTGAAGTGCGCCAGCGCGACTAAATTCTTTTGCTTGTTGCATACCATATCGGTCCTGTGCTGGTGCTGGGCTATCATAAACTATTCCTTGTTTAAGAAGGTTTTGAGGGGTATTTTTTTGTTGGAAACCGGTAAATAGATCTATTTACATAAGCTGGGTGAACAAATGGGGGACTATCTGAAGGTTCAGTCCAATAATTCCGAGTTTGTGGCTGTTGGTTGTGATAAAATGGTCTAGGGGTATTAAATTGTTGTCTACACTCTCGGTAATTATTAGCACGGGGTGATACTGTTGCTGGAGCCGATAGTTTTGCTGAGATTGACGATAATTGGGCTGATATTGACGGTAATTTGATTGATAATTTTGATATTGGGGGCGGAAGTTTTGTCTATAACTTTGTCTGTAGACTTGTTGTGGGTAATGTGGGGTGAAGATGTTTACTGGGCCTTGTTCTGATGGCTCATTTTTAGATGCTGCTTTCTGCAGAAGTTTCTTTTCAAGTTCTTTCTGATTATTGGAGATAACAGTTATTGCTTTCAACATTTTATCTGTGTTTGATTCTGTTATTTCATTAAATCCGTCATCAAAGTACTCTTCTTTATTACACATCTCCCTTATTGCAATCTGTTGGCTAGCTAAGGTGCATAATTGATCAATTGTATCAGTATCTGGCCTTTCTAACAGCTTAGGCTTAAGCCAATTTGGCATAGACTTAATGAAGAAGCGCTTTATTTGCTCGTTTTTTCGATTTTCTGACATCTGAAGGGCAGAATCTCTTGCTGCTGTCTCTCTTTCGAATCTACGAGCCGCTGGGTCACCTGCTCCTGCTGGCGCTACTACTATTTCAGGTGCTGGATATGCTTTATTTGCTTCTGTTCTCAAATTTACTGAGAAATTTTTCACTGTATCAGTTTTTGGATTAAATTTTTGGTTTTCTAACTTTATTATTCTGATCTCTCTCAAGTCGTCTTGTGTGAATCCATTTCTTAGAGCTGTTATACTATCCTCAAAAACTAGTCTGGTAGCCTCTGGTAGGGTCAGAAAGTATCGTAAAGCATCTCCTTTTAAGTGTAATTGCAGAAAATTCGCTTGTTGCGCGACTGCGATTGCTGCAACTCCGATTACACCTGTTATTAGTTGTTCGAAGTCGTTGAGATTGTCCGTTTCTGATACAGAGAAGGGTGTGATGTTGATTTGTGCATGTGCCATTTTGCTTTTTACCCGTTTAGATTATATAGTTATTGTCCAATCAGTCTTACTTTCGTTCTAAAGTATTAAATAGCACACTTAACTTAACTTAATGGATAGATTAAGGGATTTTACGAGATGAGGACAGTTAAATGAATAGCACAAGAATATCAGAAAAGAAAATACTGAAACCATTCGTTCAGAAAACAATAAAGAAGGGCTGCTTATAAGCCTATTCCTAAAGCTCCGGTCGAATCGTCAGACTTATATCGTTAAAGCCGCATGGGCCGCCGAAGTCTCACCTCTAAAGAGTGCCCCTTAGTCTAGGAAAACTCGTGGGGACCACGACCGCACAGGCCTTGTGGAAGCTGCACTCAGATAGTCAACAGCATAATGACCGAAGTCACTGTTTGATTCATTAACCTCCGGAGCTGGGTGGGGAAAAAATAATTTTATTATTCTGTTTAAATTTTTGTTTTGCCCTCTTTTAGTTAATTATTAGGTTATGGTTTCAGTAATTTAGCTTATTCTGAGGTTATTTGGCAGTCAGTGTTGATGTTATGTTTTTTACGGATGTTAATAGCGAGGAGGATGTGTTCTTTATAAATTGACATAAAAAAAAGCACCAGAAAGTAATTTTACAAATTTAATTACTCACAATATCCTCGTTTGCAAATACCTTGTGTTATTTTGGTCCGTTGTGGCGGCTGTTGTTGAGTTTGTTCCAGTTATTGCCCTCTCAAGCACTTTTGAATTGTTGTTGCAATTAGTTCACAGAGACACAAACACAGTTTCCACCCATTCTTTCCTTTGTTACTGCTTTCTGCATTATCGTCTTGCTCGGAAAGGAAGTGCTGGATGCTGATTGAAGGCTGTTAAAGTAATGAAGTGGAAGAAAATAACGAATTTGTCAAAAGAAAGAAGAAAATAACAAATTAATCAAAGAATTATTCGGAGTTTCGGTCCGTTAAACTGGGAAACAGTTAGTAACTCCTGTCACCATGTTACGCACAAATTTTTAAAGGGGTTTATATATGGTGTTAATGAGGTAAATATTTGAAGCAAATTATCAGAATAATTGTCATTTTACAAGGACTTATTTTGATGTTTCACAGTGCGATTTTTAGCAGATATATTTTGAATAAATTTAGCTAGTGATAGCCTTTTATTGAGCGGTTCGGATGTGCGATATATCCACTAGTTTGCCTTGTATTTTAGAGCTTTACTGGTAGTGATTTCAACTTTAATGAAGTTGGCTCAAACTTGGAGTTTTAGAGAAAATATCCAGTTCAACCTTAAATTATTTCAGCACTAATTATTCAATAACTTTCAATAAGAAGTTTCTCAAGTTTTGTCAAGTTTTATGAGATGTTAAGCAACTGATTGTCAGGTTGTTTCTCCGGTGTTCTAGTGATAGTGGCTTCCGCAGGACTGTGCCTCGAGTTGTATTGGTCCTTCGCAAATATTTACTGATTTTCAAGTTGGGCAATTTCCTGCTTTTGTACGTCTCTTGATGTTTGTTATGTACATATACAAATTCCTTATTAGCACCTACTTTATCAGAATAATAACTTCAGCAAGTACATAATCTCTCATAAAGTTGTTTACTAATTATGTGATTTTGTCTTCAAGAAACTCAAAAAAGTAAATATTGAGGCTTTTAGGCACTTGATATATTTATCTATGAACTGTCACTCTGCGGTTGCTTTTCATAAACATAAACAAATTAGGGGTTACAGGCCTAGATGGAAATACTAGCTATATATGGCCTTAAAACTAAATGAATATTAGCAATTATTTATGGATATTTTAAGGAATATCATCACGTAACTATGAGGGACGAAATAGGGGCGTGACAAAGCTCCACTAAGAGCAAAAATGACATCACGCCTGCACTTCAGTTGAAATTGCAAGAACGAATGAACAAAAAGCAAATTTGAAGTGGTTGTGACGTCATATGGTCGTAACAGAAATCGCGACGACGAAATAAAAAACATAGCAGGACAAGTCCTGAAATACAATTCAAAGAAACGAATAAAATCTTAGAAGTACTCTGCCTGCAGATCAATTGATCGATGCCCGCCAAAGCACAAACAAAATCATCTAACAAAATGAGAAACTAAAACAACCGAACAAACTAAACAAAAATATACTCATTATTAAACTCTTGAATCTTTTACCCCTTAGGCAAAATTTCATCTCTTTAAATATACCCATTTCAAAAAAAAATTCAAGATCAAATTTTGTTTTTGAAATCGGTCCAGTATTTTATCTGCATGACCTGAAAAAATTCATTGGCCCTTGAAGATCGATTAAATCAAAAATGAAAATCAATTGCAAAATTTAACAGAATTTTCCTGAAAATTATGATATTAATATCTTCAAAATCATTTCTGTGTCTCGAGAGGCTATACATTAACCCAATTACAAGCATTAAAAATTCATTGGCTCAAAGATCGATAGGCAAAAAATAGGAAGAAAAAATCTCTTATTTCAAAAAATAGAAATTTGTTCTTTTAAAATGTTGAAAACCGTTCAATTGCCCCCTAGCAGTTATCTACAATATTATCACACCCTGGATAAGTTTAGCTGGCTACTGAGGCAAGAACCCTTCAATATTAGACTTATGTTTTTAAAAAACTTGAAAAAAATTGCAAATTTTATCAAAAAATTTCTAAAATTCGGAAAGCTAAATTGTTGATAACAAATCCATCTAATTTAACAACCATGCATTAACTTTTAATTAGACCGTGGATTAAACTTTCTGGCACTTGAGAATGGACAAATATCAAAAATTGACAAAAATTTTAGGAAACCTTGAAAAAATTGCAATTTTTATTTAAAAAATGCCAAATTTTGAGGCATTTAAATGTTGAAAACCAAATCATTACTACTAAAAACCATGCACTGCTATATTGTCAAAGCACAAAGGACATTTCGCGGCCCCTGAAGCTGGAAAAACTCAAAAAATGACAAAATTTTCAAAAAACTTGAAAAAAATTGCAAAAATCAGTATAATTTTCCATGTTTGTACTAGTAGTACCAAAACATATAGCTCATAAAATGGTCAAAACAAGTTATTTTGTCTCGCAAAAGGCCTTCATCATTTTTCAAAAATTTCAACATAAGACTAAAACAAAAAAAAATCACAAAAAACACGAAAAATTGCAACATTTTGAGCTCAAAAACAGCATTACCTGTTTATCCCGTTTTGAAAGATCAAAGTCATTGAAAAATGTGTGAACACATCTTAAAAAAAACAAAGCTCCCCAATACAATTCAAATTGTTTGAATTGTAAAAAGAGAAGGCCAACAATAGCACCAGCTATCGCTGTGCGGCTATTAAACAAAAAACTTTTAAAAAAATCAGGTAAATAATGTATTTTTTAATATTACGATAACACAGAGCCAAATTACGTTAATACCATCGAAACTGTAAAAATATGAAAGATCTCCAAATTACCATAAAAAGCAAGCTGATTGCCATATACTGTCAAATTACTATCAAAACAAGCCTAAATTTAACACAATCATAATCAAACCTCATAAGCAAAAATACGCAAAAAAATGCTTTTTAAAGCCGCACTCGGGAACAGAAAAGTTCGCTCGCTTTATGAAAATTTTTTCACTCCTCTATTTATCGCTCTCTCAAAAACAATGTTATAAACAAAAAAAACAATCATTTCCGTCCACTCTTCAGTTTTGTTCAACACCCAAGCCACTACTAATTTCTTCACGCATTTCATTTCCTGTTTCAAAATTCACTCCAATAAAATATATTGAAACATAGACGAAAGAATTCCGGAAACGACTCGGAGCAGAAAACTGACAATCCTCGCTGATTTGAAGCACCTCTTACTTCAGTACACAAAAAATTTTGAAACAATAACAGGAAAATTTACACGAGAAAACAAAATGACGGAAAAAGCATCCACAAATTTACATAAGTGTTATGAACAAAAATATCTTTTCAGTCCGCTGTTCAGTTTTGTTCAACACCCAAAACACAAACTCCTTCACATTTAATTTTCTGTTTCAGAACTCACTCCAATAAAGTATAATAAAACAGACGGAAGAATTCCGGAAAGGACTCTGAGTAGAAAAATGACAAACCTCGCTGACCTGAAGCACCTACTTCATTACAAGGAACATTTTGAAACAGTAAGAGCAAAATTTGCATTAGAAAACAAAAAGACAGGAAAAGCATATACAAATTTACATGAACTTGTATAACGACTCCAAAAGTACAGGTAAAACTTGGTAATACAGAAACAAGTAGTTCGCAAGAACATAATATAAACTGACTAACAATTTAAAAGACAATTTAAAACATATTCTCTACAAAAATTTGAACAAAACTCTCTAATACGGTAATTTTAAAATAAATTTCCTGCTGGATCAGTCGTGCCCGTTGCAAATATTAAAAAAAAACATGAGTTAAGAATGCAAAAAAACCAACCTGAAATAAATTATAGAAATTTGTATAACTTATTTCAGTGAAAAGTGCCCTGTCTAGCTTTCAAGTAAAACTTCAGAGTAAGAATACCCAAAGAATTCCCCTTAAACATGAATTGATCAAGAAAAACGATAGCCCGAAACATGAAATTGAAAAATAAATAGGTAAAAAAAACTTGAAAACAGACAAAAACTAGCACACATTTTCTCAAACTTAATCGATTTTTTGTAACAAAAACAACTCAAAGTTAACACTAATCAAAATTGAGATTAGATTGAGATCTTAATACTAAGTAAAACTTCAGAGTAAGAAGACCCATAGAATTCCTCTTAAATATGAATTGATCAAGAAAAACGATAGCAAGAACCATGAAATTGAAAGAAATAGGCAAAAAAAGCTTAAAACAAGGCAAAATGGTAAAAGTAGCTACAAATTGACACCAATGTAAAATTCGCCAAAGATGTTCTATAAAGCTTCCAAACGCACCAATACCAGATAATTGATCGAAACACCTTTGAATGAAAAAGTTGGGAGTTGAAACTATAAAAACTGCATTCAAAAAGCCGCACGTGTCAAAAGATTTCCGCTCGCTCAGTGATGAATTTCTCCCCCTACTTTTCTCGCTCTCTCTCAAATAATCGACATGAACACAAAACCACTCTCTTCAATTTGAAACAACAACAGGGAAAAATAACAATGAGGATCTTTTCCGTTTGTGCCCCCCCAGCTTAGTGGGCGCATATTATTTGCACCCCCCAGACTCACGTGCAATATTTTTACATAGTGATTTACTATGTAATGGCACGTGCTCTGTAACTGGAGGGCGCATAACGTACTGGGGGGGGCACAAACGGAAAAGATCCAACAATGAAAATAAAAATGAAAAATTGAGATTAGATTGAGATGTTGATACTAAATTACAAGACAAATTTCAGAAAAACTTCAGAAATTTTTTTTTCATGTTGGACACACAGCTATTGGCAAGAAAACCTTTTGACCCCGTGATACGGATATTCTTACTTCATCAAACCACGCCCAATTGAGGAAGGAACGAACAAAAATAGGTAAAAAGGAAAATCGAGGAAAACAAAAAGAAGTGAAGGACAAGGTCAAAATATATTACAAAAATAAGCAAAACAATTATCCACAAAACGCTAAGACAACGCTTTCCGACCAAAATTTCAAGATAAACCAATTAATTGTGCTCGAGCATTCACCTAACCAACATCTCCCAGAATCAGACGATGAAAAATGCAAAATAAAAACGAAAAACTGAAAACTATTTGAAATTTTAATAATGTTTTTCGGATAAAAATTAGTATTGCCTCTTTTTCAGGGAACCATTAGCAGTAACACGGACAGAATAACTCAAAATCAATAAACATAACCGACTAACGTTGCGCGAATTGCTCTCAAAGGACCGGGGATCGGTTGGCTCCGTCAGTAGCTAGCCACGGTTTAGTGAGGCTAGTATTAGCATAAGTGAAGGGGTGTGAGATGAGCGCAGCGGGGATGGGGGCAAAATTTGGGATAGGGGCGGATACCGGTGGGAGGGGATCCTTGGCTGCACGGCCCCTACGGCCTGAACGATATGCACGGATAGGGATTGGGGGGCTGATGTGGGGGATGGGAGGGGGATCAATTTCTAAGAAACTCCCTTCACACCATAAGTATAAGTCTCCAAAAGTTTCCGTGAATCGCATACTTGGAAACTAGAGAGCTGAAAAGCTCTTTCTGTCCAGCTACCTCTTCATCCCGTTTCTGAGGACAAAACTCTAATGGGCCAGACGAAAAATCAGTCAAGCGAAAAAAAGCATTCAAAAGATCAACAAGATTGAAATAATTGCTAGAAACTTTGCTAGTTAATTCACTTGAAAAAAATTATTCTACTGCAATTCAGCGTTACTGAGGGTATTAGATGATGACATCACGCCACATAACAGCAGCTAATGTGCGGCATCAACAAAAGAGTTAAGGAAGAGAGAAAGAGTGTGAGAGATAAAACACGAACAAGAAAGAGGAAAAAACCCGAAGTAACAGAAAGAGAGCGAAAAAAAATTGCACGATGATATTCGACTCTGCAACTTCTAGGTTTCTAGCCTTGTAAGTAATCATATCATAGAAAGACGAAAAAAGCAAAATTTTAAATAAGTTTCCATATTTCACAACAAAAAAAACTCAAAATCATTGTTTGTCTCTGAAATTCTGTCATGTAACCCATCTGCAATACTTGAAACGTTTCAATGGCCAGTACTGATCGTTAAATTCAGAAAAAGACAAAAATTTTAAAAACAATTGCAACTTTTAACAAAAATCATGCTAAAAAGTCGTGATATTAATATCTTCAGAAACTTTCATTGCCTCAATAGACTATCCAGTATCATTAATTTAAGCCTCGAATAGTTTCACTTGCTCATAAGGATGCATAAACATGGAACATAATAACTTTCCGAAAATTTGAAACAAATTAAATTTTATCAAAAAGTGCCAAAAATTTTATCAAAAAGTGCCAAAGTGCCAAAACTGCCAACTGCAGTAATTAATTGATAACCATTCCATTACCAGACCAGTTTATTATCCAGCCATAATTAGCCCAGTTACTATGCATCAGCTTATTATGAAGCCTCAGAAGAGGTCCCTAGTCCCGTGGTGCCGGAAAAACCAAAAAAAAATCAAAAATTGCAAATAATTTTAGAAATTAATATCTTAAAAAATCCATTACAGCTATAAACTATGCAGTAACCTTTTACCTAAAGGAGGTTCCTTGGCCCTTGAGGCCGGAAAAATCTAACAAAAAAATCAAAATACAAAAAAAAATTTATCGTATTCTCCAAAAATTGCTAAAATTTGTGATATTAAAAAGTTGAAAAGTATTCTATGGCCAATAAAAAAATTCAGTGACTTGAAAACTAATCTATGGCCAACAAAAATTTTCAGTGACTTTTTATCAAACCCTTAAGGAGGCTTTTCTAGCCCCTGGGGCTGAAAAATTTTGAATAATTACAAAAAAATGTCAAAAAATGCAAGTCTTGTAAAACAAAAGCAAAAATTCGTGATGTAAAATTAACTAAAACCAAACTACTACCAAAAACTATGCAGTAACTAAATATCAAACCCTGAGCACACAGAAAGACAAAGCTGTGGAAGTCACTCAAATTTTTGTAACTTTGATAAAACCATTACAAGTGAATTTATAAAAGATTTGCAAAACAAGAGTAGTTACTAAATCCATATAGTATGGGTTTAAGCGAGATATAAAATACTTGCTTAGAGAAAAATTGCAGTAATGAAAGACACAATTCTCACAAATTTTTTATGTTAACTAATTTTTGTCCTTTTCAAAGTGTCTCAAAAATACTCACAGCGCAGATTTCAAATCCATTAAAAATCAGTTAAACTGATTTTAATTTCACAGATAGACATAACAGACAGACAGCTGGAAAAAAGCACGCGGTGACAATTTTCCAGGATTTTGAAACTGAAACAGAAAATGTCAAAGGTATTCTCGTTTAATCCAAAGTTGCATGCATTTCATTATATACAAATGCTAAACTGATACTCATAATTGGATGAAAATAAGGTTACAACTAATGACAATTAGCATTTAACATGCGTTTTTATGCTTGCTACTCAAAGACTGATTCACTAAGAAATTTTTAATTTTTTTTTTAAAATTGAGAAATCTTTCAAAAATCTACCTACGTATTATAGAAATAAGATAACAGAGACAGAATTGAATTGATAGGGTTGTTTGCCAACGCCATCTATAACACCTACAAGATAAAAACTGAAAACATAGCCGGCAGATTGCAGGAAAATAGCCGCCGTTCACGCGCTTGAACATCGCGATTGAAACAGAAAAAGAAATTGCCGAAATTTTCTAAAATTTTTTCAGTGTCAAACGTGTTCCAATACGGCGTGCAGTTTCGGTTGGATTATAAAACTATACTTAATTCAGCTTCTATATTGAAAGCTAGTAAGCTTAATACCAATGTCCGGTAGCAAACACTCCTAATTAATTTGATAACCTAATTCTCAAAATTATTTAATGACTTAATGACCGGTCTTTATGGGTTTATCCCATCTCTTTTTATTTTGCTCTTTTGACCTTGACTGTATTCACCATCTTGCGTAACTCATTGAGTGAATGGATTTAAAAACCATTTAGTTAAAACAGTGAGAGAGGTAAGTCAGAAGTCAAACGTGAAAGTCGCGACTTATGTAAAACGAAAAACATGATCAAAAGGTAAAGCGAATTCAAAAAGGAGTGCCTAAATAATAGCCGTTTGAGAGGCTGAGGCCGCTACTCAAACTGCAACATCTCGGGCTCAAAAACTCCATTGGGCTCAAAATGACCATAAACTAACATTAAACTATGGCCTTGCCAGTAGATTCACCACACTAAGCATTTGAAGGACTACTAAACGCGGCTAAGGGCCTCTAATGAAACTTAATGTCCGCTGGGCGCTACCTGTTTATCTCGTTTTTAAGGACGAAAAGTCAAATGGGCCAGAAGAATAATCAGTCAAGCGAAAAAAATGCAAAAAAAGACCAACAGGACTAATATAATTGCTACAATCTTCTAATATAGCTTTAACTGCTAATACGATTGGAAACATCGTTTGAGAGCAATTAATGAACAAGAAAAACACAGACTGTTAAAAACGCCTGCAACATGGCAAAATGTTTTTAAAAGCTCAAAATAATAAGTGCATTATTTGCTTAAGATGGTCAAAAATTATTCCAAAGGTACTAATTCTTGCCCAACAAATTGAGACAAAAACCTCTACCAGAAAAAAATTTTAAACAACAAATGCTTGAAAGATGCCGCACTTGATCAAAAAAATTCGCACGATAAGCAAAAAATTTTTTTGCACCTACTTTCTCGCTCTCTCTCTCTCTCTCTCTCTCTCTCTCTCTCTCTCTCTCTCGCTCTCTCTCGCTCTCTCTCTCTCTCTCTCTCTCTCTCTCTCTCTCTCTCTCTCTCCTCTCTCTCTCTCTCTCTCTCTCTCTCTCTCTCTCTCAAAAATATGGCATGAACAGAAAACCCCTCTCCCTTCAATCTGCTCTTCAGCAAGAGTGAAGTAAAAAAGACACCTCTCAATACTCCTCTTCGATTCGGCGCCCCAATACAGTGCAACACTGTTCCCATAGGACAGATTTCAATTCTCTCCTTTAGGGGAAATGATGTGATTAGAGGTTATTGTATACCACTAATACGATTTAAAGTGAACGAAGTTAAGCTGCCGCCAATGGATTAACTGATTTAAATTCTGAATGTGAGAGCAATTACTATCACGTACATTCAAGCGTGATAAAAGTGAGCTGAAGGGTCAAAATGTCCTCACATCTAGGGAAGACATCAAAACAATTCTTGGATCAGTTCAATATGTCCCATGCATTGCAGATTGGTACCTTGCTTTCGTTGAAGAGAAGATTGCACCTCTCACAGAGTGAGTCGCTCACACTGTCAATCTGGAGGAACGCGGGGTCATTGATGAAACTGTCTATGATCTCCTCCCCAATTGGGGCACGCTGTTCCAGTGGAGACGTCTCAAACTTTTCCTATAACAAGTACACACACACCCTATCAAATTGTGATCGGTAGTGTTGTTGCAGTCGTGTCAAATGGGATCTAATTATTTCAGAAGATAACTCACAAAAAATTCTCATTGAGGTCGAAACAGTTTCTCCTCAGTGACATATCTAATGGTAGAAAATATTTCAAAAATCATATCCCATATTCCAGTTATACATGCTGCAGACCAGTTTTTTTAGCAAACAATATGCTGAAAAAATTTCACCGAAAAAGTAATACTGTGTAATGCTGTCATAATAGATTTTGCCATCTAAAAACACAGACTCCCAAAAATATTGCCGAATGCTTTGTCGATATACTCTCAAAATACCGAAGAAAAAACAAGACGCAAAAAATAGGAGATAACTTTCTGATTTTCAAATAATTCCTCTGATGTTCTAATTTATCTAAGATTTAAGTATTGTCTCTAAAAACCCTTAAACAATTTGAACAATTTACAATAATCACGAGAGCCTCTGATGACCTTAACTCTTCCAGAAGTCGAATTATCAAGTGCTCAACATCAAGGCATTCCTCTTAGGAACAAAGCTGGTAAAATGTCAGAAAACAGCTGAAAACCTGTTGTCGACCAGAATTACTTTACGAATCAGTCAACAGAAACAAGTCAAGTGCTGCGTCCATTATTATAATATTCCCTAATTTTCCTGATATCTTGAGTGCAAATGAGCTAATCTGAGGCATGAGGGATTCTAGGAAGATGAGAAAACAGATCGTCATATGCAGCAAAACGACATATAAAAAACCTGCATTGAATTAAAGAATCTATAAACGAATCTAGTTGAAATGAAGTGTACTAAACAGATAACTTGAAGGGCGAACTGAAAACTTCTATTCCTTTCAAAATAGAAAATCATTTTTAAAAAAAAACTGAATCCAAGTTCAAAACATTTAAGCTTATTGAAAGAAAGCAATTTCAACTTATGTAACTTATGTTCAAAAGGTAGTCTCGCAAAAAATAAGCCCACAATTTAAGTCAAAGAGCTCATGCGGAATATTTTCTTCAAATTCATTTCTCTCAAACAAATATGATCATCCAATTCACAAATGGAAGAATTCTACTCCGCCAGCCACAATATCTCACTTATATATTTATATGCTTGTTCCCATTTTCCAACGCAACAAATATGGCGCTTTATCCGCTCCTTATTTAGACTACAAGACGTGATATCAACAGATTTTTCTGCTTTTTCAAAAGCTCATACATTGAAATTATTAACTCTAAATTTTGAATAGCCAATAAGTAAACATAGCCAGCAGATTGCTAGAATAGCTGAGAAATAGAAACAGACTTGCGCGCCGACATAGATATAACCAAACACAGATCTAAGTTGAAAAAAAATTCGCCGTCGCTCAAAAAGCTATGTAAAAAACATTCAGCGAAAAAAAAACTTGTTAAAATTAATTTTGGAGAAGCCTTTTTATTAGTTACCTTATTAAACATATGAGTTCCTTTGACCTCAAACTAAATCAAATGAAAATTAAGTTTTAAAGTGTAAAAATCATTTCATTGACTGAGGGAAGTCACGTAGGGTCAAAATCTCATCACGTAAATTATCTAAAAACCTTTGCTAGAGAGAGTGAAAAATGACGCCACGAGCGCTAACGCCGATAGCGAGAGGAAGAACTCAATCAGAATTTCCGACTTTTTGAGCTTTGCTGTTTCAACAAATGTAAAACGCAAAAAGAGCGTCAAATGACGAAATAAAAAACATAGCGGACAAGTCTTGATCTACAATTCAAAGAATTTTATCGACTTAACAGCAAAGTAGACCTAGAATGGACTATGACTTGATTTGGAAAACCATTCAGAAAAAAAATCCCATCAAAAAATTGAAAAAAACAATGAAAATCAAAACGAAAATGCCGCATGTGAACAAAAAAACTACTAGGCAGAAAGCGAATTTTTATTCAAACGCCATTTTCTAACTGTACTTAAAACTTAGAATAAAAAAATTTCACGCCGCAAAACCGCTTTTTGCTCCACATCCTGTTTCGGCGTGACCAAAATCATCGCTTCAATTTGACTTCAGAAATCGTGGAAATGTGAGAATAGATCTTTAAAAAACATATCCAGAAGATCTCCGGAAACGAACCGGAGTAAAAAGTTGACTACCCTTACTAACAAAATGAACCTCGTAGTTAGCTATGCTAAATAATTTGATAAAATAACAGGCAAATAAAAAAATTAATTGAGGTAATTGAGAAGTAGTTGACAACCAAAATAGATAAAGAATCTGAGAAAAGAAACAACTGCCAATTGACGGAAAAAGCAAAAAAATAGTTCATAAAGAGAAAACCGAGGAAAGGAAAAGAAATGAAAGGCAATAAAGAAATTTCGACACACTTCAACAAAATTATCCACAAAATGCTGATATGCTTTTTCCCATCAAACAATTGGAAACTAAACTGTTCAGGCCCCTACCACAAAAACCACAAAAACCGGCCAAAATTTGCTAAAATTTACTCAGTTATTTTTCAAAAAACAACTCAGTCAAAAACAATTATATCGAAAGCAAACCAAAATCAATAGAACCTGCTATTTTGAACAACAGAACTCCCGAACTGCGATAAATAATATTAAGAATACAAAACTGCTAAAATAGCGTACAACATGGCGAAATGGTAAAAATAGCAGAAAATTGAATCTAAAACATTATTTTTTGCTTCAGATGGTCAAACAAGCTTTCAGACGCACTATTATTAGTCTGGGAAAACAATAAAA
Organism: Convolutriloba macropyga; assembly: GCF_964194025.1. Classification (NCBI taxonomy): domain Eukaryota; kingdom Metazoa; phylum Xenacoelomorpha; order Acoela; family Convolutidae; genus Convolutriloba; species Convolutriloba macropyga. Next base: position 21,687,978 of record NC_134470.1, read on the forward strand.
CATCAATGTTAGAAAAAATTATGAGTTTTAACTATAAAATCTGCTTTAAAAATGCCGCACGTGCTCAAAAAAAAACTTGCTCTCATAACGAAAAATTTTTCACACCTACTTTTCTCGCGCTCTCTCTCTCTCTCTCTCAAAAATATAGATAGCCTGGACAGAAAACTACTCCCTCTTCTCTGTTATCTACAGAATTTTGACCTGGACACTTAATTTTCACGCATTTCACTTCCTGTTTCAAATACAGACAAAATTACCGATTAAAAAAAGACGCTCCACTCCTCTTCGAGCCGTAAAAAATACAGCACCCCAATACAATTCAATTTCTTTGAATTGCTAAAAAAGACCAAGAGCACCGCAGTATAGCTCCGTTCAGCATGTAGCTATAAAAATATTGTGCAAAATGGAATAAATTGCCAAAATTATGGTAACCCAGAGGTTAGTGGCAGAGCAAATCAGCGCTGAATCAGTCTAAGAACATTCTGTTTTTTTAGGATGGTCAGTACTCTGTTCATGTCACAATTTACCATAGCCAGTCTTGATTTTTGGTTCAAATTTACTGAATGAAAAATGAAATGTTCAGCTTAAATCCCGCCAAAAAGGTTTGTTTTATATGCGATTCGAACTTCCGCGTGGGTACTTATAACGTTTAATTTGCGTAGCAGGTCGCAAACACTAAGTTAAATGGGTTTTGTGGTAAATATTGTGTATACTACAATAATAATTACCAGTTAGACGCTACAGACGTATGACATTATTCTGCTCAGACTAAATTCTGAGGTATGAGTAACTTTCAGACTATACAGGATAAATTTAGCCTGCGCGAAGTCTATGACCTCAATATAATCATAATGAAGATAAACTGCACATACTGAATTAAGTTTTTACTCTTGAAAAAAGTTGATTCAGCGCTGAGACTCTAATCCGGGAAACAAAAACAAAAGATCTTTTAAAGATAACTAGTAAGCCTTACAACATGAACGCATGCCGAAGAACGGTAACATGTTACCATTCAGGATATCTTTATCTAGGAAGAAAAGCATATCGATAGTTTGCAGGTTTCACCATTTGTATTTTTAAGAAATATTGTTTAGAGTACTTCATCAGTGATTCCTTCTATTATATTTGCTATTTTAATTACTGTCCACTCGAAGATATGAATGCAAAAACCTTAATAAGTGCTCTACGGGGGCTCTAGTTTCAAATTTGTGAACTACATTTGCAATTATTTGTAAGTGCTTCTCACCGAATTTGATAGCTTTAATTAATCACGCAAACAGTGGGGGTGTTCCGACCCCCACTTTACTGGGGAGGGAGGAACTATATACTCAAATGGGTTTTTTTTGTTCAGATAAGTTTGGCCGATCGATATATTCATCGTGGAGATTTGCGAGTGTTATAATTAAAAAGCACGTACATCCTAGAATATGGAATTTTTCAGATAACCTAATGGTTTTTATGGCTTTGAAGAAAGAGTTTTAGTAAACATTAACTGAATTCTTGTGTTTTGCCTTCAATTGTTATTCTGTTCTTTTTACAGTCTTAATACTAATTCGAATCAATCAAGGATTCAAATGGCTTCCTCAAGAGGTATAGATGAACCTCTACAATGTATTCGGCTGTTACATAATGTCTCTTATGACATTAAATATATTTGTTTTAATAAAATTTCAGTGATTTTTTGAACTTGTCCAATTTTTATTTTATTTCTGTCAACTCATAGCTTATTCGCAATAAAAACAAGTCATACTCTCTTTCATATAAGATACAAACTAATCTAGGTGGCAGACTTTTTTGAAAAAAAAATCGGCTTCTTGATTTTGGCACTACGAGTTTTTTGTGTTCACTTTTGCAGTTCTTGTTGTTTCTTTGTTAATTGTCAAATTATTTAACAATCTAACTGAAAAAAAGCGTCGCAAAATAAATTTGTATTTGAATATAATTATTGTTCTCATAGCTTATGGTTTTAAGGGCTCAGACACCGTTCCCCTGCAGAATTTCGTAAAGTTTTTTTTTATTTTTGCCCTCTATTTGTTGTTGGCCAAATATAGGTCGTCGATAAATGAACTTAATAACTGTTATCAGTATATTGATAATGGTTTCGATTTTCAATTTTTTTCACAAAATGTAAAAGTATTTTTCAACGTATCATGTTAAAATGTAAAAGTATTATCCCTTTTTCTTCTGATTTTCGTATTTTACAATTTTGTATCCTTTTCGTCATTTAGCATCATTATTAGCTCTATAAAACGGTTTTGTTTTCTTCGAAAGGTCTTCGTTCTTGGAACAACGAGTTTTCATAAAATATTAGTGGTTTTTGCATATTCGCGCATTTTCGTAGGTTCATGGTTTCTTTTCACAGTATCACAATAATGGGCGGTCTTCTGGCCATTTCAAAAATAACGCAATTAAAAATTGTTAACATTTTGTCCTTGGTGAACAGCTAATGTTTAATTGGCTGGGACATAGTTTTTGTGCAAATTTTGAAGTTTTTTCTGTTTGCCTGTTTTTGTCGTTCTTTTTTAGTCGTATGACATATTCTGAATAATTAAAGGTCTCACTCACTCTCTATTGAGGAATAAAGATTTCTCTCAATGAGTTCAGTTGATGCATAATGTTTCTAATCAGTTTGACATTAATTCTTTTCAATAAAGCAACGTTTCATTAAACTTTGCTCTTTCTTATCGACTTGTTATCAAGTCGCATTAAGGAAAAGTCCCATAATTTTTTTCTAATGAAATACAAGTTAATCTTCTTGTGTATAAGTTTTATCTGAAGCCATTTTTATTTGGTTATTAAGGGTTTCAAAAAATGGACAACGAGTTTTGGTTGTATTTAGTAGTTGTAATTATTTGATTTCATCGCCTTCTTTTCTGGTAGTCATATTAATGAGAGGTCTCATCGGCCCTCTAAGGTAGATTGTTTTATTCAGTAGTTTGTTGAACTGCCTCGGAATTTCATGTGTGAACACACATTACCCCTCCTCCTTGTTTGAAATACACTTTCATTTTCTCGCTGTTACGATCGTTAATCAGCACAAAGTCGCCAACTTAAGTAGTTCACAAGGGTAGTTAAGAACACTAATAAACAAGACTGAGATCCTTACATCCGGGTGCAAAATTGTTTCACGAATTCGAGTTCCATCTAGTATACAGTAATGTTTCAATACCACAAAGCCAAGCGGAGCGGAGCCCTGATAGGCGACATAATCACATTTTTTGGCATAAACATACTCAAATATTTGCTCATTTTCAAAGCTAGGATGACAAAAACTTGTGCTCGCGCCTTTTTGCGCACATATAAAGACACAGCTGTGGAAGTCACTCAAACTTTTGTAATTTTGATAAGATCATTACAAGTAATATTTTTAAAGATTTGCAACAACAAGAGTAGTTACTAAATCCATATAGTGGCAATGGGTTTCACGTGTTAACCAATTTCTGTCCTTTTCAAAGTGTCTCAAAAATACTCACAGCGGAGATTTCAAATCCATTAAAAATTAGTTAAGCTAACATTAATTTCACAGATAGACATAGCAGGCAGATAGCTGTAAAAAACACGCGTTGACAACTTTCCACGATATCGAAACTGAAATAGAAAATGTCAAAGGTATTCTAGTTAAGTTGCATGCATTTCATTAGATACAAACTCTTAACATATACTCAACATAGCCGGTAGATTGCCGGAATAGCTGCGAAAGAATAGACCTGCCTGCCATATAATAGAGATAGAAACAGATACAGATCTAAATTGAAAAAAAAAATCAACGCCGCTCAAAAAACTAGGCTAAAAAACATTCAGCGATAAATTAATAAAGCCTGTTAAAATTCATTCCACAGAAGCCTATTATTAGGGACCTTTACTGCACATTTGAGTTCCTTTGACCTTAAACAAATTCAAATTAAACTTAAGTTTTAAAGTGCAAAAGTCATTTTATTGAGTGAGGTAAGTCACGTATGATCAAAATCTAATCACACAAATAGCCTAAAAACTTTTGCTAAAGCGAGTGAGAAATGACGTCACGCGCCCAAATGCCGTTAGTGAGAGGAAGAAGTCATTCAGAAAATTTGACTTTTTCAGCTTTGCTGTGTGAACAAATGTAAAACGAAAAAAGAGCGTCAGACGACGAAACAAAAAACATAGCAGGACAAATCCTGACATACAATACAAAGAATTTTCATTGACTAAACAGAAAAACTAGACCTAGAATGGACTATGAGTGAATTGGGAAAACAATTTTAAAAAATGAGATCAAAAAATAAGAAAAAAAAACGAAAAAAGTCAAAATGCCGCATGTGAACAAAAAAGCCACTAGCGAGATATGAAAATTTAATTCAAAAAAACTAGGCCTAGAATGAGCTGTGAATGGATTGAGAAAACCATTTAGAAAAAAATCCGATCCAAAAAATCGAAAAAAAAACCGTAAAAATCAGAGTCAAATTGCCGCATGTGAACAAAAAACCACTACCGAGAAACCGAATTTTTAATCAAACACCATTTTCGCACTTTAAAATTAGAGCGAAAAAAATTCACGCCTCAAAACCAATCGCTTTTTCGCTCCATTTCCTGTTTCGGCGTGGCCAAAATCACTACTCCAATTTGACTTCAAAAATCATGAAAATGTGTGAACAGATCTTAAAAAAAGACAGCGCCCCAACACAAATCAAATTCTTTGAATTGTAAAAAACCAAGAGCACCGCAATATAGCTACGCTCAGCTTACAGCTTCGCAGCTATAATAATTGGATGAAAATAATGTTAAAACTAATAACGATTAGCATTTAACCTAGTAACTGAGATAACTACAACTGTCGAAATCGTTTTTATACTTGATACTACTCAATACCTGATTCATTCAGAAAGAATTCAACTGATAGGGTTGTTTGCCAATACCATCTATAATACCCATAAGATAAAAATTGAAAACATGGCCGGCACATCGGGATTGAAACAGAAAAAGAAAAAAAGGAGATAAATTGACCAAATTTTTTTGAAACTGAAAGCTAATAAGCTTAATACCAATGTCAGCTAGCAAACACTCTAATGAACTTTGATAACCTAATTCTTAATGACTTAATGACCGGGCATTATCAGTTTATCCCATCACTTTTGATTTTGCTCTTTGACCTTGACTGTATTCACTATCTTGCGTAATTCAATGCGTGAAAACCATTCAGTTGAAACAGTGAGAGAGGTAAGTCAGAAGTCAAGCCTTAAAGTCGTAACTTATGTAAAACGAAAAACGTGATCAAAAGGTAAAGCGAATTAAAAAAAAAGCCGTTTGAGAGGCTGACGGCGGCTATTAAAAACACAAAACCCGTTTCGACCGGTCGAATGGCTTAAAAGCTAAAGTCAGGGGCCAATTATGCCTTACCTTAGCTGGGGAGGACGTAAAACAACACCAATGGATTTGAATAGATCATATTAGAGCTTATTATAGACCACTATGAGTTATAGACCACTTTAAATGAAACAAATTTTGGCGAGCTTATGATTTTACTTTTGGTAGTAAACTACCGCAAATTGTTAGCGGCTAAAATTCAGCAGAGCAATTTAGATCACACAAAATTTAAGAACCGGACCATGGAAGATGAGTCAGGTAATAATTTATTTTAAAAAATTATCATCTAAGTAAGTAAAACTCACAACTAAATAGTTTGAATTAGTTTACATCACATACGTTTAAAAAAACAAGAGAAGTGCAAGCAGTCTATGAATATGTAAACAAAACTTGTTCCGGCGTTCAGAAAAATCAATACAAAAACATCCGCAACACAATGCAGGTACATTCTGCTTACAGCTATAAAAAGTACTCTATCTTCGGATTGTATCTGAGCAACGCGAGTATGCTCACTCTTCAAAGAATTATTTTCACCAATGAAAATCAACATTTTTTTCAGCAATTTTTTCTCTGATTAAATTGTTTTAGTATACTCTGACTAAAGTGCTCTAATATACTTTGCTTAAACCACCGCGAGAGGGGCAAATAACTTAAGATCAAGAAGAGCCCTTCTCACCATTGATTTAAGTCTCCTCAAAACGGTTTCCGTCAATCACCTACTTATAGACTAGTAAGGTGTAAGCCTCTAAAAGAGCTGCTAAGCCATGTAATACCATCCGTCCTTTACTTGTTCATCCCGTCTATAGGACAACACGTTACAAGCGTCAGACAAAAACCAATCGTTCAGGCGAGAAATCGCCTAAAAACGTAGGCCGTAGAATACCCGAAACAACTCGAAGGTAATCTCTAAACTGACCTAATCTAAATAATAAATTGTGAAGAACAAACAAAGTACCGTCAGATGAATTGCTCTCGAACGAAGGGGGGGGGGCACTGTAATTTATTGTGTACCTTAAAAAATTTTGTGGGTGCAAAATTCCAGACTTCATAGGGGTTCGAACCCGAGACCTGCAGTCAGACATCTTAACGACTACGCTACATAAAGTATCAACCGCGAACAATTGCCTTTAGATTAGCAAAAAAAACTTCATTTCGGAAGGAGAGCAATTGAAATCAATCGCAGAAATTTTGCATAAAAAGACACTTGTTTGCAAAAATTGCTTCAAACTTCGTTCGAGAGCGATTGAAAAGTACGAATGAAAAATGCTTTTGCAAACCCCAAATTTTCAAACAACCGACTAACCGTCGGAAGAATTGTTCTCGAACGATAAGCGGGGGGCAATTAAACTTAGGGGTGAAGCTTAGAAACTTTTTTATGAGTGCAAAAACTCCAACTTCATAGGGGTACCTCGAAGATAGCAATCTGCCATCTTATCCACTATGGTACAACGCCTTTGATCTTCAACCGCTCACAATCTCTTGTATTATCAACAAACAAAGAGAGCGATTGAGATAACTCAAAAATCAAAAGTGAATCACAAGAAAAAATCACTTGGGAAGTCAACGATTGCTCAAGAACAAAAGCGCAAAAACGGTCAAGCAAAAATTTTGCAAAAAAAGACTAACACATTCAGAATAATTGCTTCAAACTTCGTTCGAGAGCACTTAACAAGATAATGCTGCTGTGCATAAATCAAAGATTGTCAGCATTTCCATCAAAGAAAAGGAAAGAGGAGTGCTTGAATGGTCGGTCACCAAAAAGTCCCCAACCGAATCCAATTGAAAATTTATGGGCAATTTTGAAGCAACAATTACAACAGATAGTTCTTTGTTTGAGATCAATTCAGAAGTTCTTTCTTAAAGTCCCGTGATAATAATAAGCACATTACTAAAATCAACGCTTATGGACAAATAGACACATATACAAAATCACTAATAGTAAAAAACGAGGGACCACTAACAACTTTGTCCAAGAAGTGGATGGCTATTTTGAAGTGTGCCCTGCCCGATTTTTCACAGAAGCGTCTGAACAGCTCCCGCCCAATCGGCTCATCCCAACATATGCGCGTGTAGCTAGTGTCAATCTCATGCTGCAAATTGATGCATTGAGAGATGTGAGGAAACTGCATGATCTGTTGCCATTTTTTGCTGCGACCTTTCCGTTTGCCTCCACCGCCTAAACAAAAACGAGAAATGCACTTGAAAATCGACGCATGAATTCCAAACGGATGAATAATTAGATTGCAAACAACTCGTCAAATAGCTGCGCATTTAGCCGACCAATCCTTCTTTCTAACTGCATTAGCGTAATTGGCTACAACTACCACCGGAACCATTCACCTCCTCTTGTCCCTTAACCCTTTGCAATATGACCATCTATTGTTTTGAAATGTTCATCCATATTATGGTTTATCTAGTTTAACGGCGTGATTGTAATAATTAATTTCAGTGATCATTATGGTAAACAAGCGATTAGTTTGTTTATGAAAACAAAATTGAGGGGGTCCCTTTTTGTGGGGGAAGGAGGTCCCGTTTTGCTTATTTTACAGAGACAGGAACACATCCAAATTTTCAATAACCCCGAAATTGTTCGCGAGGTTGTCTCAATTTTATTCAAGCAAAGACACATTCGGTTAACTGACGATCGGCTAACGGCGAAGAAATTTGACACCATTACTGTAATGAGCAAATCTAAAACGGCACGCGTTCTCATGGGAGAAGAGGTAATTTAAGAAGCTAATTTAATTAGAAAATTAACATTTCAGTGAGGCAAAACAGAATCATCTTTGAGGTGACAAGGGAAAAAGTGTAATAGAGGGGGATTATATGATTGTCAGATGATGCAGTAGTATGTATGTATACAAACTAAACTACAGCTAAAAATAAAAAGGTTTTTCAAAAATATTTAACATATTTGGATTGCACGTATTTCTTATTCTTCAAAAGCCGCTCGAGTCTTTCAGCTGTATTGAACGTTTCAACATAAAAAACACAACTAGCACATCACTAAAAAAAACTCGCGATAGCTTTGTAGATCTACAGTTTCAAAGAGATTATAAAAAACATCGCAAAGGAATTTCTTTCTAATAATTGCTGAGATGTTATAATTATTACGAATAAGTATAACTTATTGCTGCTTTTATCAGCTGCTCTCAAGTAACTTTCACCTAGAGTAACACACGCATTTAGCTGACCTCACCTCTTCAAATCAAAGTAAAGAAAAGAAGAAAAGTTAAAGTTTTACAAAATCTTAATCACGCGAATGAACATTTCACTAAGAGTGAAAAATAACGCCACAAATTCAATTCAGTCGAAATTGGTTTCACGAATGAACGGAGAGCAGATTTGAATTAATCGTGACGTCGTATGATTGTAATAAAAATCTTGAGGACGAAAAAACAGCATTATTCAAATTCACTTCTACTTTCAAGAAATTTTGAAGAAATCTGGTATGTGAAAACTAGGACCTAAGAAAATGCTAGGCTTAGCGACTTGAATTCCGGAAAAAATTTAAAAAGATATCAAACGATGGGCTTCGTTTTGTCCCATTTACTTCAATTGCTTCCACAACTTTCCTCTTTATAAATGTTTAAGAGAAGGTTACCATCAAGTTCCAATTTTCCATGCAAGACAGAGTAATATCTGAACTAAGCTCCGAAAAAAAATCCATGTCTGGTGCTAGCTTTAGTTTTGGGTTGAACATGGCCAGCTACTCAGCGTGAAGAGAGTTAAACACGAAAAACCGTGTAAAAATAAGTTTCCATTTCGATATTGAAGCTGTTCATATTTTTTTCTCAAAACTTTGACAATTGCTCTCTGCAACCTCTCTTTATGGTCGACAATTCTGCCAGGATTGAGAAACTCCGTCAAGTTTGGTGATAACAGTAATTATATGTAGGACAGCATACGCAAAACTGCATAATCGACTTGAACAGAATTCTGACACCTTGATACTTGGATTAAAAAATGATGAGCTTGTGAATTTTAATAAAAACTAGATACAGAGCACGTAAAAAATCTGAAAAGCTAATATCATTTCGTGGTTGCACAATTACTTCATTTGCGGCAACGTTCCTCATGGCAAATTTTTGCGAAAAAGTTATTAAAGTTCCAATTGTCCATGCAAGGACATAGAAAGACAAGCACTGAGTTCTGAACATGATTGCTGCCCTCTTTTTATCTTCATTTTCATTTTTGGGTCCAACGTCGCCCGCTAATGGGTGCTAAAAATTGCAATCATGGGGCAGTCAATCGCATTATATTGTTTTTTAGTACATATATTTGAACAGAAAAAGCGGAAAACATTAAATTTCACTTTTGCTTTTTAAGGCTGTTTCCAGTTTTTCTCAAATTTTCACGCCCATAAAATCTGTTAGTTTTTACAAAGATTTATATTAACACCTATCCAAAAGCTAAGGAAGTTGTTACCAAAACGTTGAGTACAAATACAGCCTCTCAATTAACCATTTTAAATCAAATCATCGGTATGATTGATTGCAATGTCGATACTAAGAGCACTGTTTTCAGTTATTTTCAAGGACGTGCCTGTAAGAGCTACAGAGTTTCCAGTGATTTCCGAGGTTCCGAATATTTAGTTTTAAGTTCGCTTCTCAACTCATATTGCTCGATAGTTTTAAACTTTTGATCACTTAGCAAAATTAACGCATTAGAAAAACTTAATGCACATATGACTAATGAAACCCAATTTAAATAGTTCAGTCGCCCATAAACTTCAGTCGCCTACGTTTTGCAAAGATTACGACATCTTAAAAAACTATCAAATATTCCCTTCGCCTTAAGAAGTTGCAATTGCTGTTGCAATTGATCAATAAACAATGAAGATGACTAAAATTTTCAGATTTTGCGGTTTTTTTCGTTAAACAAATCCATCAAAAAGAAATCAGAAACGCCACGAGTAAATAAATTTTATGCAAAACAAATAGCTCAAATAATAAAAAACTAAACTTTCATAAATTTTCAGAAAAAAATCGGAGATATAGCGCTTTATGACTTAATGACCGGGCTTTATCGGTTTATCCTATTTCTTCTGATTTTGGTCTTTTGACTTTGACCGTATTCACTGCATTGCGTACTTCAGTGGGTGAAAGAATTTCAAATCCACAAATTTGAAACAGTGAGTGAGGTTAGTCCAAGTCAAGCGTGAAAATCGTGATTTATGTAAAATGAAAACTGTGATTCCATGGTAAAGCGAATTAAAAACATAGCAGGACAAGTCCTGATACACAACCCAAAGAATTAAATGAAACCTTAGAGCTACTATACCTAACCAAAAGATCAGTTGAACTACGCCAGCCAAAAAAAAACAACCTCAAAAGTTGACCAACTAAAATCAAACAAACTAAACAAAAATACAATCATTGCTAAAACTCTTGAAGCATTTTCCCTGAAGGCCAAATTTGATCCAATTGAACATAACCATTACCAAAGGCCTTGAAAGAAGTCTATTAGCCAAAAAAGATAGCAAAACCGAGAAGTATGACAAAATTTTTAAAAAATGCAAAATTTAACGAAAACACTTTTTTGTCTCTGAAATCTATCCAGTAACCTGTCTGCAAGACCCACAAAAGTTTTATTCACCATAGGCCCGCAACAATGGATAAACTTAAAAAATGACTTAAAATATCAAAACAATTGCAATTGAGAACAATTGCAACTTTAAATGAAAAGCTGCTAACATTTTAGATATTAGTTTCTTCAGAAACATTTTTATTCTCTCCAGAGGCTATTCAGTGACCCAATTGGAAGCCTTAACAAGTTGCAATGGTTCATAAAGATCAATAAACAAGAAAAATGAATAAAAAATTTCAAGAAATTTAGAAAAAAATTCGAACTTTAATAAAGTTGCAAAAACTTGTGATGAAAAAGTAGAAAAACCATTCCATTGCCCCTTGCCACTATGCACAAACAACCTAGCGAACACTAGAGAGGTTACCTGAGCCTGAGACAAGAAAAAAATTTGTGATATTAAAATGTTGATTACAATTCCAGTGAAATTAGAAACTATACAGAAACATCGGACCCATGAGGACGTTTTCCGCCCCCGAAGCCTGGAAACACTCAAAAAATGACACTGGAAACACTCAAAAAATGACAACACAAAATGAAAATTGCATTTTTTTTCAAAAACGTGACAATAAAATGTTGAAAACAGTTCCAATCCCATTAAAAACTTAGCAGTAAATTATTATCAAAACCAGGAAGAGGATTTATGGCCCGAGAGGTTGGAAAAACTCAAATTTTAAAGAACTTGATCAAAATTGCAAAAACTATTATCATTTTTCCTGATTATGTTTGCATTACCAAAACATACAGCTGATGAAATGGCCATAAAAAGTAATTATATCTTGCACAAGACCTTATCAACTTTGACAAACACCAATTGAAAAGTATCGAAAAAAAAACTCGGATATTGACAAAAAAACGTAAATTGCGCCATTTTGGGCTCAAAACTCCTAAAAATGACCTTTTAACTTTGATCTAAAGCATTCTCAGCAGCTGCACCAATCTAAGCACTTAACGGACTACAAAAGCCGGCTTCAGGCCTCTCTTGAAACTTAATGCCCACTGGGCCTTACAATAAAAAACAGAGCACCAATACAATCCAATTCTTGCATTGTAAAAAAAAGAGAGCGCCTAAATAATGGCCGTTAAGAGGCCGGTTATTCAATAATTACTTCAGCAATGCTATTAACAACTGAGAGTCCTTTCAATATGTAAGAGCCCATTCGTTGAAAAATCAAGTCCTTGAGAGACGAGTAAAGAGACCTAGCGCATCAAATATCTCACGAAGCGTCCTTAAAATAAACTAAAAAAGTAGTCTGCTTTATCAGAACACAATTCAAACTTAACAGAGCATAAATAAGTGATGTTATCAGAGCACATCATTATCATATTATACAGAGCCACGAATCAAAAATTAAAAAAACAGTCAGAAGAATTCCAGAAACGACTGGAGGTAGAAAATTGACGATCCTCACTGACCAAATGCACATGCCACACAACTATACTAAACATTTTGAATCAATAGAAAGAAAAGAAAAAGTCTTTTCGAAAGTGGTAACAGACATTGTAATACAGCTGGTTTGCGACAACATATTAACAATTGACAAACAAACAATGGTTCATAAAGAAAAAACCGAAGAAATGGGAGGTAGATGAAGGACAAAGGCTAAAAACAATATTCACTATAAAATTCTCTACAAAAACTCAAGAACACCTTCCTCGCCATTATTCTTTGAGAAAATTTCATTAAATTTTCTGCCATATCACTCATTTGATTCACCCAAAACGCGCCCGAGAAACCTTAAACAACAATTAAAAAATGCAAGGAACAAAAAAACCTGAAATGTGTATAATTTCTTTCAGTGAAAATCTTCATGTCTAGCCTTCAAGTGTTATTTCATAGTAGCAACGCCCATGGAATAGCTCTTAATTAAGAACTGACCAAGTCGATATTTATTCGAGAGCAATTGAAAACCCAAAAATTAGTTCTTGAAAACATTGGGTCTTTCCCATTTTAGCATTTCGTCCGTAAGTTCGGGAAAAAAGAATGCTGCCTGCTTACATTCTTGATATATTTTGGCAGCAAATGCCAAAAACTTGAAAGCAATTGAATTCATGAAAAGTCAAGATTTTTAAGTCCTACGAACAAGCACGCCCAGGTGCCCGATAGCATTCAACAACACAAAATTCAACACAACTGTTTCCGATTCAATCCATATCCTACTATCACGTCGCATTCCGTTTTGATCACCCTACAAAAACTCTTATACAATGCTGCTATTAATAGGATTTAACGCTATTCTGTCATCAAATTGCTATAAACTAAACATACACCACATAAAACTCAAAACGCAAATTACAGCTAGAATACAAACCTGCGTCTAAAACAGAACGCACATTCGGTTACAAATTCATGTACTAAGACCCTTTAAAATAATACTCAGAACAGCTGCCTTAAACTAATTAAAGGTTGTAGTAAATTGATAACAATATGAATGGACGCTGAACTCTAGTTAATTTGATTATTAATTGATAGCTTCATAGTTAAATTTTTAAATTTTTTGAGGAGTGATGAAGAGTGGATTAAGAACATTTAGTTTTTACTTCACGAAATCCGGGGCAGCTCACTAAGATTTTATCTAAAGTAACAATACAAATAATTGGATTCGCGGTACCTGGCCAATTTCTCAATCTTTTTCAAACATCATTGTATTTCTCGTTCCCTGGAATTTTTTATCACAAACGACAAGTGGACGGTCTGTTAATTTTAATTTCGAATATAAGCTGAAATGGTGATGAGCAGATTCTTCAGATGTGATTCGAGTGAGAAATTTTCTTTTAAGGCCTTTCCTGTTTGACCTCGTTTCTTCATCTCCATTTAATTTTTCCGATAAACAAACATTAGTTTCGGAAATATTAGTCTTTCTAAGGATGCAGGTTTGAAGGTCTTGTTTTAAATACTACGACACAATCGTTCTCCCTTACAAGGCAATGGGTATTATTTAAGTGGCTTCTAAGGTCTGGCCACGAACGGATCGGTCTTATTGCAACAATCATTCATCTTCAAAACATTTTATTTTGCAAAGGCTCCATTTGCAAGCACCTGGCAATGTCTTAGAACCTCAATAGTTAGTTCCTTAGAATCCTGCAAAACTTCACAAGACAGCAGACCGTGCTTGTCGAGTGCAGTTCAGTTCATTCATGGTAATTTTACCTTCTCTGGCCTTTAGGTAGACGGTGTTGGCCACAATGTTTTCCAGCTCCATATCCAGTCTCACTACGATCTATTGCAAACTGCTTGTAGAGAAAAGTCTATTCGGAGGCAGCACTAGCTACTCAGCTCCGAAAAATACAGGCACGCAGACACCACTTAGCACCACCAATTACCCTTTGACAAGCCCTCACCACGTACACGTGCCCACAACCACCAAGGTGTTAAGCCACTACTTCTTAGACACAGCACGTATTGGCAATATTGATGACGAAATTACTGTAGCCACCAAGCTACGACACAACTTCAGAATAACGTTACAGACTCATTATTGTCACGTAACAATCCTTATTCTCATAATCTGAAAATCAAACCAAAATAAAAACTAGGAGACAAAATTTGGTAACCATAAAAAGAAAACTTCTTTCAACTACTACTTGAAGCCACTACTTTCACAATAATTTCACATGAAATATCTAAAAACTCGGATATGTAAGTATTATTCGAATTTGCTAATGGAATAATGGCAAGTAGCAAAATTTCAGGCAATTGTTTGTTTATAATTTTGTTCAAATTTGAGAACGTTACGAAGCAGTAAGCAAAAATAACAAAATTGAGATAAACAAAAGTGATAATCTCCTTAGAAATAAGGTTCAGCTAAGTAGCACTAGCTAGCTGCTTGAGAAGCACACAGAGCACAAAGAAAGATACCCAATATTTTCCCCACTCACTGTTGATATTTAAACAAAACGCAGTTTTCAGACCACTTAAGCGTTTATTTTCTAATCAGATGGATGGTTCCCTTATGCTATGGTGGTTGGATAGAGAAAGAAATAATCAAGAGATACAGGAAACGCGATTTCAACCTCCGCACGGAAATGCTACTGAATTTCTGTTTAATTTTGCCCAAAATACACTTAATTTTCCCCTCAAATTAAAGCCGGGATGCAAAATTATCACCTTAATGAAACAAAATGTTTGTAGTTCAAGAGAATAAAATGCGGATCAGAAATAAAACAATTCCGATTTAAAATCGAATAAAAATTTCAAAATTTTTTGAAACATCAAAAGAACTCAATCATGTTACAAGAAGCCGCAAGAGCTCGTGCACCTTCTAAGGCGAGTCTAGTTGAGAGAAAACGAAGCTAAATACCAAAGCTAAATTCGGCCATAGTAAAAGAAGACATTCTGAACAAAACAAAGTACTAATATAGCAAGAATATGAAGAGAGCAATTCAATTTAATCGCAGCTTCACCAAAATTTCTTTCTCATCATCACATTAAGATATCAAATTTTGCACATGTAACAACGTTAGGCCAAGAGCGGTTGCCTCGACGATCAAATTACATTTGTAATTAGACGCCATTTTCATTAGCTTCACTCTCTACAACGAGAAAATTTTGTCCTCTGTCAGTTCAATTCGATTCCATGGGTTGCTGTGCGTTGGCAGCAGGCTGCTTGACATAACCTAATTTCACCAGTTCTGCCCTCAATTCAGATGAGAAGTCATCTTCAATCATGTCATCGTCCCAGTCATCTTCCCACACCTGTGAATATAGGTGACGTCATATGATCAAGGACACATTACTTGAAAAAACGTATACAGAAGCAGAGGACCAGATATTCATTTATGATTGCAGCAACTGCAATTGATGCCATATAACACAATAAAACAGCTTTAAAATATCACCGATTTGTGGGGGGGGGGGGGGGGAATTTAAGCAAAATCTCAGCTTCATGTTTTTCTTGAACCACTTAAGCCTATAGTCAAATAAAACGCGCAATTAAATTTATCTCCAGAACTTAACAGCTTTCAGCATTGAAACCAGTTGAAAGCTATCGAACAAGATCTTCAAAACGTTATTGACCTGAAATGAACTTTTATTACAACTTACAAATAATTTCAGATCTTAATTAGAGGAAAACAGCAGCATATTTCAAATTTAAAAAACAGCTGACCAACTGCAACAAAATAGCTGCGACAGCTTCGTGGGCGCAACCAGCAAAGAGATTATTCAGTGACGCAACATCAGTGAGAATAATTGACAAAAAAAACTTACAAACGGTTAATACTCAAAAACTCAATAAACTTTCATGAAAACAAAGAGAAAATATAAAATCCAAACAAAATCAATTGGCATCATTAAATAAAGCGATTTAATTTCCATTAAAAAACAGTTGGACTGCCATTCACCAGACTAAATGCCGAGATAACAAAGGAATAAAAAATACGCATTAAAAATTCATAAACATTTTGAAGTCACAAAAAACATTAGCCAGCAGTGTTATCAACGCAATCAACAATTAAAAAAGTTGAATTGTGTCTTATTAGAAAACCAATACAACCTGTCTTAAAACAAACTATGCGATAAGAAAAGAAAAAGAACAAAAAAAACAAGGCAATACGCAAAAATCAATTTATAGTCTTTCAAAACAAGTAATGTTAAAGTCACAAATACCAATAGCTATCAAATAGATCAAAATTGTCTCATTTGAAAGATCTTAAGACTTGGGATTAATTATACTAAATGAGAAAACAACGAAAATAAACAAACCGACTAGCGTGTTCTCGAACAACAGGCGGTGCAATTTAATTAAAAAGATGTGTAGTTTATCTTTTGTGGGGGAGGGCGAGGGCACATAAAATCCGACAAGCCATAGACTGGAACGCGCTACCTCACGCACACTCGAATGAGACAATAACCACTCGGCTATTGGGGACTCGCAATTTCCTGTCTTGCAATCGCTCGTTTTACAAACAGATTTTAGTTCTGAATAAGAGTAAATTAGATCGCGCAAAAAACTAAAAGTCAAATGCGAGAAAGAAGGTTTCAGAACAAAAACTCAAAACGGTAGAGCAAACGTTTTTCATGAAAAAACACGTTTACAATAATTGCTTCAAACTTTGATAGAGAGAAAAATTAACAACAAATCCGGGCAAAACTCAAATAATCACTTATTTTTTTGAAAAGAAATAACTAATAACAACAATTAGCTATGGACTAAAACCGTAATCTCTTTTCATTCCTCATTAGAAAGCCAATAAGAATTTTTATTAATGATACTAATTGACCAGAAACCCAAAAAACACTACCAAATCTCAAAATCGCACTGTTATTTTTTCGAAATCATTGTTAAGATCATTAAAAACAATTATCTCTCCATTTTTGACAAAACAAGAAAAACATAAACAGAAGAAAAACAATGAATCAGTTTTCTTTCTATAGGTTTTGTTCCCTTTAAATAGCTAAAAAATCGCTTTCTAAACATTTGGAGAAAAAACACCTTGTCTGCTCGAATCGCTCGCCCATCCAATGCTTGGCAGAAAAATAAAAACGGTAAACCGAAAACATAGCAGACAGGCTGGCGGCAAATAGCCACTGTTGACGCACTTCGTGATTGACACAGAAAAAGAAAAAAGAAGAGAAATGGACAGAATTTTCCAAAAGTCTTCTAATTCGGTGTGCTGTTTCAGTTAGATACTAAACTATATTTGATTCAGCTTCTAAACTGAAAGCTATCAAACTAACCACTGAAACTTAATGACCGCGCTATATTTGTTTCTCCCGTTTATGCTCTTTTGGCATTGACCGTAATCACTAAATTGCCTAATTTAATGACTGAAAGCACTTAAAACCCAGCTAAAACGGTTTCAGAACAGCTGAAACAGTGGGCGAGGTCAGTAACGAGCAACTGTGTTTAAACATCACCAAATGTTATATACACGAAATCAAGAAGAATACAAAAACCGTTAAAAAGCGTCCAATAGAGCAAAACGTCAAAAATAGCATATAAATGCCCGATATTTGCGTCACGCAAAAATGCGTACAAATCTGCTGTTCCAGCTCTGGTAATTGATATAACACGCATGGGCTGAAAAAGTTAGGATAAAAAAGTAAAAACTAAAAAACTGCTTTAAAAAAGCCGCACGAACAAAAATATGCCCACTTCCCAAACAATTCTTCATACCTACTTGTTTGGCTTTCTCTCAGAAAAACTCTTTTTCTCTTCTCTACTAAATCTTGTTAAGCAGAGTGACAAACACTGGTTTCCACGTGCGACATTTGACTTCTCAAACACATCCTCTATAAATCCATGTGAAGTATTAAAAAACTACCAGAAACAATTGGAAGTGGGGAAACTGATTATATTTAGTGGCATAATGAAACCCTCATTTAATTACACTAATCAATTCAAAACAGACGAAAATTAATATGGAAAGCAAATGACAACAGAAAACAGCTCAACTTTATTTGTTTTGACTCCAAAAAAAACTATCGGCAAACTACCTTCACATACAGTTAGTTGTCATCCACAGAAAAACAACATGAATGTTTCATACAGCAATCCAAGAACTCCGAAAGGAAAAACCCAAAAAACAATAATCTCTTACAAAGTTCTCAAACACAGCAGTCAATGTTCCCAACGAAAAAGTCAAAGTTCCAGTCGCGCTAATATCATTGCTACAAACTTTGCATGCAAGCAATTAATCAAACCGAAAGACAAGTAAATCCGGAACAATTTATTCAGCCACAAAACTGCCAAATTATATTTAAAATTGAATTGAAAACTGCTAAAAAGGTGTCCAACAAAGCAAAATGGTTAAAAAGTTCAAACGTGCAAAGAGAAGAAATATTTGCTTCAGGTGGTCAAAAATACTTGCAAACGCACCACTACTACTAAGTTCAGATAATTAACGCAAACTCTTTTTAGTGAAAAAGTGGGAGTTGAAACTAACAGCTTTGAAAAGGCTGCGCGTTCAAAGAGCTCGCTAAGCGAAGTTTTTTTACACCTATTTTCTAGCTCTCTAAAATTCGACACGAACAGAAAACCACTTTCTTCCCCTGCACTTCGATTTCTTCAGCAATTTGAAAAAAACTTAATTTCACTCATTTTACTTCATGTTTCAAATATACTCCAACAAAATTAGCGAAAAAAGACGCTCCAACAATACACCTCTTCGAGTAGTTAGACAGCGCCTAATACAATCAAAATTGGATTGTTAAAAAACCAAGAGAAGGCTAATAATAATTCTGCTCAGCTATCGCAGCTATTAATAGGTCGTAGTCTTTATCATGTCGTACTTTATCATGTTTCACATTTTTTCGCAGTCTATATCATGTTTCAGAGTCGTATTCTTTATCACTTTGTGCCTAATGACACAAAGCAATTGCCAAAATTTTAAAATCAGTTTGCGATTTTTAATTATAAGAAATACAGACTTTTACAATAACGGGAATGTCTTTAAAAGCATCCATTAAAAAAACGAACAAATTTGTTCAGAGTTCAAATATGTTAATTACCGTTGGACCAATGACTCTCATCAACGAAAGCTGAGTTTAGCAAACATAAAATTTGAAAGAAACTACAGATGAAAATGTATTAAAGTGAGAAATCTTTAGAGGACCGGCGAGCGACCCGAGTTCAAAATCAAGGAGGATCGGTAATGTGCGTCATCAAATAAAGCTACAATCCGTGTTATATTTCCATCTGAAATGTTATAATCCATCATGAACAGTTGTTTATTCGAAATCAAAGAAGCTTTAACTCGTGAGAGCTCAAAATTACACTATTCATTTTGAAACAAAAGAACGAAGGAAACTAATAAAAAGCAAAACCTGAACATTTTCCTATAAATTCTTCAGAACCCTACTCCAAAAGGGTTCTACGCAAAACGTAAAAATTAACCGACTAACGTCCGATGAATTTCCCTCAAAGGACTGTCGAGGCGAAGATATCATATCATTAGATATGATACCCAATAATCAAAAACTACCACTTCCCCTAACTGTTCAAGGAAACAACTGAACAACACGCATTTCTGATGTTATTCAGAATTTTATGTTCTACGAACCCTATTGGTTTGGGTCTGTGGATCCGTATCATCCCACTCCTCCGCCGGAAACTCCTCGAAGTCATCATCTTCATTTAGAAGGGACAACTCTACTTTACCTTCCAGCCTCTGCTTAGAGTCAGCACCCGCAGCTCCAGCTTCGCCATCAGCATTGGCATCCTTCGACTCTTGAGCATTAGAGGATGCGGCATTGTCTGGAAGCTGGGTCATACTTTCTATCTGGAAATTATTAGTTGCAGAACAAAAGACTGACTAATTTTTCTATTTGAAGCTAGCAGACGTACTTTGAAGCCATATCTTGTCATGACCTATTCGCTCATCTATCGAGTTCTGACATGATTGCTTAGGAAGAACAAATTAATGGTCTAATCCAATAACTTGTGATTTTGGAACGTTCACACAAAAATTGCGCTTTTGTGCTTTCTGTTCATTCGGAGATTATATTCCGGTTATACGGGTGTCAGTTTAGCCTTAATGTCTTTATTGCGTACAAAAATATCTTGAAACATCTATAACCAAACCTACATACTCAAAAACGCTGCTTGTGAAAAACAAATGTCATGAATTTCGATTATACGTTTTTATTTAAAAAAATAAGGTGAAAAAGATAAGTTAATTTCCACATCAAAAACAAATCTAAAAGGCAAAACAACGCATTGATATATTATCAACATTACCAAACGAAATGAAGCTTTAAAAATTACTTATTTTTGCTTCTGGGTTTCATTTCTTCTTCAGCTGGTCTCAAGTAAATCTTGGGCTTTTTATTCAAATCATTACCCTCGTGTCCTTTGGACCAATCATACCCAATCGCATAAGCTAGTATCTTCCCGTCATGACTGAAGGAGCACGATGTCAGCGGAAGTGGGAATTGCTCTGACGTTTTAATCTTGGTCCTAGCATCTTTATCCCAGAAGGAGAACCTCCCATCGCTACCAACTGTTACGAGTGTGTTGTGCGTCGGATGAAATGAAATATCGTTTACCTGAAATGCGTGATTACATTAAACTAACAACCCATTAATGCTTTCGAGAAAGCACAGACAATAATTTAAACTC
The DNA here is from genome assembly GCF_964194025.1 of Convolutriloba macropyga. Lineage (NCBI taxonomy): Eukaryota > Metazoa > Xenacoelomorpha > Acoela > Convolutidae > Convolutriloba > Convolutriloba macropyga. The sequence goes on from NC_134470.1 coordinate 21,708,965, forward strand.
CGGAAAGCAACAATAGAAAGCATAATTTTGAAAGTACTCTCGATTGACGTTGTGTACCTCGTATTCTAACCTCGCCATCTATAACGCGATTAGATTATCCATACGATAAGAATTACATCTCGTTATAATGCTCGTTTTAAATTGAGCGATGAAATCACCTTCGGGGCATTTTTTCAGTATACTTACACTAGTTACTGCATATAAAGAATCTGTAGTTGGTTATCAAAAAAGTCAAAAACTATCACGCACAAAATAAAACAACCCAGCCGGCAACTTGTCGGAATAGCTGCGAAAAAGACACGTCCCTTATAATAGAGATAAACAGATACAGATATATTTTAAAAACGACGCCCCTCAAAGATCTATTCAAAAAACATTCAGCGATAAATTCATTTCGCAAAAGCCTTTTTATTAGGATACGTTTAGTACACAAATGAGTTTCTTCGATCTATATTAACTTAAGTTAAACTTATGTTCTAAAAGTGCAAAAGTCATTTTATTGAGTGAGGTAAGTCACGTATGCTCACAATCTGATCACGCAAATGACCTCTAACTTTTAATAGAGAGGGTGATAAATGACGTCACGCGGGCTAACGCCGTTATTCAGAGAAGTCATTCAGAAAAATTGACTTTTTGAGCCTTGCAGTGTGAACCAATGTAAAACGAAAAAAAAAGCGTCTGACGACGAAAGAAAAACATAGCAGGACAAGTCCCAAATTACGATCGAAAGAATGGAAATAACCAATAACCTGGCAATTAACATTTCAACACTTAATTCAAACTAAGATAGACAACAACGCTCATCACCCTATATGCAAAAAAACCTCAAAAAATTCTTTTTAAAAGCAATTAGAAAGCTTTTTCCAGATTTAGTGTTTTAGGAATCTTTGACTCGACGCAGCCTTAGAACGAGTACCCAATACAACGACATTGTGGGAATAAACGAGAGAAACCAAAAAAAACACAAAAACTGGAGAAACTGGCAAAACATAATCACTTTGTTGTTGGCATAAAGGAAAGAACCTCAAAACTACATGCCAACATCTTTAACAAAAGCATAAAAAATTGAAAAGTCAAGACTTTTAGCAATTCCAAATGAGAACTGCTATTTTTGAGACCGAAAAAATCATTTTATATAAATTAGGCATCCTTAGCAACAGATCAGACTTGTCATAAATCAAACTAAGACAAAGAGTGGACAAAAACTCGCAAATTCGACAACAATTAGAGTCAAAGTCAAAGAAAGCATTAACTTTGACCAAAGAAAAAGAAATCAATCGGGATAAAACATGTTAGCAACATATGAGACCTGTCTTGAATTAGGTAAGTTAACACACCTAAAAATACAGCAAATGCTAGCAACAAACAAATTAAAAACTCAAATTTTTGACACTAACTAGTGTCTTAGTCAAGAAAACCACGATCAATGGACTTGAACCAAAAATTCGGTTCATTTATGCCGCATTAGAACCAATGATACTTCTCATTAAAGATAGATAGTGAGCGAGTAAGCGAAAAAAAGAAGACAGGGCAATAACTGAACATTCATAATAATTAAGACTACGAATTGTGGTGAAGTGAAAACAAGCATTAACTGTCCTTCGACAAATTCAAGCCATTGTAAAAAGGCTCAATTAGAACACAGCGGTACCATATTAAAAGCACTCAAGAAAAAAACTGGAAACAGAAGTCATTGACGCACGTTAAATCGTTTTCAAAAACAAAATTTGTCCAAATACCAATTTCTCACTCAACTTTATAGGTAGTTTCAATAAAAACTCAGGCCTCAAACCTACTCGCTTTTTGCTCCCATTACTACTCCTGAGTGATTAAAATCTCATTTCTACATTGACTGCCCACTGACGTGAAAAGCCGAAAAAACTGTGCATATCTTAAACAAAATCCTCTCTCTACACACGATATGAACAGACAACTGCTCCTCTCTCGGCTCTTGAATTCTTTCAAAACTTTGACCTCAACACTCATTTTTCACATGCTGCAATGATTTTTACATCCTGTTTGACTGCAGAATATTACCATTTGACATACAATTTTAAAAATGGTTTCATAAAGAGAAAACCGAAAAGAAAAAGGAAACGACAAAAGGAAACGACGAAAGACAAATAAAATTCTCTTCTCTTCAAAATACCAGAACTCAACTATCTAAACATTATTTCAGTAAAATTTTCAATTACATATCCTGGTATACCATTCCCCTGCACAACACTGGTCACAAATATTAAACGCCTATTTCAAAATGCAAGCAAAAAAATCTGCTAGTTAAATGTGTAAATTAGCATTTCAGGTCACTTCATGGTAGCAAATCATACAGAACAACTCTTAACTAGGAAATGACCAAGAAGAATAACAGGGAGAATCAAAAGGTTATAATAGACAACAAGAGGAAGAAATAGACAATCGGCAGAAAATAACTTAACATAAAACCAATGAAGTTGAAAGACGACTGAATCTGCTAGACAACTACACAACTCCCCAAAATTATAGAAAAAATTAGAAAAGAGAAAAAACTGCTGGAAAGCTCAAAACGTGGCAAAATGGTGGAAATAGCTGAAAAATAGACTTTGAAGTGTAATATTTTTCATTTAGCGCGTCAAAAAAATTCCAAGCACAATATTTCTAGTTTAGAAAATTGAGAGAAACCACTTTGACTAAAAAAAAATTTGCGGGAGTTAAAAATAAAAAGCTGCTTAGAAAAAGCTGGACGTGATTTAAAAAAAATTCGCTAGCTTAGCGAAATTTTTTTCACAACAAAGCTGCTCGCTGTCTCTCTCAAAAAACGACATGAACAGAAAACCACTCTCTTTTCTCTGCTCCATTCGTTCAGCCCTTTGACTTAAACACTTAGTTTTCACATGCGTTATTGACTTTTAAACCGTTTTAAATAGACTCCAAAAATTATCGATAAGAAGACGCTCCACCAATACTCCTCTTTGAGTCGTAACAAAAGACAGCGCACCAATACATTCCAGTTACTTTGAATTTAAAAAGACGAATATCGCAATATAGCTACGCTCAGCTTACAGTTTCACAGCTATAAAAAGAAATAATAATTTATTTTGTCCCGTTTAACAAGACCCTAAAAATGATTTAAACCTCGCTTGAGAACTACTAATTCCCCAAGAGTATTGTGCATATTAACGCTTAAAGTTACCGTGACCCTGACATCAGAGTCCTACCTTGTTTCAATGCTTCCGAGGTTGGATTCTAACGCTTGATAATTTTCAGAACAAGCCCTTATGTTTTGGAATGAGTCGAAAGATTCTGAAGAAGCTATAATCAACATTCCGGATTCCTATTTTTGTGCATTGAACTCACAGCAAAAATATCCTGTACGTTGTTGACCGCATTTGATCTGTGGCATTTGAAGGTAAAATTGTCTTTGGGATCCTTCCCTTCCGCATACTGAATTGCCACTCGGCCTTCGATACTTCCGAGTGCAAAGCCAGTGGGACCTCCATTAGCATCCTTGAATATGGACACGCACCTATGAAGCATTTCATGGTTGACATCACAAAACTTTGTAAACGTTCCAAAGTCAAATATTCTAAGTCACAGCGCTGCTTACTGATATTGCACAACTGAAATCGAATTAACGATACAACTTTACCAAATCACTTTCTTGTGCCCGGATAACAGCCTGCTCATATAGAAAAGAATTGCTCTTACACATCAGCGTATTTCTGCTTTCAAGTTGAAAGTCAGAAAATAATCTAATGCAGAATTTCTAACGAATGCGTTTATTATAACCATTACCTATGTTGATATTTCAATGGGGAGTCAAACTTCTTGAACTCTTTGGGTCCTCCGTCGAGAGAGTAGACCACAATTCCCCTGTCAGCTGTTGTGAATACCGCCATTGGAAACATAATGTCAGAGCAGTAGAGTCTCTCTGATAACTGGATAGTAAACATTGGATTTGGGCTCTTTGTATCCCAAAATTTCACCGTCTTGTCCCATGAGCCAGTCACTGTTAAAAAAGATGATTCAATTAATTTAACCTTCTTGCCTCGTAAATTCCAGCCCCATAATTTTCTATTTTCTGAAGAACTAATTTAACACACTAACCGAGACATGAATACTGTTGGGACTGTATCCAGTGAACTGACTTAACAGGTGCGTCGTGTGCAGCCACCTGGACCATCTGGTTAGATGCCAGGTCCCACATTTTGGCTTGCTTCTCACAGTCACCCGTGAAAATCTTGGTACCATCTGCGTGCCAGCAACAATTCAATACTGGTGAGGACAGAACCTGAAAAATTATCCAACTTTTTGAAGTTATTTGAAAGCTATATTATTGCTAGATTACGTCTTTCATATCTTGCCCATAATTACATCTTAAAATTGTTTACTTTCGCTCATTAAATCATTGTTCGGAATAAAAATCTTAATGAGGTATCCTCACATATAATGATAGTTTTTTTCTGACAATTTCAACAATTTTTTTCAGTCATTTACCTTTTCTATGAACCATGATACAAGATTCAGTCACGAAACTAACAATGCCAAAATCAACTTTAAAGGATCAGAAAGCTAAATCAACAGACATTTAGACAGACATGGGTAGACAGAACAAAAAAGCGGAACAACGCAACTATGAAATTCGAGCAAATTGTCAACAAACTGCTCTTGTCTAATCATTGTTAAATCTCTCGTTTGAGGGGCAGATTCAAAAAACTTGTCACCTGCTCAGCTTTTGGGTTAGCAGTACCAGCCATCTGATTGATCTCCCAACATCTCACTTTATTATCCCAAGAAGATGAAGTCAGGAAAGTAGAGGACACAGAGGAGGGTGAAAACCTCAGAGCGGTCAAAGTGTCATCCGGAGGCTGATTCACAACAAAGTCCTTCATAGGATTGTCCGCAGTTCCTCCCAAAGCATTCAATCCTGTTTGAGCCGGTTGTGCTGTGCTTGTACCTCCGAAAAGACCTCCAGTGCTAGACCCAAAAAGACTAGCCATAGCAAACTGAAATTGCCAGAGGACACCTTTACCTAATGATTACTCGTTCAGACTTTCAATGACACTAGATTCAATCACTCCAATCAAACTACAACCTGATAAACAACGATCATAATAATCAATTACATAATAATTTAAACAAAAAACTAACGGATAAATGTTCTCTCCCCTGAATAAAATTTTAGCCAGTGCAAGCACACCTAAGCGTGCGTTTGCACTCAAATGCATTGGTACAAACCGGCAGGAGGTAGCACTAGCGGTTAAAATCAAAACCTCTAAGTATCATGGTTAAAGATGGTCAAAATTTACCCGGTGAAAGCAAATTCATCACTCTAAGCAATGAGAGAAAAGTTCTTTCTACAAAACTATCGCGCTTCAGGGTAAAAAAAAAACCAGAAACAAAGATTACATTAAACTTATATCTGAAAAATTGAAAAAAAATTAAATGATTAACGAAATACAACAGAGACAAAATTGAATAAAATATTAATTGGTGACTATTTCTATAACGAAAAAATCCTTTGAAAAATTTATGGCGTTTACAATTTTGCAAAACTCAAGTACTTGCATCAAACCTTCTAATATTTAGCACTATGTAAAAATTAAATTACAAACCATAAGAAGTCTGTGCTCTTGCGATCAACAGTTTTTGGATTCAGCCGTATACTGCAAACTTAAAAATAAAGCACTGAACAAAAAGTTCGCTCAAAAATACGTTTGAATTTGAATATATGAAGCAGGTTTAAGAAATTTTGATGTCTTTAAATAACAAAGAAAATCTCTGGAAATAGTGCCTTAGATTCAAGATCGGACACAATCTTGGGAGAAATTTCCCGCTGTCATAACAGTCAAAACTAAAAATAAAACCCAAATTTACGTTCAAATAATAGCGTATTGGTAAAAATGCAAACAAAAATGCGAAATAATTATTTGTTCACCCATTAATTCTTGCCATCTCAATTCATAAAGTTTGAAATCAACCAACGAAATAGAGAAATTTCATTGCCACGAGAATTGCCAGTTAGGAATATTTGAAAATATTAGAATTTATACAAATATAAACTTTGGTATTTAAATCTATGATAGTTGAGGTCACAGGGACAGTTCCAAAAATGTTAAACACAAATTTCTGAAAACTTAAAAACTCAGAAAAACCGTAGTTAAATAATAGCTAACTGAAAAACTACGCATATTAAACAATCTGATTTCAAACCGCATGATCATCAAATCATCAAACATAGCCAACAGGATCAGAGCCGCAAGCTAGACCAGGCCGTAAAGACTTTTATTACAATTAGACCAGTGACAAATAGGAGGAAAAGAGCTCCTCCATCTCACAAAAAAGTGAGTCGGAAGGAAACTGAGAACAGCTACCATTCAAATAACTTAAAATAATAAAAAAAACACCTGTCAGATTGCCCTAAAATAGCACCGTAGACCTGTAGTCTCAAAACATCAAAAAACATTGAAGAAAACATCGAAGAAAACAAACTGTAATGCTTTAACTTGATTTATAATTAAGTCTTATTTTTAGAACCTGCCCTCAAATTGACCTTCAGTTAGACTGAGTTATCTGCATTGAGTTTCAATATACAAATTAAACTGACTAATGAGAGGAAAATTACTTTGAGATTGATGAAAGACATTTGTGACAGGAAATTATTATTGCACATGAATTCAACTCAGTGAAAAAGTTGCATGCAAAAATGAACAGAAGCAGACTTGAAGTGAGCGTGGCGCCATATGGTCTTAACAAAATATCAACAAGGAAACAATTAAGCCAAAAGAAAGACAATAACAGCTCGGCTCAGCTATCGCAGCTATTTATAACAAATAGTAATTAAAACAAGCAATAGTAATAATAATAGCTACCTACTAAAATAAAAAAAATAGCTTCCTACTAGAGGATTAGTTCAAAATCCACTCAATTTAGTTGAAAAATAACAAAAAATTAAAATAATTTTTCATTTCAAGATTGTCACATGATAAATTTTATATCATTGACAAAAATCTCCAGCTAAGTCGCAAAAATAAAACCCTGTCTCGCACAGTTCCCCTTTTCGAGCAACAAAAGTTAACAAAAAGAAAAAAACAAATAGAATTTTTGAGCTGCTTCAACTCAAATGGTCGCAAAAAGGGTCAATTATATTTCTTCCGACCCACTTTAGTGGGTCGGAACAATTATAATGGGTTTTTCTTACTATGCACTCAAATGGGTTCTTTTTTGTTCAGACAATTTTGGCCGATCGATATAATCATTGTAGAGAGTTGTGAGTGGTATCACTAAAAAGCCCGTCCAGCGTAGAATATGGAATTAAAAAGATTTTTTTTACAATTTTCGCATTTCATAGGGAGTTATCGACGTTTAAATTTTTGTGAATATTAGACGTATTTCAGCTGTTTTTATTCACATATCGGTATTTTTGCCCTAATTTTCGTTATTTTGCTAAAATTTGTTCAAATTGTTAACTGTAGTGTACTTGATGTTATCTCTAAAGATAGAGGAGGGTTGCTGAATTAGTTGATTTGAGTTTTTTGGCTAGAAATTATGCAACATTTTTCAAATTTCGACTTTTTTCGGGACCAAATTCGGGACCAAAATTGCTTTTTTAGCCGACTTGCTTTAAATTTGCTGGAAGTAGATACCTTCAATTTGCGGCCAAATTCTTTTTAAGCTGACCAACGAGCTAGTTGTACACCCACTGGCTTTGAGAGTCTTCTGGTATTATAATTAGACAAAAAGCACTTTTATTTTTGACAAAATGAAAAATTTTGTTAAAAAAATGATCTATTTGGAACCATTTGAACAAATGAGTACTTTTTTAGACGCTCAGCAACATCTCGGCTGATCTTGATCTCGCCATGGATCCTTAAGATAAATTTTTTAAATTTTAATGGGGCGCGACTTTATTTCAAAATATTTCCGCCAAGTTAATGTTTTTTATGTAAACTTTATTTTACTTGCAAGAATTTCAAATCAGGGCTCAATTAATCACAGATACCATTTCCAAAAAACGAGGCCCAACGAGATTATATCACGGTTTCAGAGCTAAGCTCATGGTTTTAATGGCTCTAACCAATTGTTTTCGTAGAAACTTTTTTTATGTACTTCATAAATTTTGCTTTCATTTGTTATCTTTTTTGTTACCCAACGATTTATTGTCCCCAGTCAAAGATCCAGCTAAATTTTAGGAGGTATAAATGAACCTAGACACTCCTGTCAGTTGTTATCTAATGTCTGTTATGACTTCGATTAAATTTGTTTTACGAAAATATCGGTGAATTTTTGAACTTTGCCACTATTTTATCTTATTTCTCTCAACTTCTGGTGCAATTTCAGTAAAAACAAGCCAGAAAAAATTTCTTCTGGGTTATAAATTAATGTCCGTAACTATTTTATGTTCAACTAGTGGTCTAATTGTTTTGATACTACGCCTTTTCATTTTTTTTAGCATAATTGCATATTTTATGAGTTTATTTTGTTTCCTTGTCAAATTATCACATTATTGACAACTCCAATTGAGGGAAATCTAATGAGAAAAATGCACAGCGTTGGAAAAAGGCGTATCTGATTATGTTTATTGTTTTGTAATATAGTTTATGCTTTTTGGGAAGAGACACAGTTATCTTGCAAAATTTTATGTATTTTTAAGTCTTTGCCTATGTTTGTCTTTCTTTTTGTTGTTATACGTCATAAACCAAATGATGATAGGTCTCAGTTGCTTCCCCAGGACGTATAACTCCACCTTTTTGGGAAGAGACACAGTTATCTTGCAAAATTTTATGTATTTTTTAAGTCTTTACCTATGTTTGTCTTTCTTTTTGTTGTTATACGTCATAAACCAAATGATGATAGGTCTCAGTTGCTTCCCCAGGACGTATAACTCCACCTAGCGAAAGATTTCAGTTTATAGCTGTTGGTTTTAATGACTTAAAACTTAAAAAATTTCATTGTACACTTTTTGCTCACATTTTTATCACCATTTAACTCAATCTCACTAATTAGAAGTCTCAATTACTTTTGTTCATTCAAACATTTTTATTGCGATTTGTTATACGTTGTGACTGATTGCTCCGACCATTAATTTCATAAAAAAGTTTTCGATATTTCTATATTTTTCAATTTATGGGTGTCTTCTTGTTCTCATGTCTACTTAGTCCTTTTATGAGGAAGACTATTCGATGTTAAAATGAGGAGAAAGTGACAATTTGCAGTTCTTGCAGTTAACACCTTATAATTAAATTGCCTTGAACAGCGTAATCTCGTAAATATGTTGGACGTTTTGGCTTCTTTATATATTTTTTTATTTTGCGAGGTCGTGAAATCGTCTCATTATTAATAGGCCCAATTGGCTTGCTGATGTATTGCAAACTAATCCATTGCTGTTTGTTGAAGTTTTAAGTCTGTTTTCAAAAATCTGATTGGTTTTCTGAGATTCACTTTTTTAAAATAACTCTTCGGTCGATTTGTTGCTCAATCTCTGTTAACACAGGTCACAACCCGTTCTTAGTGAACTCTAGTTTAATCTCTATAAGGATTTTAGCTTCAAACATTTGTTTCTCGGCTTTGTTACTACTGTTACCACGAGATTTCATAAAATATTTGTGATTTTTTATATTTGTACATTTTATAGGATTTTTTCTTTTAATTTATAACAGTAATCGTAGGTCCCATTGGCTTTGAAAATTTGCGCAATTGAACATTGGATAATGACATGTATCGATTGCTTCCTATGGAGATTAAAATGAACATTTTAGGATTTTAGTGAAATTAATTGTTTTCAAAATAGAAACTTATTTTTGAACTTCGCACCTCTTTGCTCTTTTTGTCGACCTGTTAATCAGTCGCAATGAGGACAGGTCCCATATTGTAATGTCTCCAAATAATGTCTTGTTTGATAATTATTATTGTCCTTTCTAGTAGTCCTATTATCAACAACTTTCATGGACCCTCTAGTGTGGCATTTGTATTCCATTGGTTGTTTATGGAACGATATGTATGTTTTTGAAAGTTTTGTATCTTTTCATCATTTGGTACCCAATTAAGTCAAGAATGTGGATAAGCGGGGTCGGAACCTTATGTGCGTACGCACACTTCCGAGCCTCCTTGTTTCCCATTACATTACACTTAGCCAAATAGCCATAGACTAACAAGACTAAGTAAGAATGCAAATTTATAATAATTTACGAATAAACATCAAAATTAGGCTATTAAAGGACCAGGTAATTTTCAAAAAATTTACATAGCCTCAAAACAAATAGAAATATTCTTACGCCCAAAATCTCAGACCTCAATTGAACCAATATTTTAATCAAGCACGAAAAAAACTGTTAAGAATATTGAAAGATAATTTTCAAAAATAACATCAATTGCTTAAAACTGCAAAGTAACTGATATCTTTTTTGGCCAGCAAAGGAAAATATCTTAAAAATGCATAATAACAAAACATTTACAGGAAAAAAACCGTAGCCCATAACTACCAAATAACGAAACTGAACACATACGAAGGTCAACACTAAAAAAAATTGAAAAGGAATTTTCAAAGATAAGAACATTAAAAGTAACAAAAAATTAAGATATTAAAAGACAACTGCAAAAATTAAGAGATTAAAAAACTGCAAAAAACATAAGAAACAAAAAAAATTGAGAGATTAAAAAACAACTACAAAAATCAGCATAATTTATTGCTAAATTCGCACTCTAAAATTCTGGATGAATACTAAAAATCGATTTCAAAAGCGAAAAAAGCAGCGCAACATTCGGGGGCTTATATTATATCCAATGATATACTATAAGCCCCGAATACAACCCAAAGAAAAATTGACGCAATAACCAGAATCGAGTCACACCTTCAAAAAAAGTTTTCAAAATGATAGAATTAACAATGATAACAAATGTGGCTATAATGCTGTTAAACAAAGCAAAGTAGATATTTAATTGTTTAATATGTAACCGAGAATCATGATTCTCCGAGATCAATATCATGATCGCTTGAAATTCAACAAACACCCTAGATAGCTAGTCTAAGATTTTTCGACAATTAGGAGACAAATGAAACAAGGTCAATAAAGCTAAATCTCAGAAAACTCGTAAAACATCCAAAAAATTATTTTTAGTAACATTTGATATTAACTTCTCATTGTATTTCTGAGACAACAAAACATAACAATTTTAACTCTATATTTAAAATAGACAACTTTTAAAAGGAAAAGATACAAATTTCTATACAATAAAGCATCTATGTAAGCTACCTGAAAAATTTGTTGGCCCTTAGAGACCAATCAGAGATCAAAACTCTAAAAACTCATGAAAACTTTAAGAGTAACCACAACTTTACTTGAGTTTCTTCATAACAGAAGAAGACTATAAAATCGAAAAACTCACACCAATTTCTGATACCCAGGTCTGCATTACTAAATTAAAAACCAAGAAAAAAATAAATAACAAGAAGACTCGTGCAAGTCTGCGTAGCACAAAATATTCCAAAATACCTCTCGAGGTTGCAAAAAAAAACTTTTTAATTCGGTCAGACAGCGTTGGGAGTATCCAAAAGCCACTTGTATGCATTGGAGAAAATTACTTGTTCTGTTTGAACCAATGAAAATGCAGTCTTTTTTCGGCAGACAAATAATGAAAATTATTCAACAAATTCTAGAAAGATAAATGTAGTGCAATTTAAAACACACGGGCACAGAAAAACCATAAAAAAACACATGCACACACACACACACAAACAACTCATTTCGCAAAAAACATCAACAAACAAAATCAAAGCCAAACACCAAAAAACTTTAAATTTTGATTTAGGATATTGGTCAAAACTCAAGTTCGTCACTGTAAGGTCTTCTTTGTTTTTTCCCAACAAAATTTTTTAGGCAATTGTATCCGTAACTGTATTTATAACATTAAACTTTGTGATGTAAGTTTTTGAAGAGATTTCTTTTATTTTTCATGAGCATAATGAGACAATTAATTTTAAATCTTGCAGATGTATCATCAACGATTTTAGTGATTTTTTGAATTTTGATTTAATTTTTTAAAATTTTGATTTTTCATGAGCATAACGGGAAAAATATTTTTTAAAAAAAAATCTTGCAGATGTATCATCAACGAGACCTTAAAAAACACAGTTTTGATTTTAAATTTTTTAAAGCAACTTATAGCAATTAATAAGAAGTTTTTCTAATTTTCTCATGATTTCGGAAAATTTTTGCTCTCTGCCTCTATTTGTGGCCAAGATTTAAAGCAAACCATCTGAGAATAATTCTCTTCTCTCTTTCTCTCTTATACATACATAGCACGCGCCCTACAAATTACAAAGACACTAGCCCATACAAGAGCGCACACACAAATACAAACCCCAACAACAAAAAACTATAAAATTTTCATCTCGGCATCTGATCTTTACTCTTGGTTCCCCATTATTCATTTCTGTCTTCATTGTTTTTTCTGGAAAATCTGATGTAGACTTCTATCGGTAATTGTAAAATTGACACTAAAATCTGAAGTGAGAGAACTTTTAGAAGTTTTTCAAACATTTTGACATTTTTGATGTTCCTTGAGCATGATGGGACAATTAATTTTTCCAAAATCTCAAGTGTTATCAGCAACATTTGAACACACAGTCTTGGTATTGGACACTTAAAGCCGGAATTTGTAGCAAACAAAATTTTTTTCCCCAACTGATGATTTTTGATGTTCAATGAGCATAATTGGCCTCTTGGGTTTTTTAAAGAAGCTCGGAATATGTTAGCAGCTAAACTTGATAGACAACATTTTGAATATTTAAATCCGCAATTTTAGCAAATTTTTCTAATTTAAGGAAATTTTCTAAATTTTAATGTTTCTAACAGTTATTGAACTCTGCCTCTAGTTGTGTCTAATATCTAAGAGAACATTGAAAGCTCTCCTTAAAGGCTATTATTTAGCGTTGAGAGTGGCTTCGAAGAATTAGGAAACTTTAATAGATTTCATGTGAACTGAAAAAGAAGAAAATTTTAGTGTGTCACAATCAATAAATCAATTTGTTTTCTATTTATAGAAACGCCCAAAGACGGGAGAAGATCACTTCGAAGAGCAACTTCAAAACAAATGAAAAATGATTTTCTCAATTTCAAAACAAATTATGAACATGAGTTTTAAATTTTACAAACTAGCAATCCGTAAACTGTCTGATTCTCAAATTAATCTCTTTCTCAATGTACTAGAGGAGATTAGTTCGAGCTATCTGCTCTGATGTCATAAAGAATACAAATAAAATTGATGAGAAAGGATTTCCTTCTATCAAAAAAGAATGTGGTTGATTTGATGTTAATGTCATCAGATCGAATTTTTTACGTCGCCAAAGCTTTGAAAAAATTTAAATGGCTATTTTTAATGAAATGATAAATATTTTTTGAAAAAGAGCTCAAGAGAAATTAGAAAAAATGCATTTTTCTGCTCTAAGTTTTACATTTTCAAAGTAGTAATAAGAAGTTTTTCTAATCTTCTCATGATTTCGAGGTTTTTGCTCTCTGCCTCTATTTGTCGCCAAGATTTAAAGGAAACCATCTGAGAATAATTCTCTCCTCTCTCTTTCTCTCTTATACATACAAAGCACGCGCCTTGCAAAATTACAAAGACACTATAGCCCATACAAGAGCGCACACACAAATACAAACCCCAACAACAAAAAAACTATAAAATTTTCATCTCGGCATCTGATCTTTACTCTTGGTTCCCCATTGTTCATTTCTGTCTTCATTGTTTTTTCAGGAAAATCTGATGTAGACTTCTATCGGTAATTGTAAAATTTACACTAAAATCTGAAGTGAGAGAAATTTTAGAAGTTTTTCAAAATATTTTGACATTTTTGATGTTCCATGAGCATGATGGGACCATTATTTTTCCAAAATCTCAAGTGTTATCAGCAACATTTGAACACACAGTCTTGGTATTGGACAATTAAAGCCGGAATTTGTAGCAAACAAAATTTTTTTTCCCAACTGGTGATTTTTGATGTTCAATGAGCATAATTGGCCTCTTGGGTTTTTTTTTAAAGAAGCTCGGAATATGTTAGCAGCTAAACTTGATAGACAACATTTTGAATATTTAAATCCGCAATTTTAGCAAATTTTTCTAATTTAAGGAAATTTTCTAAATTTTAATGTTTCTAACAGTTATTGCGCTCTGCCCCTAGTTGTGTCTAATATCTAAAGGAACGTTGAAAGCTCTCCTTAAAGGCTGTTATTTAGCGTTGAGAGTGGCGTCGAAGAATTAGGAAACTTTAACATATTTTATGTGAACTGAAAAAGAAGAAAATTTTAGTGTGTCACAATCACAAAATCAATTTGTTCTCTATTTATAGAAACGCCCAAAGACGGGAAAAATCACTTCGAAGAGCAATTTCAAAACAAATGAAAAATGATTTTCTCAATTTCAAAACAAATTATGAACATGTGTTTTAAATTTTACAAACTAGTAATCCGTAAACTCTCTGATTCCCAAATTAATCTCTTTCTCAATGTACTAGAGGAGATTAGTTCGAACTATCTGATCTGATGCCATAAAGAACATAAATAAAATTGATAAGAAAAGATTTCCTTCTTTCAATAAAGAATGTGGTTGATTTGATGTCAATGTCATCAAATCGAATTTTTTACGTCGCCAAAGCTTTGAAAAAAATTAAATGGCTATTTTTAATGAAATGATAAATATTTTTGTAAAAGAGCTCAAGAGAATTTAGAAAAAATGCATTTTTCTGCTCTAAGTTTCACATTTTCAAAGTTGATTTTCTAATTTTAGAGCTCTAAAATGCCTAATTACATTAATTTTCTAAAAATCTTTTTGATGCACAGGAAAAATGGTTCATACAATAGTTTTTACAAGCAGAAAACAGACGTATAGAAAATGTTTGTCAAACAAAATTTATGAAACCAAAATCAAAATAATTCATTTCATGCAGTTTCAATTGTTAACTTTTAGGCTTGAAACTGTAAAAAAAAGGCAGAAAAATTTCTATTTAACTTCACTTTATTTACTACACAAGCTTCCATTTGTTTCTATCTTGAATTTCAACGCGAAGCTGTCACCCCACCCCCCCCCCCCCCCGAGCGATTTCTTTCCTTCTTATTTTTTCCTTTGAATTCCTATTTTCAAATTTCTGATAATTTTTATAAAAATCAAAACTAGATCGCGAGGTCTACGAAATGCTGTATTTCTTTTTTTTCGAAGATGCGTAAACAAAAAGTGAAAATTTGACTGAAGAAAAAAGGCCAGCCTCGCATATATATTCCACCGTTCTTAAAAAAAATGTAACAATTATTCAAATGACAAAGAACCATGTAACTATGGCTGACTCACATTTGAACAAGAGAAAGTCATTTAGTTTAAAATCAAAAGAATTAGACTAAAAACGAACATTTTTACGCTCTAAAAGTTTGAAAACTGACCTCTTCAGCCAATTCACGCTCTGCAATTGTTGGACTACAACGAAAAGACTCAGAAAAGCTGAAAGCAAAATTTTATTATAAACTTTCTGAAAAGAGGCATCAAGGTAACGTAGCCGATAGATTTCCGGTATAGCTTTGGAAAAGACCTCCTTACTGCAAAATATAAATATCAAAAAGAAACAGAAGAATTAGGTGGAGATGCTGATGAATTGAAAAATTCGAATTTCCACCTTCAAATCGACCATCCTGCTTCTTTATTATCAGTCTAAGAGACCAAAGCACTACCGGACGAACTACTCTGCTCATATATTTCGATAAAAATAACTGCTCAAAATAAACATAACGTAACCGACTAACGTCAGACGCTTTGCTCTTAAGGAAGCGAGGGCTAGCCTCTCAAAATCATTCTTGACATGAATTAGCCTACTCAAGCGTCACTGAAACATACACATAGAGCTACGAAGGCTCTGGGAGAGCTGCTCAGTGACTGAATGCCATAGTTCTGTACCAGTTTATCCCGTTTCGCCAAGTCAATCAAGAGGGCGAAAGAACATCCTGAACAAAAGCGGTCAAGCAACGCAATCAGAAAGACGCGCTACAAAACTAGCTTAATTCAGCGTTGAACATACTTAAACATACCCGGCAACTTGCCGGCAAATAGCCGCCATCGAAACTCAAAACCCCGATTGGGATTGAAAGTACAAAAAAATGAAAAATGATTTTCGTTAAAAAAATGTTGATGTAAAAAAAATTTGATAAAAAAGTGCGATTTTGATGTTCTTTTACAGTTAGACATAATCCTGTTTCTTAATGAGACATACTCGTGTTTCTTAAAAAAACAGATGGCAATCAAGACTTATCACAACAAAGTTCAAGTAACAGGCATCTAACATTGGGTTTTATCCCGTTCTATTCCGAATTCATTTTTATGACTCCGTTCATTTTTGATTGCTTTGCTGAGCAACTACTGTTTAAAAGCACTTTGAATAGAATGCGCGAAGAAAAAAACTAGACCAAAGAAATAAAACAGATTTCACGCAAAAAGTTCAACAAGCTGTGACTTACGGTAAAGCAAAGAAATTTTTATTCGACGAAGTAAAAGAAAAATAAAACATTCCCGGCAGATATTGCCGGAAAATAGTTGTTACTGATTCTTATAACCCCGATTGGAATTGAAAGATTGAAGTGATTGTTGTACAAAAAACATGAGGTAACATTTTTGGTTTCATTCTGTAGTTAGACATACTCCTGTTTCATATTAAGATACAGGGGCTAGCATCAATACCAAAAACATTAGAGATGGTAACTAAAATTTATAAAAACAAAGTTCAAGTAGCGGGCATCTAAAATTGGGCATTATCCAGTTTCTATTTTCGATTTAGTTTCTTGTTACTGACTCTGTTCATTTTAGATTATTCAGCTGAACAACTGCTGTTTAAAAGCACTTTGAGCAGAATGAGATGAGTGAAACTAGCCTAAAGAAATCAAAAAGATTTCACGCTAATGTTGAGCAAGCTGTCAACTTAGGTAAAGCGAAAAAAATTAGTACGACGACGTAAAAAAATAGGAGCGCTATAATAGCCGGCTGAGAAGCTGAGGCGGCTAATAAAAACCAAACAATATCAACTGTCATCATTAAATAGATCAAATTAATTCCTATTAAAACTAGTTGAACTTGCATTTCACGAGACAAAATGCTGAGATAAAGGATCAAAAAATACGCATTGAAAATTCATTAGAATTTTATGAAGTGACAAAAACCATTAGCTAGCAGTGTTATCAACGCAATCAACAATTAACAGAGTTGAATTAAGTCGTATTAGAAAACCAATACAACCCGTCTTCAAAGAAACTATGTGATAAGACAACAAAATTTAGAAAGAAAATCAGCTCAAACTTAAAAATTGATTTATAGTCTTTCAAAACAAGTAATGTTAAAGTCACAAATACCAAAAGCTATCAACTAGAATCAAATTATTTCAGTTATGCCTCATGGAAGGGGTGAGACAATCTGACAAGGTAGAGGTTTCAACGCGCTACCTCACGCACGCTAGACTGAGACCATTTTCTATCTTGCCAGCGCTTGTTTTACCACAGATTAATTATAGTTCTGAATAAGAGCAAATTAGATCGCGCAAAGAACTGAAAGTCAAGTGCGAGAAAGAACGTTCTAGAATAAAAGCCCAAAACCGGTGAAGCAAACATTCTTCGCAAAAAAGACACGTTTACTATAATTTCTTCAAACTTTGATCGAGAGCAATCAACAAAACCGGGCAAAACTCAAATAATCACTATTATTTTAGATTATTTTGCTGAATGAAAGATGAGTGAAACCTAGCCGACAGAAGTCAAAAAGAAAGTGAAAAGTCACGCAAAATGTTGCTCGAACTGTGACCTAAATAATATAGGCAACTAAAATAGGCCCGCTATAATAGCCGACTGAGAAGATGGCGGTTATTAAAAAGAGGAGGCTGGCTATTAAAAGTTTACATTCATGTCAAACCAAACAATAATGGCGGACACCCTTGTTGCGATGCAAATTTATGGCTTCCGGCTCTCAAACACACTAAAAAGATACTTAAAAGGAAAGAGATGGAATATTTCATCTTTACACAAATGTTATGAACATAAATTAATTAACATATTTCGTATTGGCAAATTAAGAGGATATAAAGTATCTAAAATAGACACACTCAATGAGCGTCTCTTTAAAACCACAATTATCAAATTAAGTGACTGAAATTTAAGGGACTGACGCTTTTCCCCAAAGCCTCGGTGATAAGCTAAAATTTATCGTGGAGCTGTTTCCAAAATTGGATCAAATATGGTTTTTGTGCACCCCAAATACCGTTACTGACCACAATTTGATATACCTGCAATGGGAGTCAAACTTTTCATTCCGACTACATTAAGAGAATAGCAAAACAGATGCATGAGCAAGCAACTCTGGTAAAAACTTCTTTTTTCTAACAACCTGACTGGTTTCTTCTAAGCTTTAAAAAAATTCTGCAATTTGGTTTCCTAATTTAAAATCCCAAATATTCAACCCTCTTTATCAAAATATTTTCACATGAATAAAACTTAGTGAACATAGCAATCATTCACTCAAAACAGTAAATCTCTCCTAATCAAGGCTGATGAGAAACAACTCCAATAATGCTATATTATAGCAACATTCATTCAATTTTAAAGGGAAGCATTCACGTTAGATTTGATCCAAAGAGCATGCATCAAAGACCATGACAGACAACGTCGACCATATCCATGGCCAAAGACATTGCCAGTCAGGGCATTGCACTTGTTGACTGGAAGCAAAATAAGTTTCAATGATTTGTTACAAGTTGCGGCGACTGTGAGTTGACCTGGACAGAGTTGACCACGACCAGTTAAGAAGAAACGGAGAAAGGTTTCACATTGTGACATCGGATGACTTGGTTGGGAGCACCACTTTTGGTTTGTACCTGTAGATCAATGCTAGCTGGAACACCCCCAGTCCAAACCCGATCGCGTTAGGTATCTGAAACAAACTAGAATAGAGAACAGCAACAATTTCATAATGATCCTCGACCTAGTGCGCGCGGATACATTCTAACAAAGTTGTACAATATACTGTATGTATTTCCGAGGAGAATACGAGCTTTTTGGTTAAAGCTCGGAAATATTTTGAATGCCATCTGAAGCAAGTACAGATCCTTTCGAAATTACCATGAACTTTTCTGCCATGAAATTTTTCATAAATCATATTAATCTAGAGAAAAAGCTGAAAAACAGTTACGGATTTCGGCTCCCGTCCAGTTTCATCTTTCATCTTTGACCTTGACAATCTTTGATGAAATTGCACAACTGCTCTCAAAGGCCTCTTTTATTGAACCAAATTAAAACAAGAGAAAAACTCGGAAGAAAAAGCTTACAAGCACGCAGATTAAGAACCTCTCGTTTGGAATTGCAAATGAACTAACAATAATATTATTGTCATCCCTCAAGTATCCATAGATAGTCCATTGGAAGGCAGTTACGGCAGCGATGAGACACCACAACAACGACATCGACTCCGTACTCTTAGTCTGCATCACTCGCTTAATAGCCGCCAGAGGAGACCCAAAATTCACCACACTCGCCGCAATACAAATCATCCCCAACACCGACAGTGCTTTGCGCAGATTGGAGGCTACGAACTTCGCATAGACCAGAGACGGGAAAATGATACAGAAGGCACCAAATACTTGATGCAACACTAGCATCTGAAAACACACAAGACATCATTTGGCCGCAAAACGTTCACTTTTCTCGAGTATATTTACTCAAAATTTTACGTTTATTTATGATAGCTGTTAACAACTTGTCAGTTAGAGATAAATTAAGAATCTTTATCTTAATTTATTTATCTTATTTTGAAACATTGAAGTTACTCCCCACCAACATTTTACCCCTTAAAACTAAGAGTTGCATCGGATGCACTACTTATGTGACATTTTGCGATAAGCTCCACTATACTATATGATACGGCATTATGAAAAAAGCAATTATTGTCAGAGCTAGAGAACTCGCAACCATTGGATGCACAAAAAAAGCCGTGAAGAGGGTTCAAAACGCTTAAACAGCTTCTAAATGACAAGATAGACTAAAGTAAAGATAAGTATGGGTTTAAAGTATACCGTCAAGTTAAATTTGACCTTGTTTTTGGTGCACCTGAAGTACACGAGTATGTACAGTCCTTCTAGAATACAGCCGGTCATGTTCACTATGATGACTGCCATGTCTAGCTTCAGCAGTCCATACTCACTCCACAACATGCAACTGAAATGATGCAGCTATGTTATTTAACATTTAATGTTTATTGCCGTGAAAGAAGAGTTAAATAAAATCTTGAATCTGTATAGAGAACACGATGAAAATTAAACTTCCATAAAACTTTTTTTAAATTTTCCACTCTCATCTTTTGAGCCCAAAAATAAGCTTGCGTGTACCTAAAAAATTTACCATTTTGAGATTGTCAAGTTTGAAGTACGCGGCAAAACATTTGAAAGCTAACACAATTGATTTAATTTTGCATTTTTTGTCTCGCCCCCTCATTATAGTCTGCTATCTTAATCACTAAGCTATAACGGGTTTGCTACTACATCGCTCACAATGGTTTGTTTTCCTTTCTCAACAAAAATTATTTTGAAATAAGATGAGTTATCACTCAAAATTAGGAAGTCAAGCGTGAATGTCACTCGAGAAGTGATTTTGAAAGAATGTTCTAATACAAAAGCGAAAAAAATAGTGCATCATATATTTTGAAAACAAACCCTGCCAGTAGGATTCCGCAAACAACCTGAACAGTTGTACAATATAATCTCTAAATTAATTAAATCTAAATCGGAAATATCAACGAAAAAGTAGTGAACAAGAAAATTTTAACTAAAAATGAATAATCAAAATTGGAAAAAAAAACATAAGTCAAAGAATCTTCTAGAACAAAAGAGCAAAAACAGTCAAGCACGTTTACGATAATTGCTTCAAATTCGTTTGAGAGCAATTAAAACCGGTAGATTACTAAAACTCCTCTTCGAGTCGTGTAAACCTATAGCATGCCAGTATTTCTCTTGAGTTGTAAAAAGAAACACGTTTTCAACAAATGCCTAAAACTTCGTTTGAGAGCGATTAAAATAATTCCAATTTCATTTCTTTTGAAAAGAGAGCCAAGTTGAGCTTCGCGTGAAATCTGGGCATCTTAATTATGATCTTGACAAATTGACAAAGTGGTTTCAAATTATTTTCATTAGAGATGATTTTACAATCAAGGTTAAAAGATGTAAAATGAAAATTGAAATCAATTTAGGCGCATTCTCCATTTAACATTTACTATTAAAATGGCAATAACTAAATTCAGCAGCCTTAAATTTTGAATGAGAGCAATTTAACTGGTAAAATTTGAGAAACAAAACGTGAAAAAGTTAATTAGGAAGTGGCCAGATGAAAAACAGTCAGACGAAAAATGAATTTTACGAATAATTGCAAACTGACCAAGAGAGCACTAAAAGAATGATTACAAACTTCAATTGAGAGCAGTTAGCGATCTAAAAATCAAGACTTTTATTTCAAGTAAAAAAAACCAGGCACTGTTTACGTGGCTTTTACAAGGCATTCAGGTACTACTTTACGAGGCAATAGCTTTCTACTAGGCACTGTTTACTTTCCTCCTTATTAAACAAGAAGCTAAACTTGTTTTAGCAACGGGCATAACTACTTTATACTTGAATAGGAGTAATTTAGGTCACGCAATAATCAAGAATTCAAGTGTGAAAACATCACTCCAGAAGTGAAATCGAAAGAATGTTCTAGAACAAAACGGTCAAAGGAAAAATTGCATAAAAAGACATGTTTGCAATAATGACATGTTTGCAATAGTGAGATAATAATTGCAATAGCTACGCTTCACCCGTGGGACTTGATAAGAAACTATCAAAACTGAACAATGCATTCGCTTTACCGGGTACGCATGATAGAATATGCTAGCATTTCAAACAGCTTTTTGTTATCGCGCGGGGCAATGACTCTTGAGGGGGGAACTATATTCTCAAATGGGTTTTTTTTGTGCAGACAATTTTGGCCGATCGATATATTCATCGTAGAGAGTTGAGACTGGTATCATTAGAAAGCTCGTCCAGCGTAGAATTTGGAATTAAAGATTTTTTTTGATTTTCGTTTTTTACAGGGAGTTATCGAACTTTAAGCTTCTGAGAAAAGTAGAGTGAATTCCGTCGTTTTTAATCAAATTTTCAGGAATTTTTGACTAAAATTTTGTAAATTTTTCTTAAAATTCTTAATTTTTTTTAAAAAAAATAGTGTTATTCAACTTTTCCAAGACAAAAAAACACATTATTATACGAATCTTTTTATTTATTTTGTTTTGTCAAAAATTTGGGCTAAAGATTTCAAAATTCAGACTTTTTCATCGAAAACAGCACGAAATAAGCTTCTTTAGTTCACTTTGATTAAGTTCCCAAACACACCCAAACAACCCTAACACAATCTTTGTAGACTTAAAAGCAGGCTTTTTATTCTTCAACTTCCGTTAAGAGTGCTCTGTAATTAAAATTTTGCCATTTTTTGCTAACTTTAATCTTTGATTATCAAAAACGGAGTATTTATTTTCGATTTTTAACTGACAAATTATTTAAATCGAAAAAATAAGTGTTCCTAATGAAGAAACAGCATTAGCAGGGCTAGTTTTGGGCCAATCTATGACTGTTACAATCCAAAAACAATTCGGATTGTAATCAGTCGGTCTGTTTTTAAGTAAAATTAGTCAATCTTTTCTATATTAGTTAAAGAAGAGAAAATTTCAAACCGAAACCCAGCAGTGAGAAGTCCAATTGGCTTCTTAAGCAGCGCCAAATTATTGCATCTAGTTTTAAACTGGAAAACTTCTGGTCGTTTTGATTTTTTAAGTATTTAATTTAAAATAAATGGCTTATTGAACCTTTGACTCTAACTTACGCCTTAAGTTATTGTTTTCTGGCTTTGACACTATTAGATTTCTTTATCTTTAGGTGTTTTCCCATTTTTCACGTTTTTTTTTGTTCCCGTTTTGTCACATTATCACATTATTGACAGTTCACATCTTTACATTTCTGGCGTTCAAACTAAGACACAATTGAACATATAAAATTCTTGAAAGGCGTAGATTATGGTTCTAACGGCTTCGACACTAATTTCTCGAAGATTTAAACTGAATTTTTAAATTTTGTCTTTAGCTGTCGTTTATACTTTGTCTTTTTAGTCGTGTGAAATTTCCTGTATAATGACAAGTTTCATGGGCTTTTCATGGAGGAATAGATGAGCCGATGTTCTGATATTAGTAGATAGCTGATCTTTCATCACTTTGAAAACAATTGTTTTCCAAAGTAAAAAAGAAATTTTTAACTTCCCAATTTTGTTCCTTTTATTGTCTACTTGTTACTTGGTCTCTTTAATTATAGGCCAAGTATGACATCATTGGTGTCAAGGCAAGGTGTCAAAAATGATTGGTGTCACAAAATCTAATGTTTTTAGAATTCATTATAACTTTACTGGCTTCGACATCGAATTTATAACAAAGAAATTAATTTTTGGTTTTAGTCATATTTTACGCTTTTTCTAGACGTAAGACATATTCTGGACAATTACAGGATTCTCAAGGGCTTCCCCTGGACGAATAAATGAACCTATTTAATGATTTAATTTTGTAATTAATGGCTTTCATGACTTCGGAAATAACTTTTTTCGAAAAGACAACAGGACCCATAGTTTTGCCCTTTTTTTTCTTTGTCTACTTTTTACCTAATCTCATTAGTGAGAGCTCAAATACTACATTATCGGTGTTCAAAGAAGGTGCAATCGAAGATATTTTTAGGGCCAAAATACTAGTTTTAATTGATTTTTTATTTGTTGTCTATTTGCTGTTCATTTTATACGCATAAAAAATTGAATACCAACAGTTCTTAATGCCCTTCTATAGAAGCATAGGAAGCCGTAAACCTATGGGACATTTTAGTTGATTTCTAACTGATTTGAAACTGTTTTTTTAAAAAAAATTAAGTGACATTTTCAACTTAACTGATTTTGTTCTTTGTTGTCTAACTTACTAAGCCTTATTATGGAATGGTCCCATATCTTTTCAGGCATATTGCAAGCTATTTTGTTAAGTTTTATTTTTATCTGACGCTATTTCGACTTGGTTATTAAGATTTGTTTTTTTTAAAACGGACATTTTTGATGTAACTAATGTTTGTTGTGGTTGTTTGATTTTGCTGTTCGTCTTGACAGTCTTTCTTAATATTGGCATATCTCATCAATCTAATGCTCCAATGAGTTATTTGCTTTGGAGGCTATCTTTTCGTTCGTATACCAATTTTTTTAAAATACTTCGGGTTCTTCTATCTGTTCATTTGGTTGACAAATATGCCAACATTGTGGATGATCGGAGCCGGAACCTTATGTGCGCTCGCACATTAACGAGCCTCCTTGTTATGTTATAAAATCAAGCAGATTCTGCAGTACCTCCTTTGAGTGTTTTAATTGGTATTCGCCTAATTTCCACAAAAGCGTAATCCGGAATTTTCGCCTAATGGCTACAAAAATTCCTGTCGCCTAATTGAGTTTTCGCCTAATCTCCAACGCCCCATGCCCAAAGACTACATTTTGAAAAACAAACTGGTTAAACGATTCGCTAACAATCTTGGAATCTTTTCAATGCGTAAATTATCGATTCTTCTTTCTTCCCAACAAGTTAGGTGGTCAAATAGCTTACCTGTAAGTACAGCAAGCTATTATTTTATTGCTTCAATTAAGTATGAGGATAGTAGCTGAGCACAGGAGTACTAACTTGACAAAGAACGCAACGAAGGGGAACAGCTGCACATTTTGAGTTCCTTCTTTCATCATCTGTGTACACAACGGCCTGAAAAAAATAAATTTGAACAAAACTTCGAAAACAAATTCGGCCCTTTTTCTCGCGTGAACAAAATAATGTCCAAAAATATTTTTTAATCCTTTAACACACTATTCAATAACCCTCGTATTTGCCTCAGGCTGGTTCTCTTCTGCTAGAAAACCATCAGTAAGGTCCATTTACTTCTTCATTCAAATCCATGAAGCTACGCTCATTTTAATAAGCAGTTATCAAAATTGTAGGTGAAAACCTAGAGATATACGCGCCACATTGGCAAAAACGTTTCTATTCAAATAAATCCAAATATCAGTTTCATTCAAAATAGACGCTAAGGTTTGCTTTCCATAAATATTTGCAAAATGATCGACTTGAGATGTTAGCTGATTTTTACTCACAGTCCAGCAAGCATCATGGCAATGGTGCACACAGTGGCCAGCAGCCCGAATACGTTTACAAGGTCCATGTTCTGGTCAAAGATCCTACAACACAAACACAAATTCTTCCAAAAAAACAAATAATGGTTCAAGATCTGCATTTCTTACATCTATCTACGGATTTTTGAAATAGGATTTGTCTCCTCTTCCAAAGAACAATTACATAATGCACTTCCTTATTTCCACTTGGAGTGATTAACACAAATTTTAATGGATTAAACTTGTGGATTACAGACTACCTAGCCACTCTTCACTCCGAGAACATAGATTAGCCAAAGCGCGAATTGCCCAGAGGCATAAATTTGCTTGTTCGAGTTATATATATACTATTTAATCTGGTTGAAAACAAATAATGGCCAAGCATTCTGAAGATGCCACTCAACTCAGAAATTATTAGTTTGTCACATCAAAAAATTTTCTTTTAGATTTAGTCCAAACTAGAACAGTTTATAGCTCAATGGGCATTCTAAAATTTTCTAAAGCAGCTCAACAAACTTTTTTGCGTTGTATTAAGAGAACCGGCATACATAATGAAATTTGTTTATTACACTCGCAGTTTTAATTCCCTCTTCCCCTCTCACAGACAGGAAAATAAACAGCGTTTTTAGAACTAGTTTTTAAAACGTACCTAGCACCCACGCAGTGAAAGTAGCCGCGTAAATATTGACAATACCCCCTTGTGAGAGTACCACGTGAAAAAATTACCCTCAACAAACAAGCCAAAACAACAAAATTTACGTTGAGGTATTTCCTTCTACTGCTCAGACGTTTTTATCCGTTTTACAAGCAGTTAACTTATGAACAGCACACGGGAGTGTTCATTAGGTAAAGTCAATCATAACACAGTACACGTTATAATGCCAACTTACATTTCCTAAAGAGAAGTGAAAGCAACTTAATTACCAAGATGACAGGAACAGATAATGGAAAGACAGACTTACTTGAAATAACTATAAATTAGTTCTAGGAACGACATAATGAGCTTTGTTTGCTCTGTCACAACCGCGCACACTTGTGTAAGCAAAGAATAACAAAACGTAGTTGGTATCAATGATAGAAATAGAAAAGGTTAGAACTAAACTTACAGCGAGCTAGTTATTGTAACAGCAGTTCTTCTTGGTCATAAACAGCAAAAAAATATATACACACGCAAAATGCTTCAACAGCAAATTACGCTTTTTTGTCAAAAATGAAACGGTCGGCCTGTACAAAATTAATATGATTTATAAAGAAAAACCAAATCAAAAATGACATGGCTAAACGTCCAATTTATTAAGAGCTTTCTTTTCAGTTCATCTACAAAACGTAACACTCGAACAACTATAAATCATTATGTTCAATTTATATTGGAGCTCAATTTCTTACCACCAAACAGGCTACACAGCTTTTCTTTTTTATGAGTACCAACACAAAAATAAGCCGGTGATATATACAAGCAGCATTGAATAATCACTGCGGCTTCAAGTCACATATTTGAAAAATCTATTCATATAATGAGGTATGGTACACTAAAAAGCTACACACAGAGTGACTTGTGCTCATAAAAGCATGTTTTGAACCAGGCGTGACAAACTTAATTTCGGAACTTTTGAAACAATTAACTATTTTAGACAGAAAACAGATGTTTAGATTGCATCTTCCTTTCTCTGTTGGCCGGCCAAGTTGTCACGATGGGAACACATTTTCGTTGAATAACGAGACAACTCAATAATATCCATCGCAGAGCCTGCGTAAAATTTTAACTGTTGCAATGCAACTTCCCGAAGTTCACTAGGACATTTTTTTTAAATAAAACTGGAGTTTTGGAAAGTAATGAAGCTAACAAAAAACGAAGTTCGAAGGAGAAACCAAAGCTCTTAATCGAACTCCTGAATCATCAGCGAATCTGTAGCGACTGGATTAAATGATGTCCCAAAAAACGAGTTTGGACAAGCGATGACGTATGATTTAAGCTCGATCAGACGGACACAAATAGCTTGTTAGATGACCAAGCAAGCTATATTCCTTACGCTGAGTGGAAGTTCTAAAAAAACAAATACCAAAAGACCACATCCGTTTAAAAAATAATGCTGTTGTGTGTCAATCGATAATGCTGCAGGGAAAAATGGGAGGTACTGTATGTATGGCCAGCATATAGTCGTATTAAGACGCTAATTAAAGTTTTAAACATCAGGAAGTATTGTTTACAAAATTTTGTGGAAAATCAGAACACGGTAGACGTTTAAAAACCACTACGGTTCCCAGATATCTATTTTGAGCTCAAATCGCTGTTCCATTCAAAATTTTTCTTATGATAAAGTCTATACGCAGATTTTTGGTGCCACAGTTCAAGATCTCTCTTAGAGTGTTCTACAAATTCCACGTTGAGCGAATTATCACTAGTTTAAACCACAGGTTTCAGATGAAATCCAAATACCGTTGAATACAATCTTTAAAACACTAGCTGCATGAAATCGAGCCAATTACATAGAGTTCAAACAATGACTACGACCAGAGCGCTGTGATAAGCCTCAAAACCTCTCACATTTTCACACCAGGAGGACTACTGTTCCATT
Organism: Convolutriloba macropyga; assembly: GCF_964194025.1. NCBI lineage: Eukaryota > Metazoa > Xenacoelomorpha > Acoela > Convolutidae > Convolutriloba > Convolutriloba macropyga. The sequence goes on from NC_134470.1 coordinate 21,736,782, forward strand.
TCCAGTAATCTCATTAAAAATATAAAATAGTCGGAAGATTGACAGGAAAAAGCTGTGATGGCCTCGAAACACTACCAAAAAGAGAAATCTATGAAAAAAACCTAACTATAATGGCTTAAGTTTTTAGAAGCTGCCATCGGTTAGATTAAGACCTCCTATTTTAGGCTTAATTTTTCCGACCCCTCCCCGAGTTTGATAGCTTTATTTAATCACGCAAAAAAACAATCAGAGTTTGCATTTCACTCGTTGTTCCGACCCCCACTTTACTGGGGAGGGAGGAACTATATACTCAAATGGGTCTCTTGTTCAGTCAATTTTGGCCGATCGATATATTCATCGTAGAGTTGTGTTGGCAACATTAGAAAGCACGTACATCCAATAATATGGAATAGAAAAGATTTTTTCAATTTCGTTTTTACAGGTAGTTATCGGGGTTTGAGGTTTTGTGAAAATTCTGTAACATTTTCTGTAACTTTCGCTATAATTTGGCTCAAATTTGCTAATAACCTAAAACTATGTTAAATATTAATGATAGTCTGTAATTGTTTTCATTTAAGCTAGACGAGCGTTGCTGAATTGTTTGGTTGAATTTTTTTGGCAAAAAATTTTGACAAAATTTTCAAAAAAGGAACTTTTTTCATCAAAAATGGCACAAAACTTGCTTTTTCTGGTCCGCTTTGTGTAAGTTTGTTTAGAAGTAGAGACCTAGAAACCACCGACACAATCTGCCTAAATTCCAAAAGAGAGCTAGTTGACTTTCGGGCCCTGTAAAAGTCATCTAGAATGAAAAACATTCCTGTTTTTTTGCGAACTTAATATTTATACGAAATGCATCATGTTTTCTTTTATTTTAGAAACATTAAAACTTAACAAGTGATCTACTTCATAATTCAAACGATTCGGTGGTTTTTTGGGCGCGCGGCCAAACCAGGGACAGGTTCGATCTCGTCATGGATTCTTACCATCAGAAATTTTTTGTTTTTTATTTGGGCGCTGCCTTTATTTTTCAAAATGTTTTGCTTTTATTGTTAATTACTAAAAATTCTCAACACAAGGCTCAATTAGTGACAACTCCCGGCTTCCAATTACGTGAAAACAAGGCCGAGAGTAGATATAGATTGATTTCAGAGAAAACCTAATGGTTTTTATGGCTTTGACGAAGAGTTCTAGTAAACTTTAATCGAATTCTTGATCGAATTTTTGGCTTCATTTGTTATTGATTTTGCAGTCTGATTGGTAATTCTAACTGCTCAAAGATCAAAATGCCTTCTTCGGGAGGTTTAAATGAACCTGTAATGCATACGGATATTATCTAATGTCTCTTATGTCATTGAATATAATTGTTTTAATAAACTTTCAGTGATCTTTGAATCTGAGAAACAAACTTTGACGACAGTTTGTTTTCTCTTTCGTTGACGGAAGAAATTATCCCAGCAATATATGCGCCTGCATTTTGCAGGTCTCCTAACAACAGGAAGTTTTATCCCATTTTCGACGTCTCTCTCCGTGGTGGTCTTTTAGCAGAAACTACAACTTCTTTAACTTGCGTCTTCTTGCATTTGCTTGCAGTGCTGCTGTTCCAATTCTGAGAGCTCGTGGGTCGGATTTCCTGGCTTTGAGTGAGCTCGCTTCCATTTCTAGAGCATCAGCCTAGCAAATTTAGGTATCCTCTTGACTTAATTTGTCTTCAAGAGCTGATATACTTTCGAAGGCCAACAATTCAGCTGCATAAAGAGCAGGCAATTAGCACGCACAAGACCAGGAAATCAATGCAAAATGCACTGGTTGCGTATTACATCAAGGCACGCTCCATGGGCAACTTTTTTTCTTGCACCGAACGCATAAAACTTTCATTTGAAGGGCAGCATTGCAAAGCGGGTCAGAGGGGGGCAAAACAGTCAGTGTTAGCGGACTTGAGTTTTCTGGTTCCTCATGATGTGATCAGTGAAACAGATGCCAATGACGCTTACACTAAAAGCTTAAATGATCAGACAACAAATATTTCGATCTATGCAAAAAGCAAGTCAATGTCAAACAGACGCACACCAAATGTTTGCTTTTTATAGAAGATTCGAACGCCTAAAACAATTCAAAAACAGCTATCACACGTAGATGAATTTAGAAATAATTGTCAGTAGCAACCAAAACAACAACGATAATTTGAATACCTTCCGTTAAAACCCCAGTAAATGGGCCTAACCAAAGAAAGTCCGGCCTCTACTGCCTAATAATTAAAAAAACAAAGTTCACACTCAAAAGCTTCCGGGGTGCAAATAGAGACTATTTAATAAATTGATCACAACAATTAGGGCAAATTATCGAATAAAACATATTTAGAAGAAAATTACTACTGAAATCTGTATTTTAAAGATAAGAGACTGTTCAAAACAATTTTTATTAAGAGAACCCAATTCAACAAAAAAGATGTAATTATCAGAAAAATTTTGACGTTGAGGAAAGTGCAAAATTATAACTTATATTAAGTTGGAACTGTATATATATATATCCCTATAAAATGTGAAAAACACTACAAATGCCTCAGCGTCCCCTCCTCTAATGCAGCTGCATTGAAAAGGGTGGCACGATAATAACTCTTTAATTCACTTTCATCTAAGATATATGTTGTTGTTGTCGCTTTAGCACAGAGCTGCAATCCACAGGTAATTTTGGCGATACCGGCGCTTATTTCCGTTTTTAACTGGTACCTTATTTGCTCTTTTATAATAATAGATTCAGTACTTCTAGTGTGACTGCCTATCCAAAATTTGCTTGTTCGGCGCCCTTTCAGTATCTACGTCATGGTGGAACATCGGGGGAAATGGACAAGGAAGGCGGATTATTCTGAGGAGTGTGGTCGTGTTGGACTGATGGTATTAAGTCCATCCAGCTAGCAACTTCTACTGGTCTTTCCCACGGGTAAATCCCTTTCAGGTCCATGGTGTTCTTACTGCCGTTGAAAATGTAAATGTGCTTTACGTCATGTGATGCAACTTCACATTTGGAACAGCGGTCCTCAACATTGTTACAGATCCTACTCTAGTAAAAGTTTAGCAGGGGCAGTATCCAGTTCAGTTGTGCTAACCGGTTGTGCAATTCGTGGCACCCTTTGTTCTGCTATCTTTGGTGGAGGTATGCCTAGTTCATTGCCGTCTTTGTTCAACTGAGTAAGGACCGTGACTTGGTGGATACTTTTGAGCGCATTTTTGCAATCTTTGCGATTTAATTGCTCTTTGATGTTTGTATTGTTTCACGGGATCCCTGTAAGTATAATTTAAGGTCAGTCTCATGGGACGCAACCTGGTTGAGGAGATAGTTTTATGATCAGCAATGTGGCTCTGATAACTGCCGGCTAGAAATTTCTCGGCTTGTGAGCTTTTGTGTGTGAGCTTAAACAGGCAGCATTTCACTTTCATTGTGTAAGTCATTGATGTCAGTGTGATATATCAAGAAGTAGCGAACTTAGCAACTTAAGTTAAAACTTCGCTATATAAAGAAAAATTTCTTACCTGAAGTTTGGTGAAGTTAAATTGAATAAAGGCTTCTAATTTGAACCGAATCGTCGATTCAAATTTGTTCATACCACAAGTTTATCAATGTATATAAACCATAAATTTGTGAGATAGATTCGACCTTCCCATCACCAAACACGATCAGTAACCAACTCTCCGACCCTCCCAGTAGATAGCAATGACATGTTCTCAGGTAGGGAGAACAATGTGTTAAGTGCAAAAAAACTGCACTAGTACTTGCCATATATGGCAAGGGGAAAAATTGTTCACAACTAAGGTGTATAATAACACATATCAGTTTATATATATCTAGACGGATCTGTAAACTTTCATACTGATACGCATTATAAATACCTGTGAAATTTTGTACATTTAGGCCATTTTGAATTCAATTATTAAAATAATAAAATTCTTGTTACTCGTGCTCGAGACCACGACAATGGTGTCCAGACCACCAAACGACCGACAAACCTTGGATCTGCAGAATGCTGAATCCTGTACTGCGTGGATCATGTCTTTTGTGGCGAAATGTCGCGCAGAGAAGAAAAAAGATCGTGGACCTCCGATCGTGGACCTACAGGCAACAAATCTCTTTCTTAGTATATGCGGCCAGAACGCACTTCTTAAACTTAGGAGCCTTGAGCCCTAAAAAATTGTAAGACACTCCTTTTAAAGAGATCAGACTAGCTATTCAAAACTATATTTCACCTAAGGAGAGAGTAGTAACGGCAGAAAGGGCTAAATTTCTGTCCGTTGTCCAAGGCGTTGGAGAATCTGACGACGATTTTCTAGCGCGCCTCAGAGAAGAAGCACGTTATTGTGACTTCGAAAAACTTAAAACAGTAACCAACCCTGAGGAAGAATTGGTGAAAATAAATTTTATCTCAGGTTTGAGAGACCCTGAGGCCAAATTAAGACTATTAGACGGCATTAAAACTAAGCCAACGATGTCTCTGTCTGAAATGACAGAAAGCTTACAGTTCAGAAGTCAAGCAATGGCTTTTGCGAGTTCCTCAACAGGTAATAGACCATTTGTAATAAAAAGAAGAAGTGGGATACAACTTCAAAAAGACCTTCAGAAAACCTAGTGAAAAGTTCACTGGTAATAAAGGCAATGGTAACTTGTGTAATAGATGTGGAGGTAAGCCAAACAGCAGCAAGCCGTGTCCGGCCTTGAACAAGAAATGTAACACCTGTGAAAAAGTGGGGCACTCTTCAAAAATGTGCAGAAGTAAAACCCAGCCTAAGTCAGGTAAGTCTGACCAGCACAGCAACTTCTGCGAGGAAGAGGGTAAGTTGCCTGGTCAAACATCATCCGAAATGGAGATGGGAATGTACTATACACGGGAAAAGGTGTTTAACATGTCGGTGACATGGGAGTACATTACAGTAAAAGACCATAAAATAAAAATGCAAGTTGATACCGGTGCTGATAGCACAGTGATATCATCCTTAATCTGGACTGAGCTTGGTAAACTCAGTTAAATGGGAAAGTCAGACGTCTTGAGGCCAATGATGGTCATCAACTGACGCTTCTGGGATCACTAACATGTGATGCTGAGTGGAACGGAAGCAAGTATAGGCAACAACAACTAGCAGTTGTGCAATCCGACAAAAAATTTGGGCTACTTGGGAGAGACATACTACCCCAAGAAGGCATCAATGCAGTGAGTGATGAAAGACTACCTGCAGTCAAAGGATACAAAGCGCACAGGAAACTCATACCGGGATCACAGCCAATGTTCTGCAAAGCCAGAAAGATACCTCTACCTCTCCAAGACAGGGTCAAAGAGAAGCTTGAGACAATGGTACGACAGGGCATCCTGGAGCCAGTACAACCTGGTGGGGTCACAAATGCATCACCAGTAGTGTGGCAGCGGAAGAAAAATGGAGCTCTGAGACTATGCGTGGACCTCAAAGTTCACATCAATGGCAAAGTTATGGACGAGGACTATCCAATCCCAGACATGGGAGACCATTTTCCATAATCTCCATGGGGCCTCTTACTTTGGAAAAATTGACTTATCAGATGCATATTATCAAATTGAGCTGGACGAGGATCCAAAAATATGCACAATCAACACATCACAAGGATTGTTCAAGATGTGCAGGCTTCCTCAGGGCCTAAAGAACTCTTCATCAATCTTCCAGAATTGCATTGGGTCAACTCTCAAAGGAATCAAGGGTGTGGTCATATTCCAAGACGACGTTCTGGTATATGGAACAACAAAGGATCAATACGCGAAACGAATGCTTGCAGTTAAGAGTCTGCTACGTGAAAAAAATTTCACCATCAATGAGAAGAAATCCAACTCAAAACCAGTTTCAAGCGTAAGTTTTCTTGGTTACTCTGTTTCCAAAGAAGGAATAGCACCTGATCCTAAACATGTTGAGAAAATCAAAAATGCAAAACCGCCATCAAATGTGAAACAACTCGAGTCCTTTGTCGGCTTAGCAAATTTTTATGGTCGAATGATACCGGATTTTGCAACCAAAATGCTACCCCTAAATGAAATTCGAAAAGAAAAATTCAGATGGAACAAGGAAGAGCAAAATGCTTTTGAAAACATCAAAAACGAGTTACGTGCTAACCCTCTTATACAGCCTTACAGCTTGACGAAGGAAGCAACCGTGACAACAGACGCCTCAGAGAAAGCTATAGGAGGGGTACTCTCACAAGGACATCCTGTGATCTACGTATCGAGGAAGTTGTCACAAGCCGAACAAAATTACTCCAATATTGAGCGAGAGGCACTTGCAATCGTCTTTGTGGTCACAAGATTGAAACAATTCCTACTCGGAAGAAGGTTCACTCTACAGACTGACCACAAACCTCTCAAATATCTCTTCGCCCCAGTCGAAGAAATTCCGAAAACAGCATCAGCAAGAATTACAAGATGGGCGATAGCGCCGATGGGATTTGCCTTCGAATTGAAGTATACACCCGGAGAACAGATCCCCAACGCTGATGCTCTGAGCAGACTAGACTTTGATGATGACGATGACAATGATCGAGTCTGCTTTGCTCTTGACAATATCTACTTCGTCCAATCCGACCTGGTGACCCAGTCAGACATCAAAACTGAGCTGGGATCGAATCGACTCTTTCAAGATGTCATCAAACGAATAAAAAGCGGCATCTGGAAAGTGCTCAGAAGCAGAGAAAGGGTTTGAGAAACAGAAAGACGCCTTGACCATTCACAATGGAATCATCTTTCGAGGAGTTGTGCCTTTCATTCCACCCAAACTAAGACCCATGGTGATGGCCAAAGCTCATGAGACTCACCCAGGCAAAAATGCAACTGAAACAGCAGTTCGAATGATGGCTTGGTGGCCCGGCGTCAGTCAAGATGTTCTTCGATATGTTAGTAAATGTACGGAATGCCAAGAAAACAGGCCTAGCCTGGGGAAAACAGTATCTACTTGGCCGGAAGCCGAAGTTTGGGAAAGACTCCACATGGACTGGGGCTACGTTAAGGATCAAGGTAATATCTTAGCGCTAGTAGACGCGGGATCAGGTTGGATAGAAGCCTTCCCTGCGGGAAATAGAACCTCACAAACAGTGATGGTGTACTTGAGTCAAATCTTTGCAAGATTTGGGATACCAAGAACAGTATCAGACAATGGTGCTGAGTTTGTGAGCAGTGACCTAAAGCAATGGTGTGAATCACTTGGGATTAAAAAGATGGAATCTCCCATCTACCATCCCATCTCCCATCTCCCATCAGAGCAAATGGGATTGCTGAACGAGCGGTCCAAACAGTGAAACGGGCTATTCAAGACTGGAGTCCAAATCTGAATGTGTCATTTGGCGCTTTCCTACAGCGGGCTTTGATGACACATCGGAACACTTCCAAGACGCGGGGCAAAACTCCTGTAGAACTGCTACTGGAACGCAAAATAAGACTTCCAGCAGTCACTGATTTTGATCTGTGTGAACGAGTCCTCTTCAAACCGACGAACAGTTCACCAACGGTTCCAGCTACTTTCATTATCCGTAAAGGAATGAACACTTCGTTCATTCAGCCGGAGAATTCAAACAAGACAGTTCTTGTTAGTGACAACCAAATTGCACGGTTGGAACCTGACGACATCAAGACTGAATCTACTGACTCAAAGTCTGATAGCAGTAGGGACGACATAGACGTGGCATCACCCAACTCTACTGAAGAAACCTCAGTAGTTGAAGGGGAACAACCTTCAGAGGCCACGAGAACTTCAAGCAGAAATAAAAAAGAACCAGAAAGATTTGGAGAAGCTATTCCTACAAACTTATTTTAAAAGGAGGGAGGATGTGATATATCGAGAAGTAGCGAACTTAGCGACTTAAGTTAAAACTTCGATATATAAAGAAAACTTTCTTACCTGATGTTTGGTGAAGTGAAATTGAATAATGGCTTCTAATTTGAACCGAATCGTCTATTCAAATTTGTTCATACCACAAGTTTACCAATGTACATAAACCATAAATTTGTGAGATAGATTCGACCTTCCCATCACCAAACACGATCAGTAACCAACTCTCCGACCCTCCCAGTAGATAGCAATGACATGTTCTCAGGTAGGGAGAACAATGTGTTAAGTGCAAAAAAACTGCACTAGTACTTGCCATATACGGCAAGGGGAAAAACTTGTTCACAACTAAGGTGTAAATTAACACATATCAGTTTATCTATATCTAGACGGATCTGTAAATATTCATACTGATACGGATTATAAATACCTGTGAAATTTTGTACCTTTTAGGCCATTTTGAATTCAATTATTAAAATAATAAAATTCTTGTTACTCGTGCTCGAGACCACGAGTCAGACATTTTACACAGCCAGTAACTGTCCCAAGAGTAATGTCTTGATGTGTTTGCAGGTGGTTCCAGTTTGTTCTGCTGATTGTTGAAGCCCAAATCGGTGCACAGTATTTCGGGACACTCCAACCGATAGCTTTGTAAGTCACAGAGTATCTCTGTTGTGCAGCCCAAGTCGCTACCAGCAATCTTATTCAGTATGTTATTGCGCTTTTCTATTTTCTCTTTGGTGTCCTCACAAGTTCTCCAAAAATGAACATACTATCGAAAATGACACAAAGTACTTTAACTTTGGAATTCACTGGTATTGGTGAATTGTTGATAGTGATGTGTGGGTCAAACTTGGCCTCCTTGCTCCAAGTTGTGAACACAGTTGCACTTGAGTCCTTAGCTGATATCTTAAGTTTTCTTGTTTCTAGGCAGTCGTGTAAAATAATTATGCAGGGAGTTGTCATGTCATGTAATTTTTCAACCTGTGGATGAGATGTAGTTGAAGTTGACGTGATCTGAGACGTGAATGCGTAAGACTTCATGTTTATATCTTTCGAGGGCGGAGACAGCTTGCTCATGTAGATGTCAAAGAGCATTAGCGATAATACACCACTTTGGGGGACACCCAGTTTGATTTCTCTCCACTTTGATCTGACTTTTCTCCACTTTGTTTGTTTTGACATTTCTCCACTTTGATATCCAAGAAACATCATGTTAAGCCACGGGGCAGCGTGAACAAATTATTCGTGTGTACGAAGGTTTAGGTGTCGGTACAACACTGCCAGACAGTTTTTTTCAACTGATTGTAGAAAAGACAGATATCAGCTATGAACGAAATCATTTGAGGATTCAAACTATTGCCACTTGAGCGTTAAACCTATTGACGCTATTCCTGCATTTCAACTTTGCAAATTTAGGTACTGATAAGCATTTGCCAAAAGCGGACCGAGGAGGCTGCGAAAAACTTCTCTAACTTCTGCTGGACAGACATTGCTTTCGCTGTTGATACCTAGTCCCTCGATAATCTAGTCCCTCGATAACTCAGACACAAGTTCTTTTTTTAAAAAAATTATCTATTGTCCTCTATTTTACTATTACTTCGTCGCAGTTTTGCAAAACATGTGCTTTCCAAAACAAAAATTCGAATCCGTGCAGGCGACAATCACATTATTAATTCATACGACTTGTACAGAACAGAGTCTGTAACTTTTTTTCAGGAGCAGCCGCCTTATTTTCGTCTCACAGCCAGATGTTTGAAAGATCTCAGTGACCTCTGTGAACGTGTATCATCTGCTACTTAAACAATTTTGTATATAGCTACCCGACCCAATGACTTTAGTACAGTTATTCAAATATGTATTCAACTTTTTACTTGTGCCGCAAATTCTTGTTATCTGTGTTACTTAGTCCCAAATCAGATTCACTGGGGAAAAATTTTGCTTTCAAACTGCATATAACTTGTTCTCTTGAATGAGTATAAAATTAGTTGTCTTCTAGCATGTTTGAAGCCTTTTATTTTCAAAAGCTCTTTTTTTAAAAAAATTATCTATTGTCCTCTATTTTACTATTACTTCGTCGCAGTTTTGCAAAACATCTGCTTTCCAAAACAAAAAATCGAATCCGCGCAGGCGACAATCACATTATTAATTCATACTTGTACAGAACAGAGTCTGTAACTTTTTTTCAGGAGCAGCCGCCTTATTTTCGTCTCACAGCCAGATGTTTGAAAGATCTCAGTGACCTCTGTGAACGTGTATCATCTGCTACTTAAACAATTTTGTATATAGCTACCCGACCCAATGACTTTAGTACAGTTATTCAAATATTTATTCAACTTTTTACTTGTGCCGCAAATTCTTGTTATCTGTGTCACTTAGTCCCAAATCAGATTCACTGGGGGAAAATTTTGCTTTCAAACTGCATAAAACTTGTTCTCTTGAATGAGTATAAAATTAGTTGTCTTCTAGCATGTTTGAAGCCTTTTATTTTCAAAACGTGTCATTGAATTTGCTTTTTCCCCTCATTAAATGTTCATCTATTTACATTGTCGTTAAATTTTAATAAATGCGTCAAGTGTCTGCTTTCCATGGCGCCTAGTTTGATCATTTTCTAACATCTCGTTCTAATGACTTCGAGACCAATGGTTATTTAAAAAAATAGAAAAAGTCACAATTAGGTCTTTTACTTTCCAGCCTTCTTCACAACTGAAATCGGTTTCATTCTTACGGGCAAGTTGTTTACTTCACTATAATCAATGTGAAGTATAATAACAAAAAGTAGGCAAGTATTCTAGCCATTTCGTTCTGGGACCAAGTCTCCACAAGAATCAAAACAACTAACACGAAGAATACGAAAATAAATGCATCAGTTCAGAGCTATGCTGCACATTGGAAACAAAATCTTCAAAATTTGCATATCATGATTTTTCCACAACGGGTGTCGATTTTAAGGTAAAGAGAAAGTTTGAACAAAATATTTACTAAAATTAAAATTACAAAGCCGAAATTGAAACTTTTTTTTTCAACATACAATTTTCCAATCAATTTCACATCACAAGAGTTCTAAACAAGACAGTGTCTTTATCAGACTTTCGTATTTCTAAATTTTTTCTGTTCAAATAATTGATTAATTAAACATAACCGACTAAAGTCGGGCGAATTGCTCTCAAGCGGCCGGCTGGCATCATCAGTAGCTAGGCACGGTTTAGTGAAGCTAGCTTTAACTTAATTGAAGGGGCGTAAGTGATCGCAGCGTGGGGGGGGGTGCACCGGGGGGCTGATGGGGTGGCAACAGGTGGGGGGGGGGGGGGGGGGGGGGGGGTGAATCAGTGAGCTGAAGAGCTAAAGAGCACTTAATGCCCGCTGGGCGCTATATGTTTACCGTTTTTGTGGACGAAAAGTCATGCGTCAGACGAAAAATCGGTCAAGCGAAATATCGCATAAAAAAGACCGACAGGACTAATATAATTGCTACAAACTTCGTTTGAGAGCAATTAAACATCAAACATTCTCTTGTTAATCCAACTGGTCTAAAACTCAGCTTTTAATTTTAGCCAAATATTTAATTGTTTGTGGTCAAAATTTGCTGCATAAGGAAAGCAAAGAATGTCAAGCAGGTAAGAAATTTTTTTCTCAGAATTTTTCTTTGTCAAATTTGTTATATATGTGTGTTTAATCATTAATGATTAATCTAATTGATTTCCACAAGTAATTATTTTAAGTATATTAAGTAAACGCCACCTTCAAAATAAATCTTACCTAATTTTATTTTTGCCCTCATTTCCGGGACCAGAGTTAATCTGACGAGAATTAATCAAACGCATGAAGTCTTTAATTCCTTGAGAAGCTAAAGTTCCATCATGTGCTTTCTAAGACATTCGACACCAGTGGAGCTGTAAAACAGGCAGTGTCTTTATCAGATCTATTGCTGTGATCTTAATTTGGTAGATTTGATTTATTGCATAAACACACCTGCAATTAAATCAGCCAGATAGTTAGATCTTGACTTTTGTCAGAATGAAAACCAATTCATTCTTTGTTGCACTATACTTTTCGTGTTAGAAACCCTTTGCAATTTAGGGCAAACAGAGCAAACATTTCTGCGATAAAACACTAGATACGGTGATATGCATTTTAGTGTCAAATACGAATCTATCAAATGCGCATATGCAAACAACGCAAAAATATGTAAGCCTCATTGTTATGTCTCTACTAGTCCGAACTCATCATCGAGCCTTTATGACTCCGTGCATTAACCCTGCCACTTCAAACCTTCCCAAATTTAAAGGCTATAAGTAGAAGCACTGGTCAATTTTTCAGACATCTTAGAAAAATGACATATATGATCTAATGAATATGATCCAGAATGCTAACAATTAGTCAACTTTTTGAAATGAAGAACATTCTTTTCCTTAGCAATCTGATCACCGGTGGATTAATTCTTCCATAGATTCGATTTCGGTAAACGATCAGAGAGGTAACTATTTCTATTAAACTTCAACGGTTTACTGAAATTGACATCTTTAAAGAACGAAACATTCAAGATCTCCAGCACACGATTATATCCCACCCACTTATGCTGAAAGAACTAGCAACAATAATGCATCGTTCCTGCCAAACACCTCCATCATGTCACGAGATAAAGGAAAAATTCCAAATCACTGGAAAAAAGAAGACGTAACAGCAAAAAAAATATAGGACAAAAACAGATGCAAATAATTACCGTCCAGAAAAATCAGAAAATCAGAAAAATTTATCAGAAAGAAGATAAGGAAATATCTCATGAGCAATGACATCCTCAATGAGTACCAATTTGGTTTCACATTAGGAAGGCCAAAGAACGTCAGGAAGGAGGTTTTCAAAAAATTTTCTTCCAATTATAAAGTTTTTCAAGATCAAACTTGTACCTGTGCGCAGACGACACAAAATTGCGCAATGTAACTATCACCCCAAAAGATGAAACTCATATATGGTCAGGCGACAGCCTACTACGTTTTAACACCAAAAATGCATTACGATGCGAATCTCCCTATAACAGGGAAAGGAAGCCCAAAATCCAAACCATCAGCTCTGCAAAAAACCTACCAATTGCTATCAAATTTGGCATCAGTATAAGAGGATACATCAAATCATGAGAAAATGTACAACGAAGAGCAACTACATTAGTCAAAAGTCCGAGAAATCTTACATACCATGTAAGACTGAAAAAAAACTCATGGTAACCATGAGTTACAATCTCTAAAATATAGACGGGAATGAGGCGCACTTATCGATGAACTTGAACTAATCACATCAAACTCCACCCGTTCCACCAAAATTTGCTAACAATTTTTAGATTCAGTGAACTTTAGAAGCAACTCATATCAACCCAGACAACCAAAATTACGATTTGAAATTAGACTAAATTTCTTTGCAATAAGAATACTCAATGAGTGGAATAGTATCCCAAATTTTTCCATCCAAAGTAATCACGTGAGCGAATTTAAATTTAAAAAGAATTAGACCAACTGTTGCACTTAATATACTTATGATCAACAGATTAGGTTGTCAAGGCGCGTGTAAATCGCAGGTACGGCCACTTTAGAAGTAACTCACATCAACCCAAAAAGTCGAAATCACGATTGGAAAGTAGACTAAATTTTGTTGCACTACGAATACTGAATTACTAGATTAGTCTCCCAAATTGTGCCATCGAAAGTAACCACTTGAGCGAATTTAATTTTTGAAAAAAATAGACCAATTGTCCCACTTATTATACTTATTAACAGATTGTCAAGGCGCGTGTAAATCGCTGGTACGACCACTTTAGAAGCAACACATATCAACTCAAAAAGTCGAAATCACGATTGGAAAGTAGACTAAATTTTGTTGCACTACGAATACTGAATTACTAGATTAGTCTCCCAAATTGTGCCATCGAAAGTAACCACTTGAGCGAATTTAATTTTTGAAAAAAATAGACCAATTGTCCCACTTATTATACTTATTAACAGATTGTCAAGGCGCGTGTAAATCGCTGGTACGACCACTTTAGAAGCAACACATATCAACTCAAAAAGTCGAAATCACGATTGGAAAGTAGACTAAATTTTGTTGCACTACGAATACTGAATTACTAGATTAGTCTCCCAAATTGTGCCATCGAAAGTAACCACTTGAGCGAATTTAATTTTTGAAAAAAATAGACCAATTGTCCCACTTATTATACTTATTAACAGATTGCCAAGGCGCGTGTAAATCGCTGGTACGACCACTTTAGAAGCAACTTTAGAAGCAACTCATATCATTCAAAAAAGTCAAAATCACAATTGGAAATCAGACTAAATTTCTTTGCAATTCGAATACTCAATGACTGGAACAGTCTCCCAAATTCGGCCATCGAAAGTAACCACGTGAGCGAATTTAATTTTTGAAAAAAAAATAGGCCAACTGTCCCACTTATTATACTTACAAACAGATTGTCAAGGCGCATGTAAATCGCTGGTACGACCACTTTAGAAGCAACTCACATCAACTCAAAAAGTCGAAATCACGATTGAAATTAGACTAAATTTTGTTGCAATACGAATACTCAATTACTAGAATAGTCTCCCAAATTGTGCCACCGATAGTAACCACGTGAGCGAATTTAAACTTCAAAAAGAATTAGACCAACTGTTGCATTTATTATAATTATCAACAGATTGTCAAGGCGCGTGTAAGTCGCTGGTACGACCACTTTAGAAGCAACTTTAGAAGCAACCCACATCAACCAAAAAAGCCAAAATCACAATTGGAAATCAGACTAAATTTCTTTGAAATACGAACACTCAATGGCTGGAATAGTCTCCCAAACACTGCCATCGAAAGTAACCACGTGAGCGAATTTAATTTTTGAAAAGAATTAGACGAACTGTCCCACTTACTATACTTATTAACAGATTATCAAGGCGCATGTAAATCGCTGGTACGACCACTTTAAAAGCAACTCACATCAACTCAAAAAGCCAAAATCACAATTAGAAATTGGACTAAATTTCTTTGCTATACGAATATCCAATGACTGGAATAGTTTCCCAAATTTTGCCACCGAACGTAACCACGTGAGCGAATTCAATTTTTGAAAAAAAAATAGACCAACTGTCCCACTTATTATACTTATTAACAGATTGTCAAGGCGCATGTAAATCGCTGGTACGACCACTTTAGAAGCGACTCACATCAAACCAAAAAGCCAAAATCACGATTGGAAAATAGATTAAATTTTGTTACATTACGAATACTCAATGACTGGAATAGTATGCCAAATTCTGCCATCGAAAGTAACCACGTGAGCGAATTTAAATTTCAAAAATAATTAGACCAACTGTTGCATTTATTATAATTATCAACAGATTGTCAAGGCGCGTGTAAGTCGCTGGTACGACCACTTTAGAAGCAACTTTAGAAGCAACTTTAGAAGCAACTCACATCAACCCAAAAAGCCAAAATCACGATTGGAAAATGGATTGAATTTTGTTACAATACGAATACTCAATGATTGGAATAGTCAAAATTCTGCCATCGAAAGTAACCACGTGACCAAAGTTAATTTTTGAAAAGAATTAGACGAACTGTCCAACTTACGATACTTATTAACAGATTGTGAAGGCGCGTGTAAATCGCTGGTACGGCCACTTTAGAAGCAACTCACATCAATCTAAAACGATTGGAAATTAGACTAAATTTCTTTGCAATACAAATAATCAATGACTGGAATAGTTTCACAAATTCTGCCATCGAAAGTAACCACGTGAGCGAATTTATTTTTGAAAATAGACCAACTGTCCCACTTACTATACTTATTTTCAGATTGTCAAGGCTCATGTAAATCGCTGGTACGACAACTTTAGAAGCAAATCATATCAACTCAAAAAGTCGAAATCACGATTGGAAATTAGACTAAATTTTGTTGCAATACGAATACTCAATGACTGGAATAGTCTCCCAAATTCTGCCATCGAAAGTAACCACGTGAGCGAATTTATTTTTTGAAAATAGACCAACTGTCCTACTTATTATACTTATTATCAGATTGTCAAGGCTCATGTAAATCGCTGGTACGACCACTTTAGAAGCAAATCATATCAACTCAAAAAGCCAAAATCACGATTGGAAAATAAATTAAATTTTGTTGCAATACGAATACTCAATGACTGGAATAGTCTCCCAAATTCTGCCATCGAAAGTAACCACGTGACCAAAGTTAATTTTCGAAAAGAATTAGACGAACTGTCCAACTTACTATACTTATTAAAAGATTGTCGAGGCGGGCGTAAATCGCTGGTACGACCACTTTAGAAGCAACACATATCAACCCAAAAAGCCAAAATCACGATTAGAAATTGGACTAAATTTCTTTGCAATACGAATACTCAATGACTGGAATAGTCTCCCAAATTCTGCCATCGAAAGTAACCACGTGAGCGAATTTAATTTTTAAAAAAAAACTAGACCAACTGTTGCACTTATTATACCTCTCAACAGATTGTCAAGGCTCGTGTAAATCGCTGGTACGACCACTTTAGAAGCAATTTTAGAAGCAACTTTAGAAGCAACTCATATCAACCAAAAAAGCCAAAATCACAATTGGAAATCAGACTAAATTTCTTTGCAATACGAATACTCAATGACTGGAATAGTCTCCCAAATTCTGCCATCGAAAGTAACCACGTGAGCGAATTTAATTTTTGAAAAAAAATAGACCAACTGTCCCACTTATTATACTTAATAACAGATTGTCAAGGCGCATGTAAATCGCTGGTACGACCACTTTAGAAGCAACTCACATCAACTCAAAAAGTCGAAATCACGATTGGAAATTAGACTAAATTTTGTTGCAATACGAATACTCAATTACTAGAATAGTCTCCCAAATTGTGCCATCGAAAGTAACCACGTGAGCGAATTTAAACTTCAAAAAGAATTAGACCAACTGTTGCATTTATTATAATTATCAACAGATTGTCAAGGCGCGTGTAAGTCGCTGGTACGACCACTTTAGAAGCAACTTTAGAAGCAACTCACATCAAGCCAAAAAGCCAAAATCACGATTGGAAAATAGATTAAATTTTGTTACAATACGAATACTCAATGACTGGAATAGTCTCCCAAATTCTGCCATCGAAAGTAACCACGTGACCAAAGTTAATTTTTGGAAAGAATTAGACGAACTGTCCCACTTACTATACTTATTAACAGATTGTCAAGGCGCATGTAAATCGCTGGTACGACCACTTTAGAAGCAACTCACATCAACCCAAAAAACCAAAATCACTATTAGAAATTGGACTAAATTTCTTTGCTATACGAATATCCAATGACTGGAATAGTTTCCCAAATTGTGCCATCGAAAGTAACCACGTGAGCGAATTTAAATTTTAAAAAGGATTAGACCAACTGTTGCATTTACTATAATTATCAACAGGTTGTCAAGGCGCGTGCAAATCCCTGGTACGACCACTTTAGAAGCAACTCACACAAAGCCAAAAAGCCAAAATCACGATTGGAAAATAGATTAAATTTTGTTACAATACGAATACTCAATGACTGGAATAGTCTCCCAAATTCTGCCATCGAAAGTAACCACGTGACCAAAGTTAATTTTTGAAAAGAATTACACCAACTGTCCCACTTACTATACTTATTAAAAGATTGTCAAGGCGGGCGTAAATCGCTGGTACGACCACTTTAGAAGCAACACATATCAACCCAAAAAGCCAAAATCACGATTAGAAATTGGACTAAATTTCTTTGCTATACGAATATCCAATGACTGGAATAGTTTCCCAAATTTTGCCATCGAACGTAACCACGTGAGCGAATTTAATTTTTAAAAAGAACTAGACCAACTGTTGCACTTTAGAAGCAACTCATATCAACCCAAAACGATTGGAAATTAGACTAAATTTCTTTGCAATACAAATACTCAATGACTGGAATAGTCTCACAAATTCTGCCGAAAGTAACCACGTGAGCGAATTTAATTTTTGAAAAAAATAGACCAATTGTCCCACTTATTATACTTATTAACAGATTGTCAAGGCGCATGTAAATCGCTGGTACGACCACTTTAGAAGCAAATCATATCAACAAAAAGTCGAAATCACGATTGAAATTAGACTAAATTTTGTTGCAATACGAATACTCAATGACTGGAATAGTCTCCCAAATTCTGCCATCAAAAGTAACCACGTGAGCGAACTTAATTTTTGAAAATAGACCAACTGTCCCACTTATTATACTTATTGTCAGATTGTCAAGGCTCATGTAAATCGATGGTACGACCACTTTAGAAGCAACTCACATCAACTCAAAAAGTCGAAATCACGATTGGAAATTAGACTACATTTTGTTGCAATACGAATACTCAATTACTAGAATAGTCTCTTAAATTGTGCCATCGAAAGTAACCACGTGAGCGAATTTAAATTTTAAAAAAAAAAGACCAACTGTTGCATTTACTATAATTATCAACAGATTGTCAAGGCGCGTGTAAATCCCTGGTACGACCACTTACTATACTTATTAAAAGATTGTCAGGGCGGGCGTAAATCGCTGGTACGGCCACTTTAGAAGCAACACATATCAACCCAAAAAACCAAAATCACCATTAGAAATTGGACTAAATTTCTTTGCAATACGAATACTCAATGACTGGAATAGTCTCCCAAATTCTGCCATCGAAAGTAATCACGTGAGCGAATTTAATTTTTAAAAAGAACTAGACCAACTGTTGCACTTATTATACGTATCAACAGATTGTCAAGGCGCGTGTAAATCGCTGGTACGACCACTTTAGAAGCAACTTTAGAAGCAACTCATAACAACCAAAAAAGCCAAAACCACAATTGGAAATTAGACTAAATTTCTTTGCAATACGAATACTCAATGACTGGAATAGTCTCCCTAAATTCTGCCATCGAAAGTAACCACGTGAGCGAATTTAATTTTTGAAAAAAAAATAGACCAACTGTCCCACTGATTATACTTATTAACAGATTGTCAAAGCGCACGTAAATCGCTGGTACGACCACTTTAGAAGCAACTCACATCAACTCAAAAAGTCAAAATCACGATTGGAAATTGGACTAAATTTGTTGCAATACGAATACTCAATTACTAGAATAGTCTTCCAAATTGTGCCATCGAAAGTAACCACGTGAGCGAATTTAAACTTCAAAAAGAATTAGACCAACTGTTGCATTTATTATAATTATCAACAGATTGTCAAGGCGCGTTTAAGTCGCTGGTACAACCACTTTAGAAGCAACTTTAGAAGCAACTCACATCAACCCAAAAATCCAAAATCGCGATTGGAAAATAGATTAAATTTTGTTACAATACGAATACTCAATGACTGGAATAGTCTCCCAAATTCTGCCATCGAAAGTAACCACGTGACCAAAGTTAATTTTTGAAAAGAATTACACCAACTGTCCCACTTACTATACTTATTAAAAGATTGTCAAGGCGCATGTAAATCGCTGGTACGGCCACTTTAGAAGCAACTCATATCAACCCAAAAAGATTGGAAATTAGACTAAATTTCTTTGCAATACGAATACTCAATGCCTGGAATAGTCTCCCAAATTCTGCCATCGAAAGTAACCACGTGACCGAACTTAATTTTTGAAAAGAATTAGACCAACTGTCCCACTTATTATACTTATTAACAGATTGTCAAGGCGCATGTAAATCGCTGGTACGACCACTTGAGAATTAACTTTAGAAGCAACTCACATCAATCCAAAAAGCCAAAATCACGATTGGAAAACAGATTAAATTTTGTTACAATACGAATACTCAATGACTGGGATAGTTTCCCAAATTCTGCCATCGAAAGTAACCACGTGAGCGAATTTAAATTTTAAAAAGAATTAGACCAACTGTTGCATTTACTATAATTATCAACAGATTGTCAAGGCGCGTGCAAATCCCTGGTACGACCACTTTAGAAGCAACTTTAGAAGCAACTCACACAAAGCCAAAAAGCCAAAATCATGATTGGAAAAAAGTTTAAATTTTGTTACAATACGAATACTCAATGACTGGAATAGTCTCCCAAATTCTGCCATCGAAAGTAACCACGTGACCAAAGTTAATTTTTGAAAAGAATTACACCAACTGTCCCACTTACTATACTTACTAAAAGATTGTCAAGGCGCATGTAAATCGCTGGTACGGCCACTTTAGAAGCAACTCATATCAACCCAAAACGATTGGAAATTAGACTAAATTTCTTTGCAATACGAATACTCAATGCCTGGAATAGTCTCCCAAATTCTGCCATCGAAAGTAACCACGTGACCGAACTTAATTTTTGAAAAGAATTAGACCAACTGTCCCACTTATCATACTTATTAACAGATTTTCAAGGCGCATGTAAATCGCTGGTACGACCACTTTAGAAGCAACTTTAGAAGCAACTCACATCAACCCAAAAAGCCAAAATCACGATTGGAAAATAGCTTAAATTTTGTTACAATACGAATACTCAATGACTGGAATAGTTTCCCAAATTGCGCCATCGAAAGTAACTACGTGAGCGAATTTAAATTTTAAAAAGAATTAGACCAACTGTTGCATTTACTATAATTATCAACAGATTGTCAAGGCGCGTGCAAATCCCTGGTACGACCACTTTAGAAGCAACTTTAGAATCAACTCACACAAAGCCAAAAAGCCAAAATCACGATTGGAAAATAGATTAAATTTTGTTACAATACAAATACTATGACTGGAATAGTCTCCCAAATTCTGCCATCGAAAGTAACCACGTGACCAAAGTTAATTTTTGAAAAGAATTACACCAACTGTCCCACTTACTATACTTATTAAAAGATTGTCAAGGCGGGCGTAAATCGCTGGTACGACCACTTTAGAAGCAACAGACATCAACCCAAAAAGCCAAAATCACGATTAGAAATTGGACTAAATTTCTTTGCGATACGAATATCCAATGACTGGAATAGTTTCCCAAATTTTGCCATCGAACGTAACCACGTGAGCGAATTTAATTTTTAAAAAGAACTAGACCAACTGTTGCACTTATTATACTTATCAACAGATTGTCAAGGCGCGTGTAAATCGCTGGTACGGCCACTTTAGAAGCAACACATATCAACCCAAAACGATTGGAAATTAGACTAAATTTCTTTGCAATACAAATACTCAATGACTGGAATAGTCTCAAATTCTGCCATCGAAAGTAACCACGTGAGCGAATTTAATTTTTGAAAAAAAAATAGACCAACTGTCCCACTTATTATACTTATTAACAGATTGTCAAGGCGCATGTAAATCGCTGGTACGGCCACTTTAGAAGCAACTTTAGAAGCAACTCACATCAACCCAAAAAGCCAAAATCACGATTGGAAAATAGATTAAATTTTGTTACAATACGAATACTCAATGATTGGAAAAGTCTCCCAAATTCTGCCATCGAAAGTAACCACGTGATCAAAGTTAATTTTTGAAAGGAATTAGACGAACTGTCCCACTTAATATACTTATTAACAGATTGTCAAGGCGCATGTAAATCGCTGGTACGGCCACTTTAGAAGCAACTCATATCAACCCAAAACGATTGGAAATTAGACTAAATTTCTTTGCAATACAAATACTCAATGACTGGAATAGTCTCACAAATTCTGCCATCGAAAGTAACCACGTGAGCGAATTTATTTTTTAAAAAGAACTGGACCAACTGTTGCACTTATTATACTTATCAACAGATTGTCAAGGCGCGTGTAAATCGCTGGTACGGCCACTTTAGAAGCAACACATATCAACCCAAAACGATTGGAAATTAGACTAAATTTCTTTGCAATACAAATACTCAATGACTGGAATAGTCTCAAATTCTGCCATCGAAAGTAACCACGTGAGCGAATTTAATTTTTGAAAAAAAATAGACCAACTGTCCCACTTATTATACTTATTAACAGATTGTCAAGGCGCATGTAAATCGCTGGTACGACCACTTTAGAAGCAACTTTAGAAGCAACTCACATCAACCCAAAAAGCCAAAATCACGATTGGAAAATAGATTAAATTTTGTTACAATACGAATACTCAATTATTGGAATAGTCTCCCAAATTCTGCCATCGAAAGTAACCACGTGACCAAAGTTAATTTTTGAAAGGAATTAGACGAACTGTCCCACTTAATATACTTATTAACAGATTGTCAAGGCGCATGTAAATCGCTGGTACGGCCACGTTAGAAGCAACTCATATCAACCCAAAACGATTGGAAATTAGACTAAATTTCTTTGCAATACAAATACTCAATGACTGGAATAGTCTCACAAATTCTGCCATCGAAAGTAACCACGTGAGCGAATTTATTTTTTAAAAAGAACTGGACCAACTGTTGCACTTATTATACTTATCAACAGATTGTCAAGGCGCGTGCAAATCGCTGGTACGGCCACTTTAGAAGCAACACATATCAACCCAAAACGATTGGAAATTAGACTAAATTTCTTTGCAATACAAATACTCAATGACTGGAATAGTCTCAAATTCTGCCATCGAAAGTAACCACGTGAGCGAATTTAATTTTTGAAAAAAAATAGACCAACTGTCCCACTTATTATACTTATTAACAGATTGTCAAGGCGCATGTAAATCGCTGGTACGACCACTTTAGAAGCAACTTTAGAAGCAACTCACATCAACCCAAAAAGCCAAAATCACGATTGGAAAATAGATTAAATTTTGTTACAATACGAATACTCAATGATTGGAATAGTCTCCCAAATTCTGCCATCGAAAGTAACCACGTGACCAAAGTTAATTTTTGAAAGGAATTAGACGAACTGTCCCACTTACTATACTTATTAACAGATTGTCAAGGCGCATGTAAATCGCTGGTACGGCCACTTTAGAAGCAACTCATATCAACCCAAAACGATTGGAAATTAGACTAAATTTCTTTGCAATACAAATACTCAATGACTGGAATAGCCTCACAAATTCTGCCATCGAAAGTAACCACGTGAGCGAATTTATTTTTTAAAAAGAACTGGACCAACTGTTGCACTTATTATACTTATCAACAGATTGTAAAGGCGCGTGTAAATCGCTGGTACGGCCACTTTAGAAGCAACTCATATCAACCCAAAACGATTGGAAATTAGACTAAATTTCTTTGCAATACAAATACTCAATGACTGGAATAGCCTCACAAATTCTGCCATCGAAAGTAACCACGTGAGCGAATTTATTTTTTAAAAAGAACTGGACCAACTGTTGCACTTATTATACTTATCAACAGATTGTCAAGGCGGGCGTAAATCGCTGGTACGACCACTTTAGAAGCAACACATATCAACCCAAAAAGCCAAAATCACGATTAGAAATTGGACTAAATTTCTTTGCTATACGAATATCCAATGACTGGAATAGTCTCCCAAATTTTGCCATCGAAAGTAACCACGTGAGCGAATTTAATTTTTAAAAAGAACTAGACCAACTGTTGCACTTATTATACCTATCAACAGATTGTCAAGGTGCGTGTAAATCGCTGGTACGACCACTTTAGAAGCAACTTTAGAAGCAACTCATATCAACCAAAAAAGCCAAAATCACAATTGGAAATCAGACTAAATTTCTTTGCAATTCGAATACTCAATGACTGGAATAGTCTCCCAAATTCTGCCATCGAAAGTAACCACGTGAGCGAATTTAATTTTTGAAAAAAATAGACCAACTGTCCCACTTATTATACTTATAAACAGATTGTCAAGGCGCATGTAAATCGCTGGTACGACCATTTTAGAAGCAACTCACATCAACTCAAAAAGTCGAAATCACGATTGAAATTAGACTAAATTTTGTTGCAATACGAATACTCAATTACTAGAATAGTCTCCCAAATTGTGCCACCGAAAGTAACCACGTGAGCGAATTTAAATTTCAAAAAGAATTAGACCAACTGTTGCATTTATTATAATTATCAACAGATTGTCAAGGCGCGTGTAAGTCGCTGGTACGACCACTTTAGAAGCAACTTTAGAAGCAACTCACATCAACCAAAAAAGCCAAAATCACAATTGGAAATCAGACTAAATTTCTTTGAAATACGAATACTCAATGGCTGGAATAGTCTCCAAAACACTGCCATCGAAAGTAACCACGTGAGCGAATTTAATTTTTGAAAAGAATTAGACGAACTGTCCCACTTACTATACTTATTAACAGATTATCAAGGCGCATGTAAATCGCTGGTACGACCACTTTAAAAGCAACTCACATCAACTCAAAAAGCCAAAATCACGATTAGAAATTGGACTAAATTTCTTTGCTATACGAATATCCAATGACTGGAATAGTTTCCCAAATTTTGCCAGCGAACGTAACCACGTGAGCGAATTCAATTTTTGAAAAAAATAGACCAACTGTCCCGCTTATTATACTTATTAACAGATTGTCAAGGCGCATGTAAATCGCTGGTACGACCACTTTAGAAGCGACTCACATCAACCCAAAAAGCCAAAATCACAATTGGAAAATAGATTAAATTTTGTTACATTACGAATACTCAATGACTGGAATAGTCTGCCAAATTCTGCCATCGAAAGTAACCACGTGAGCGAATTTAAATTTCAAAAAAGAATTAGAACAACTGTTGCATTTATTATAATTATCAACAGATTGTCAAGGCGCGTGTAAGTCGCTGGTACGACCACTTTAGAAGCAACTTTAGAAGCAACTCACATCAACCCAAAAAGCCAAAATCACGATTGGAAAATGGATAAATTTTGTTACAATACGAATACTCAATGATTGGAATAGTCTCCCAAATTCTGCCATCGAAAGTAACCACGTAACCAAAGTTAATTTTTGAAAAAAATTAGACGAACTGTCCAACTTACTATACTTATTAACAGATTGTCAAGGCGCGTGTAAATCGCTGGTACGGCCACTTTAGAAGCAACTCACATCAACCCAAAACGATTGGAAATTAGACTAAATTTCTTTGCAATACAAATACTCAATGACTGGAATAGTCTCACAAATTCTGCCATCGAAAGTAACCACGTGAGCGAATTTATTTTTGAAAATAGACCAACTGTCCCACTTATTATACTTATTATCAGATTGTCAAGGCTCATGTAAATCGCTGGTACGACCACTTTAGAAGCAAATCATATCAACTCAAAAAGTCGAAATCACGATTGGAAATTAGACTAAATTTTGTTGCAATACGAATACTCAATGACTGGAATAGTCTCCCAAATTGTGCCACCGAAAGTAACCACGTGAGCGAATTTAAATTTCAAAAAGAATTAGACCAACTGTTGCATTTATTATAATTATCAACAGATTGTCAAGGCGCATGTAAATCGCTGGTACGACCATTTTAGAAGCAACTCACATCAACTCAAAAAGTCGAAATCACGATTGAAATTAGACTAAATTTTGTTGCAATACGAATACTCAATTACTAGAATAGTCTCCCAAATTGTGCCACCGAAAGTAACCACGTGAGCGAATTTAAATTTCAAAAAGAATTAGACCAACTGTTGCATTTATTATAATTATCAACAGATTGTCAAGGCGCGTGTAAGTCGCTGGTACGACCACTTTAGAAGCAACTTTAGAAGCAACTCACATCAACCAAAAAAGCCAAAATCACAATTGGAAATCAGACTAAATTTCTTTGAAATACGAATACTCAATGGCTGGAATAGTCTCCAAAACACTGCCATCGAAAGTAACCACGTGAGCGAATTTAATTTTTGAAAAGAATTAGACGAACTGTCCCACTTACTATACTTATTAACAGATTATCAAGGCGCATGTAAATCGCTGGTACGACCACTTTAAAAGCAACTCACATCAACTCAAAAAGCCAAAATCACGATTAGAAATTGGACTAAATTTCTTTGCTATACGAATATCCAATGACTGGAATAGTTTCCCAAATTTTGCCAGCGAACGTAACCACGTGAGCGAATTCAATTTTTGAAAAAAATAGACCAACTGTCCCGCTTATTATACTTATTAACAGATTGTCAAGGCGCATGTAAATCGCTGGTACGACCACTTTAGAAGCGACTCACATCAACCCAAAAAGCCAAAATCACAATTGGAAAATAGATTAAATTTTGTTACATTACGAATACTCAATGACTGGAATAGTCTGCCAAATTCTGCCATCGAAAGTAACCACGTGAGCGAATTTAAATTTCAAAAAAGAATTAGAACAACTGTTGCATTTATTATAATTATCAACAGATTGTCAAGGCGCGTGTAAGTCGCTGGTACGACCACTTTAGAAGCAACTTTAGAAGCAACTCACATCAACCCAAAAAGCCAAAATCACGATTGGAAAATGGATAAATTTTGTTACAATACGAATACTCAATGATTGGAATAGTCTCCCAAATTCTGCCATCGAAAGTAACCACGTAACCAAAGTTAATTTTTGAAAAAAATTAGACGAACTGTCCAACTTACTATACTTATTAACAGATTGTCAAGGCGCGTGTAAATCGCTGGTACGGCCACTTTAGAAGCAACTCACATCAACCCAAAACGATTGGAAATTAGACTAAATTTCTTTGCAATACAAATACTCAATGACTGGAATAGTCTCACAAATTCTGCCATCGAAAGTAACAACGTGAGCGAATTTATTTTTGAAAATAGACCAACTGTCCCACTTATTATACTTATTATCAGATTGTCAAGGCTCATGTAAATCGCTGGTACGACCACTTTAGAAGCAAATCATATCAACTCAAAAAGTCGAAATCACGATTGGAAATTAGACTAAATTTTGTTGCAATACGAATACTCAATGACTGGAATAGTCTCCCAAATTCTGCCATCGAAAGTAACCACGTGAGCGAATTTATTTTTTGAAAATAGACCATCTGTCCCACTTATTATACTTATTATCAGATTGTCAAGGCGCATGTAAATCGCTGGTACGACCACTTTAGAAGCAAATCATATCAACTCAAAAAGTCGAAATCACGATTGGAAATTAGACTAAATTTTGTTGCAATACGAATACTCAATGACTGGAATAGTCTCCCAAATTCTGCCATCGAAAGTAACCACGTGAGCGAATTTAATTTTTGAAAAAAAAACAGACCAACTGTCCCACTTATTATACTTATTAACAGATTGTCAAGGCGCATGTAAATCGCTGGTACGACCACTTTAGAAGCAAATCATATCAACTCAAAAAGTCGAAATCACGATTGGAAATTAGACTAAATTTTGTTGCAATACGAATACTCAATGACTGGAATAGTCTCCCAAATTCTGCCATCGAAAGTAACCACGTGAGCGAATTTAATTTTTGAAAAAAAAACAGACCAACTGTCCCACTTATTATACTTATTAACAGATTGTCAAGGCGCATGTAAATCGCTGGTACGACCACTTTAGAAGCAAATCATATCAACTCAAAAAGTCGAAATCACGATTGGAAATTAGACTAAATTTTGTTGCAATACGAATACTCAATGACTGGAATAGTCTCCCAAATTCTGCCATCGAAAGTAACCACGTGAGCGAATTTAATTTTTGAAAAAAAAAACAGACCAACTGTCCCACTTATTATACTTATTAACAGATTGTCAAGGCGCATGTAAATCGCTGGTACGACCACTTTAGAAGCAAATCATATCAACTCAAAAAGTCGAAATCACGATTGGAAATTAGACTAAATTTTGTTGCAATACGAATACTCAATGACTGGAATAGTCTCCCAAATTCTGCCATCGAAAGTAACCACGTGAGCGAATTTAATTTTTGAAAAAAAAACAGACCAACTGTCCCACTTATTATACTTATTAACAGATTGTCAAGGCGCATGTAAATCGCTGGTACGACCACTTTAGAAGCAAATCATATCAACTCAAAAAGTCGAAATCACGATTGGAAATTAGACTAAATTTTGTTGCAATACGAATACTCAATGACTGGAATAGTCTCCCAAATTCTGCCATCGAAAGTAACCACGTGACCAAAGTTAATTTTTGAAAAGAATTAGACGAACTGTCCAACTTACTATACTTATTAAAAGATTGTCAAGGCGGGCGTAAATCGCTGGTACGACCACTTTAGAAGCAACACATATCAACCCAAAAAGCCAAAATCACGATTAGAAATTGGACTAAATTTCTTTGCAATACGAATACTCAATGACTGGAATAGTCTCCCAAATTCTGCCATCAAAAGTAACCACGTGAGCGAATTTAATTTTTAAAAAGAACTAGACCAACTGTTGCACTTATTATACCTATCAACAGATTGTCAAGGCGCGTGTAAATCGCTGGTACGACCACTTTAGAAGCAACTTTAGAAGCAACTCATATCAACCAAAAAAGCCAAAATCACAATTGGAAATCAGACTAAATTTCTTTGCAATACGAATACTCAATGACTGGAATAGTCTCCCAAATTCTGCCATCGAAAGTAACCACGTGAGCGAATTTAATTTTTGAAAAAAAATAGACCAACTGTCCCACTTATTATACTTATGAACAGATTGTCAAGGCGCATGTAAATCGCTGGTACGACCACTTTAGAAGCAACTCACATCAACTCAAAAAGTCGAAATCACGATTGGAAATTAGACTAGATTTTGTTGCAATACGAATACTCAATTACTAGAATAGTCTCCCAAATTGTGCCATCGAAAGTTACCACATGAGCGAATTTAAACTTCAAAAAGAATTAGACCAACTGTTGCATTTATTATAATTATCAACAGATTGTCAAGGCGCGTGTAAGTCGCTGGTACGACCACTTTAGAAGCAACTTTAGAAGCAACTCACATCAACCCAAAAAGCCAAAATCACGATTGGAAAATAGATTAAATTTTGTTACAATACGAATACTCAATGACTGGAATAGTCTCCCAAATTCTGCCATCGAAAGTAACCACGTGACCAAAGTTAATTTTTGGAAAGAATTAGACGAACTGTCCCACTTACTATACTTATTAACAGATTGTCAAGGCGCATGTAAATCGCTGGTACGACCACTTTAGAAGCAACTCACATCAACTCAAAAAACCAAAATCACGATTAGAAATTGGACTAAATTTCTTTGCTATACGAATATCCAATGACTGGAATAGTTTCCCAA
This sequence comes from Convolutriloba macropyga, assembly GCF_964194025.1. Taxonomy (NCBI): domain Eukaryota; kingdom Metazoa; phylum Xenacoelomorpha; order Acoela; family Convolutidae; genus Convolutriloba; species Convolutriloba macropyga. The sequence continues at coordinate 21,765,722 of NC_134470.1, forward strand.
ATTGTGCCATCGAAAGTAACCACGTGAGCGAATTTAAATTTTAAAAAGAATTAGACCAACTGTTGCATTTACTATAATTATCAACAGATTGTCAAGGCGCGTGTAAGTCGCTGGTACGACCACTTTAGAAGCAACTTTAGAAGCAACTCACATCAACCCAAAAAGCCAAAATCACGATTGGAAAATAGATTAAATTTTGTTACAATACGAATACTCAATGACTGGAGTAGTCTCCCAAATTCTGCCATCGAAAGTAACCACGTGACCAAAGTTAATTTTTGGAAAGAATTAGACGAACTGCCCCACTTACTATACTTATTAACAGATTGTCAAGGCGCATGTAAATCGCTGGTACGACCACTTTAGAAGCAACTCACATCAACTCAAAAAACCAAAAACACGATTAGAAATTGGACTAAATTTCTTTGCTATACGAATATCCAATGACTGGAATAGTTTCCCAAATTGTGCCATCGAAAGTAACCACGTGAGCGAATTTAATTTTTAAAAAGAACTAGACCAACTGTTGCACTTTAGAAGCAACTCATATCAACCCAAAACGATTGGAAATGAGACTAAATTTCTTTGCAATACAAATACTCAATGACTGGAATAGCCTCACAAATTCTGCCATCGAAAGTAACCACGTGAGCGAATTTAAATTTTAAAAAGAATTAGACCAACTGTTGCATTTACTATAATTATCAACAGATTGTCAAGGCGCGTGTAAGTCGCTGGTACGACCACTTTAGAAGCAACTTTAGAAGCAACTCACATCAACCCAAAAAGCCAAAATCACGATTGGAAAATAGATTAAATTTTGTTACAATACGAATACTCAATGACTGGAGTAGTCTCCCAAATTCTGCCATCGAAAGTAACCACGTGACCAAAGTTAATTTTTGGAAAGAATTAGACGAACTGCCCCACTTACTATACTTATTAACAGATTGTCAAGGCGCATGTAAATCGCTGGTACGACCACTTTAGAAGCAACTCACATCAACTCAAAAAACCAAAAACACGATTAGAAATTGGACTAAATTTCTTTGCTATACGAATATCCAATGACTGGAATAGTTTCCCAAATTGTGCCATCGAAAGTAACCACGTGAGCGAATTTAATTTTTAAAAAGAACTAGACCAACTGTTGCACTTTAGAAGCAACTCATATCAACCCAAAACGATTGGAAATGAGACTAAATTTCTTTGCAATACAAATACTCAATGACTGGAATAGTCTCACAAATTCTGCCATCGAAAGTAACCACGTGAGCGAATTTAATTTTTGAAAAAAATAGACCAACTGTCCCACTTATTATACTTATTAACAGATTGTCAAGGCGCATGTAAATCGCTGGTACGACCACTTTAGAAGCAACTCACATCAACCCAAAAAGCCAAAATCACGATTGGAAATTAGACTAGCAATACGAATACTCAATGACTGGAATAGTCTCCCAAATTCTGCCATCGAAAGTAACCACTTGAGCGAACTTAATTTTTGAAAAAAATAGACCAATTGTCCCACTTATTATACTTATTAACAGATTGTCAAGGCCCATGTAAATCGCTGGTACGACCACTTTAGAAGCAAATCATATCAACTCAAAAAGTCGAAATCACGATTGGAAATTAGACTAAATTTTGTTGCAATACGAATACTCAATGACTGGAATAGTCTCCCAAATTCTGCCATCGAAAGTAACCACGTGAGCGAACTAAATTTTTGAAAATAGACCAACTGTCCCACTTATTATACTTATTGTCAGATTGTCAAGGTTCATGTAAATCGATGGTACGACCACTTTAGAAGCAACTCACATCAACTCAAAAAGTCGAAATCACGATTGGAAATTAGACTACATTTTGTTGAAATACGAATACTCAATTACTAGAATAGCCTCTCAAATTGTGCCATCGAAAGTAACCACGTGAGCGAATTTAAATTTTAAAAAAAAATTAGACCAACTGTTGCATTTACTATAATTATCAACAGATTGTCAAGGCGCGTGTAAATCCCTGGTACGACCACTTACTATACTTATTAAAAGATTGTCAAGGCGGGCGTAAATCGCTGGTACGGCCACTTTAGAAGCAACACATATCAACCCAAAAAACCAAAATCACGATTAGAAATTGGACTAAATTTCTTTGCAATACAAATACTCAATGACTGGAATAGTCTCCCAAATTCTGCCATCGAAAGTAACCACGTGAGCGAATTTAATTTTTAAAAAGAACTAGACCAACTGTTGCACTTATTATACGTATCAACAGATTGTCAAGGCGCGTGTAAATCGCTGGTACGACCACTTTAGAAGCAACTTTAGAAGCAACTCATAACAACCAAAAAAGCCAAAATCACAATTGGAAATCAGACTAAATTTCTTTGCAATACGAATACTCAATGACTGGAATAGTCTCCCAAGTTCTGCCATCGAAAGTAACCACGTGAGCGAATTTAATTTTTGAAAAAAAAAATAGACCAACTGTCCCACTGATTATAATTATTAACAGATTGTCAAGGCGCACGTAAATCGCTGGTACGGCCACTTTAGAAGCAACTCACATCAACTCAAAAAGTCAAAATCACGATTGGAAATTGGACTAATTTTGTTGCAATACGAATACTCAATTACTAGAATAGTCTTCCAAATTGTGCCATCGAAAGTAACCACGTGAGCGAATTTAAACTTCAAAAAGAATTAGACCAACTGTTGCATTTATTATAATTATCAACAGATTGTCAAGGCGCGTTTAAGTCGCTGGTACGACCACTTTAGAAGCAACTTTAGAAGCAACTCACATCAACCCAAAAATCCAAAATCGCGATTGGAAAATAGATTAAATTTTGTTACAATACGAATACTCAATGACTGGAATAGTCTCCCAAATTCTGCCATCGAAAGTAACCACGTGACCAAAGTTAATTTTTGAAAAGAATTACACCAACTGTCCCACTTACTATACTTATTAAAAGATTGTCAAGGCGCATGTAAATCGCTGGTACGGCCATTTTAGAAGCAACTCATTTCAACCCAAAACGATTGGAAATTAGACTAAATTTCTTTGCAATACGAATACTCAATGCCTGGAATAGTCTCCCAAATTCTGCCATCGAAAAAAACCACGTGACCGAACTTAATTTTTGAAAATAATTAGACCAACTGTCCCACTTATTATACTTATTAACAGATTGTCAAGGCGCATGTAAATCGCTGGTACGACCACTTTAGAAGCAACATTAGAAGCAACTCACATCAACCCAAAAAGCCAAAATCACGATTGGAAAATAGATTAAATTTTGTTACAATACGAATACTCAATGACTGGAATAGTTTCCCAAATTGTGCCATCGAAAGTAACCATGTGAGCGAATTTAAATTTTAAAAAGAATTAGACCAACTGTTGCATTTACTATAATTATCAACAGATTGTCAAGGCGCGTGCAAATCCCTGGTACGACCACTTTAGAAGCAACTTTAGAAGCAACTCACACAAAGCCAAAAAGCCAAAATCACGATTGGAAAAAAGATTAAATTTTGTTACAATACGAATACTCAATGACTTGAATAGTCTCCCAAATTCTGCCATCGAAAGTAAACACGTGACCAAAGTTAATTTTTGAAAAGAATTATACCAACTGTCCCACTTACTATACTTATTAAAAGATTGTCAAGGCGCGTTTAAGTCGCTGGTACGACCACTTTAGAAGCAACTTTAGAAGCAACTCACATCAACCCAAATATCCAAAATCGCGATTGGAAAATAGATTAAATTTTGTTACAATACGAATACTCAATGACTGGAATAGTCTCCCAAATTCTGCCATCGAAAGTAACCACGTGACCAAAGTTAATTTTTGAAAAGAATTACACCAACTGTCCCACTTACTATACTTATTAAACGATTGTCAAGGCGCATGTAAATCGCTGGTACGGCCACTTTAGAAGCAACTCATATCAACCCAAAACGATTGGAAATTAGACTAAATTTCTTTGCAATACGAATACTCAATCCCTGGAATAGTCTCCCAAATTCTGCCATCGAAAGTAACCACGTGACCGAACTTAATTTTTGAAAAGAATTAGACCAACTGTCGCACTTATTATACTTATTAACAGATTGTCAAGGCGCATGTAAATCGCTGGTACGACCACTTTAGAAGCAACTCACATCAACCCAATAAGCCAAAACCACGATTGGAAAATACATTAAATTTTGTTACAATACGAATACTCAATGACTGGAATAGTTTCCCAAATTCTGCCATCGAAAGTAACCACGTGACCAAAGTTAATTTTTGAAAAGAATTACACCAACTGTCCCACTTACTATACTTATTAAAAGATTGTCAAGGCGCATGTAAATCGCTGGTACGGCCACTTTAGAAGCAACTGATATCAACCCAAAACGATTGGAAATTAGACTAAATTTCTTTGCAATACGAATACTCAATGCCTGGAATAGTCTCCCAAATTCTGCCATCGAAAGTAACCACGTGACCGAACTTACTTTTTGAAAAGAATTAGACCAACTGTCCCACTTATTATACTTATTAACAGATTGTCAAGGCGCATGTAAATCGCTGGTACGACCACTTTAGAAGCAACTTTAGAAGCAATTCACATCAACCCAAAAAGCCAAAATCACGATTGGAAAATAGATTAAATTTTGTTGCAATACGAATACTCAATGACTGGAATAGTTTCCCAAATTGTGCCATCGAAAGTAACCACGTGAGCGAATTTAAATTTTAAAAAGAATTAGACCAACTGTTGCATTTACTATAATTATCAACAGATTGTCAAGGCGCGTGCAAATCCCTGGTACGACCACTTTAGAAGCAACTCACACAAAGCCAAAAAGCCAAAATCACGATTGGAAAATAGATTAAATTTTGTTACAATACGAATACTCAATGACCGGAATAGTCTCCCAAATTCTGCCATCGAAAGTAACCACGTGACCAAAGCTAATTTTTGAAAAGAATTACACCAACTGTCCCACTTACTATACTTATTAAAAGATTGTCAAGGCGGGCGTAAATCGCTGGTACGACCACTTTAGAAGCAACACACATCAACCCAAAAAGCCAAAATCACGATTAGAAATTGGACTAAATTTCTTTGCGATACGAATATCCAATGACTGGAATAGTTTCCCAAATTTTGCCATCGAACGTAACCACGTGAGCGAATTTAATTTTTAAAAAGAACTAGACCAACTGTTGCACTTATTATACTTATCGACAGATTGTCAAGGCGCGTGTAAATCGCTGGTACGGCCACTTTAGAAGCAACACATATCAACCCCAAAACGATTGGAAATTAAACTAAATTTCTTTGCAATACAAATACTCAATGACTGGAATAGTCTCAAATTCTGCCATCGAAAATAACCACGTGAGCGAACTTAATTTTTGAAAAAAAATAGACCAACTGTCCCACTTATTATACTTATTAACAGATTGTCAAGGCGCATGTAAGTCGCTGGTACGACCACTTTAGAAGCAACTCACATCAACCCAAAAAGCCAAAATCACGATTGGAAAATAGATTAAATTTTGTTACAATACGAATACTCAATGATTGGAATAGTCTCCCAAATTCTGCCATCGAAAGAAACCACGTGCCCAAAGTTAATTTTTGAAAGGAATTAGACGAACTGTCCCACTTACTATACTTATTGACAGATTGTCAAGGCGCATGTAAATCGCTGGTACGGCCACTTTAGAAGCAACTCAATTCAACCCAAAACGATTGGAAATTAGACTAAATTTCTTTGCAATACAAATACTCAATGACTGGAATAGTCTCACAAATTCTGCCATCGAAAGTAACCACGTGACCAAAGTTAATTTTTGAAAAGAATTAGACGAACTGTCCCACTTACTATACTTATTAACAGATTGTCAAGGCGCATGTAAATCGCTGGTACGGCCACTTTAGAAGCAACTCATATCAACCCAAAACGATTGAAAAATAGATTAAATTTTGTTGCAATACGAATACTCAATGACTGGAATAGTTTCCCAAATTGTGCCATCGAAAGTAACCACGTGAGCGAATTTAAATTTTAAAAAGAATTAGACCAACTGTTGCATTTACTATAATTATCAACAGATTGTCAAGGCGCGTGCAAATCCCTGGTACGACCACTTTAGAAGCAACTCACACAAAGCCAAAAAGCCAAAATCACGATTGGAAAATAGATTAAATTTTGTTACAATACGAATACTCAATGACTGGAATAGTCTCCCAAATTCTGCCATCGAAAGTAACCACGTGACCAAAGTTAATTTTTGAAAAGAATTACACCAACTGTCCCACTTACTATACTTATTAAAAGATTGTCAAGGCGGGCGTAAATCGCTGGTACGACCACTTTAGAAGCAACACACAGCAACCCAAAAAGCCAAAATCACGATTAGAAATTGGACTAAATTTCTTTGCGATACGAATATCCAATGACTGGAATAGTTTCCCAAATTTTGCCATCGAACGTAACCACGTGAGCGAATTTAATTTTTAAAAAGAACTAGACCAACTGTTGCACTTATTATACTTATCGACAGATTGTCAAGGCGCGTGTAAATCGCTGGTACGGCCACTTTAGAAGCAACTCATATCAACCCAAAACGATTGGAAATTAGACTAAATTTCTTTGCAATACAAATACTCAATGACTGGAATAGTCTCAAATTCTGCCATCGAAAGTAACCACGTGAGCGAACTTAATTTTTGAAAAAAAAATAGACCAACTGTCCCACTTATTATACTTATTAACAGATTGTCAAGGCGCATGTAAGTCGCTGGTACGACCACTTTAGAAGCAACTCACATCAACCCAAAAAGCCAAAATCACGATTGGAAAATAGATTAAATTTTGTTACAATACGAATACTCAATGATTGGAATAGTCTCCCAAATTCTGCCATCGAAAGTAACCACGTGACCAAAGTTAATTTTTGAAAAGAATTAGACGAACTGTCCCACTTACTATACTTATTAACAGATTGTCAAGGCGCATGTAAATCGCTGGTACGGCCACTTTAGAAGCAACTCATATCAACCCAAAACGATTGGAAAATAGATTAAATTTTGTTGCAATACGAATACTCAATGACTGGAATAGTTTCCCAAATTGTGCCATCGAAAGTAACCACGTGAGCGAATTTAAATTTTAAAAAGAATTAGACCAACTGTTGCATTTACTATAATTATCAACAGATTGTCAAGGCGCGTGCAAATCCCTGGTACGACCACTTTAGAAGCAACTTTAGAAGCAACTCACACAAAGCCAAAAAGCCAAAATCACGATTGGAAAATAGATTAAATTTTGTTACAATACGAATACTCAATGACTGGAATAGTCTCACAAATTCTGCCATCGAAAGTAACCACGTGACCAAAGTTAATTTTTGAAAAGAAGTAGACGAACTGTCCCACTTACTATACTTATTAACAGATTATCAAGGCGCATGTAAATCGCTGGTACGGCCACTTTAGAAGCAACTCATATCAACCCAAAACGATTGGAAAATAGATTAAATTTTGTTGCAAAACGAATACTCAATGACTGGAATAGTTTCCCAAATTGTGCCATCGAAAGTAACCACGTGAGCGAATTTAAATTTTAAAAAGAATTAGACCAACTGTTGCATTTACTATAATTATCAACAGATTGTCAAGGCGCGTGCAAATCCCTGGTACGATCACTTTAGAAGCAACTTTAGAAGCAACGCACACAAAGCCAAAATCACAATTGGATAATAGATTAAATTTTGTTACAATACGAATACTCAATGACTGGAATAGTCTCCCAAATTCTGCCATCGAAAGTAACCACGTAACCAAAGTTAATTTTTGAAAAGAATTACACCAACTGTCCCACTTACTATACTTATTAAAAGATTGTCAAGGCGGGCGTAAATCGCTGGTACGACCACTTTAGAAGCAACACACATCAACCCAAAAAGCCAAAATCGCGATTAGAAATTGGACTAAATTTCTTTGCGATACGAATATCCAATGACTGGAATAGTTTCCCAAATTTTGCCATCGAACGTAACCACGTGAGCGAATTTAATTTTTAAAAAGAACTAGACCAACTGTTGCACTTATTATACTTATCGACAGATTGTCAAGGCGCGTGTAAATCCCAGGTACGACCACTTTAGAAGCAACTCACACAAAGCCAAAAAACCAAAATCACGATTGGAAAATAGATTAAATTTTGTTACAATACGAATACTCAATGATTGGAATAGTCTCCCAAATTCTGCCATCGAAAGAAACCACGTGACCAAAGTTAATTTTTGAAAGGAACTAGACGAACTGTCCCACTTACTATACTTATTGACAGATTGTCAAGGCGCATGTAAATCGCTGGTACGGCCACTTTAGAAGCAACTCATATCAACCCAAAACGATTGGAAATTAGACTAAATTTCTTTGCACTACAAATACTCAATGAATGGAATGGTCTCACAAATTCTGCCATCGAACGTAACCACGTGAGCGAATTTAATTTTTAAAAAGAACTAGACCAACTGTTGCACGTATTATACTTATCGACAGATTGTCAAGGCGCGTGTAAATCCCTGGTACGACCACTTTAGAAGCAACTCACACAAAGCCAAAAAACCAAAATCACGATTGGAAAATAGATTAAATTTTGTTACAATACGAATACTCAATGATTGGAATAGTCTCCCAAATTCTGCCATCGAAAGAAACCACGTGACCAAAGTTAATTTTTGAAAGGAACTAGACGAACTGTCCCACTTACTATACTTATTGACAGATTGTCAAGGCGCATGTAAATCGCTGGTACGGCCACTTTAGAAGCAACTCATATCAACCCAAAACGATTGGAAATTAGACTAAATTTCTTTGCACTACAAATACTCAATGAATGGAATGGTCTCACAAATTCTGCCATCGAACGTAACCACGTGAGCGAATTTAATTTTTAAAAAGAACTAGACCAACTGTTGCACTTATTATACTTATCGACAGATTGTCAAGGCGCGTGTAAATCCCTGGTACGACCACTTTAGAAGCAACTTTAGAAGCAACTCACACAAAGCCAAAAAACCAAAATCACGATTGGAAAATAGATTAAATTTTGTTACAATACGAATACTCAATGATTGGAATAGTCTCCCAAATTCTGCCATCGAAAGAAACCACGTGACCAAAGTTAATTTTTGAAAGGAATTAGACGAACTGTCCCACTTACTATACTTATTGACAGATTGTCAAGGCGCATGTAAATCGCTGGTACGGCCACTTTAGAAGCAACTCATATCAAACCAAAACGATTGGAAATTAGACTAAATTTCTTTGCAATACAAATACTCAATGACTGGAATAGTCTCACAAATTCTGCCATCGAAAGTAACCACGTGAGCGAATTTATTTTTTAAAAAGAACTGGACCAACTGTTGCACTTATTATACTTATCAACAGATTGTAAAGGCGCGTGTAAATCGCTGGTACGGCCACTTTAGAAGCAACTCATATCAACCCAAAACGATTGGAAATTAGACTAAATTTCTTTGCAATACAAATACTCAATGACTGGAATAGTCTCACAAATTCTGCCATCGAAAGTAACCACGTGAGCGAATTTATTTTTTAAAAAGAACTGGACCAACTGTTGCACTTATTATACTTATCAACAGATTGTAAAGGCGCGTGTAAATCGCTGGTACGGCCACTTTAGAAGCAACTCATATCAACCCAAACGATTGGAAATTAGACTAAATTTCTTTGCAATACAAATACTCAATGACTGGAATAGTCTCAAATTCTGCCATCGAAAGTAACCACGTGAGCGAACTTAATTTTTGAAAAAAAATAGACCAACTGTCCCACTTATTATACTTATTAACAGATTGTCAAGGCGCATGTAAGTCGCTGGTACGACCACTTTAGAAGCAACTCACATCAACCCAAAAAGCCAAAATCACGATTGGAAAATAGATTAAATTTTGTTACAGTACGAATACTCAATGATTGGAATAGTCTCCCAAATTCTGCCATCGAAAGAAACCACGTGACCATAGTTAATTTTTGAAAGGAATTAGACGAACTGTCCCACTTACTATACTTATTGACAGATTGTCAAGGCGCATGTAAATCGCTGGTACGGCCACTTTAGAAGCAACTCATATCAACCCAAAACGATTGGAAAATAGATTAAATTTTGTTGCAATACGAATACTCAATGACTGGAATAGTTTCCCAAATTGTGCCATCGAAAGTAACCACGTGAGCGAATTTAAATTTTAAAAAGAATTAGACCAACTGTTGCATTTACTATAATTATCAACAGATTGTCAAGGCGCGTGCAAATCCCTGGTACGACCACTTTAGAAGCAACTCACACAAAGCCAAAAAGCCAAAATCACGATTGGAAAATAGATTAAATTTTGTTACAATACGAATACTCAATGACTGGAATAGTCTCCCAAATTCTGCCATCGAAAGTAACCACGTGACCAAAGTTAATTTTTGAAAAGAATTACACCAACTGTCCCACTTACTATACTTATTAAAAGATTGTCAAGGCGGGCGTAAATCGCTGGTACGACCACTTTAGAAGCAACACACATCAACCCAAAAAGCCAAAATCACGATTAGAAATTGGACTAAATTTCTTTGCGATACGAATATCCAATGACTGGAATAGTTTCCCAAATTTTGCCATCGAACGTAACCACGTGAGCGAATTTAATTTTTTAAAAAAACTAGACCAACTGTTGCACTTATTATACTTATCGACAGATTGTCAAGGCGCGTGTAAATCGCTGGTACGGCCACTTTAGAAGCAACACATATCAACCCAAAACGATTGGAAATTAGACTAAATTTCTTTGCAATACAAGTACTCAATGACTGGAATAGTCTCAAACTCTGCCATCGAAAGTAACCACGTTAGCGAACTTAATTTTTGAAAAAAAATAGACCAACTGTCCCACTTATTATACTTATTAACAGATTGTCAAGGCGCATGTAAGTCGCTGGTACGACCACTTTAGAAGCAACTCACATCAACCCGAAAAGCCAAAATCACGATTGGAAAATAGATTAAATTTTGTTACAATACGAATACTCAATGATTGGAATAGTCTCCCAAATTCTGCCATCGAAAGAAACCACGTGACCAAAGTTAATTTTTGAAAGGAATTAGACGAACTGTCCCACTTACTATACTTATTGACAGATTGTCAAGGCGCATGTAAATCGCTGGTACGGCCACTTTAGAAGCAACTCATATCAACCCAAAACGATTGGAAATTAGACTAAATTTCTTTGCAATACCAATACTCAATGACTGGAATAGTCTCACAAATTCTGCCATCGAAAGTAACCACGTGAGCGAATTTATTTTTTAAAAAGAACTGGACCAACTGTTGCACTTATTATACTCATCAACAGATTGTAAAGGCGCGTGTAAATCGCTGGTACGGCCACTTTAGAAGCAACTCATATCAACCCAAAACGATTGGAAATTAGACTAAATTTCTTTGCAATACAAATACTCAATGACTGGAATAGTCTCACAAATTCTGCCATCGAAAGTAACCACGTGAGCGAATTTAATTTTTGAAAAAAAATAGACCAACTGTCCCACTTATTATACTTTAACAGATTGTCAAGGCGCATATAAATCGCTGGTACGACCACTTTAGAAGCAACTCACAAACTAAAAAGCCAAAATCACGATTGGAAAACAGATTAAATTTTGTTACAATACGAATACTCAATGATTGGAATAGTCTCCCAAATTCTGCCATCGAAAGTAACCACGTGACCAAAGTTAATTTTTGAAAAGAATTAGACGAACTGTCCCACTTACTATACTTATTAACAGATTGTCAAGGCGCATGTAAATCGCTGGTACGGCCACTTTAGAAGCAACTCATATCAACCCAAAACGATTGGAAATTAGACTAAATTTCTTTGCAATACAAATACTCAATGACTGGAATAGTCTCACAAATTCTGCCATCGAAAGTAACCACGTGAGCGAATTTAATTTTTGAAAAAAAATAGACCAACTGTCCCACTTATTATACTTTAACAGATTGTCAAGGCGCATGTAAATCGCTGGTACGACCACTTTAGAAGCAACTCACAACCCAAAAAGCCAAAATCACGATTGGAAAATAGATTAAATTTTGTTACAATACGAATACTCAATGATTGGAATAGTCTCCCAAATTCTGCCATCGAAAGTAAGCACGTGACCAAAGTTAATTTTTGAAAAGAATTAGACGAACTGTCCCACTTACTATACTTATTAACAGATTGTCAAGGCGCATGTAAATCGCTGGTACGGCCACTTTAGAAGCAACTCATATCAACCCAAAACGATTGGAAATTAGACTAAATTTCTTTGCACTACAAATACTCAATGAATGGAATGGTCTCACAAATTCTGCCATCGAAAGTAACCACGTGAGCGAATTTAATTTTTAAAAAGAACTAGACCAACTGTTGCACTTATTATACTTGTCAACAGATTGTCAAGGCGCGTGTAAATCGCTGGTACGGCCACTTTAGAAGCAACTCATATCTACCCAAAACGATTGGAAATTAGACTAAATTTCTTTGCAATACAAATATTCAATGACTGGAAGTCTCACAAATTCTGCCATCGAAAGTAACCACGTGAGCGAATTTAATTTTTAAAAAGAATTACACCAACTGTCCCACTTACTATACTTATTAAAAGATTGTCAAGGCGGGCGTAAATCGCTGGTACGACCACTTTAGAAGCAACACATATCAACCCAAAAAACCAAAATCACGATTAGAAATTGGAATAAATTTCTTTGCTATACGAATATCCAATGACTGGAATAGTTTCCCAAATTTTGCCATCGAACGTAACCACGTGAGCGAATTTAATTTTTAAAAAGAACTAGACCAACTGTTGCACTTATTATACTTATCAACAGATTGTCAAGGCGCGTGTAAATCGCTGGTACGACCACTTTAGAAGCAACTTTAGAAGCAACTCACATCAACCCAAAAAGCCAAAATCACGATTGGAAAACAGATTAAATTTTGTTACAATACGAATACTCAATGATTGGAATAGTCTCCAAAATTCTGCCATCGAAAGTAACCACGAGACCAAAGTTAATTTTTGAAAAGAATTAGACGAACTGTCCCACTTACTATACTTATTAACAGATTGTCAAGGCGCGTGTAAATCGCTGGTACGGCCACTTTAGAAGCAACTCATATCAACCCAAAACGATTGGAAATTAGACTAAATTTCTTTGCAATACAAATACTCAATGACTGGAATAGTCTTACAAATTCTGCCATCGAAAGTAACCACGTGAGCGAATTTAATTTTTAAAAAGAACTAGACTAACTTTTGCATTTATTATACTTATCAACAGATTGTCAAGGCGCGTGTAAATCGCTGGTACGACCACTTTAGAAGCAACTTTAGAAGCAACTCACATCAACCCAAAAAGCCAAAATCACGATTGGAAAATAGATTAAATTTTGTTACAATACGAATACTCAATGATTGGAATAGTCTCCAAAATTCTGCCATCGAAAGTAACCACGTGACCAAAGTTAATTTTTGAAAAGAATTAGACGAACTGTCCCACTTACTATACTTATTAACAGATTGTCAAGGCGCATGTAAATCGCTGGTACGGCCACTTTAGAAGCAACTCATATCAACCCAAAACAATTGGAAATTAGACTAAATTTCTATGCAATACAAATACTCAATGACTGGAATAGTCTCATAAATTCTGCCATCGAAAGTAACCACGTGAGCGAACTTAATTTTTGAAAAAAAATAGACCAACTGTCCCACTTATTAAACTTATTAACAGATTGTCAAGGCGCATGTAAATCGCTGGTACGACCACTTTAGAAGCAAATCATATCAACTCAAAAAGTCGAAATCACGATTGGAAATTAGACTAAATTTTGTTGCAATACGAATACTCAATGACTGGAATATTCTCCCAAATTCTGCCATCGAAAGTAACCACGTGAGCGAATTTAATTTTTGAAAATAGACCAACTGTTGCTCTTATTATACTTATCAATAGATTGTCAAGGCGCGTGTAAATCGCTGGTACTGCCACTTTAGAAGCAACTCATATCAACCCAAAACGGTTGGAAATTAGACTAAATTTCTTTGCATTACAAATACTCAATGACTGGAATAGTCTTACAAATTCTGCCATCGAAAGTAACCACGTGACCAAAGTTAATTTTTGAAAAGAATTACACCAACTGTCCCACTTACTATACTTATTAAAAGATTGTCAAGGCGGGCGTAAATCGCTGGTACGACCACTTTAGAAGCAACACATATCAACCCAAAAAGTCGAAACCACGATTGGAAATTAGACTAAATTTTGTTGCAATACGAATACTCAATGACTGGAATAGTCTCCCAAACACTGCCATCGAAAGTAACCACGTGAGCAAATTTAATTTTTGAAAAAAATAGACCAACTGTCCCACTTATTAACAGATTGTCAAGGCGCATGTAAATCGCTGGTACGACCACTTTAGAAGCAAATCATATCAACTCAAAAAGTCGAAACCACGATTGGAAATTAGACTAAATTTTGTTGCAATACGAATACTCAATGACTGGAATAGTCTCCCAAACACTGCCATCGAAAGTAACCACGTGAGCAAATTTAATTTTTGAAAAAAATAGACCAACTGTCCCACTTATTAACAGATTGTCAAGGCGCGTGTAAATTGCTGGTACGACCACTTTAGAAGCATCTCACATCAACTCAAAAAGTCGAAATCACGATTGGAAATTAGACTAAATTTTGTTGCAATACGAATACTCAATTACTAGAATAGTCTCCCAAATTGTGCCATCGAAAGTAACCACGTGAGCGAATTTAAATTTTAAAAAGAGACCAACTGTTGCTCTTATTATACTTATCAATAGATTGTCAAGGCGCGTGTAAATCGCTGGTACTGCCACTTTAGAAGCAACTCATATCAACCCAAAACGGTTGGAAATTAGACTAAATTTCTTTGCATTACAAATACTCAATGACTGGAATAGTCTTACAAATTCTGCCATCGAAAGTAACCACGTGACCAAAGTTAATTTTTGAAAAGAATTACACCAACTGTCCCACTTACTATACTTATTAAAAGATTGTCAAGGCGGGCGTAAATCGCTGGTACGACCACTTTAGAAGCAACACATATCAACCCAAAAAGTCGAAACCACGATTGGAAATTAGACTAAATTTTGTTGCAATACGAATACTCAATGACTTGAATAGTCTCCCAAACACTGCCATCGAAAGTAACCACGTGAGCAAATTTAATTTTTGAAAAAAATAGACCAACTGTCCCACTTATTAACAGATTGTCAAGGCGCATGTAAATCGCTGGTACGACCACTTTAGAAGCAAATCATATCAACTCAAAAAGTCGAAACCACGATTGGAAATTAGACTAAATTTTGTTGCAATACGAATACTCAATGACTGGAATAGTCTCCCAAACACTGCCATCGAAAGTAACCACGTGAGCAAATTTAATTTTTGAAAAAAATAGACCAACTGTCCCACTTATTAACAGATTGTCAAGGCGCATGTAAATTGCTGGTACGACCACTTTAGAAGCATCTCACATCAACTCAAAAAGTCGAAATCACGATTGGAAATTAGACTAAATTTTGTTGCAATACGAATACTCAATTACTAGAATAGTCTCCCAAATTGTGCCATCGAAAGTAACCACGTGAGCGAATTTAAATTTTAAAAAGAATTAGACCAACTGTTGCATTTACTAAAATTATCAACAGATTGTCAAGGCGCGTGTAAATCCCTGGTACGACCACTTTAGAAGCAACTCACATCAACCCAAAACGATTGGAAATTAGACTAAATTTCTTTGCAATACGAATACTCAATGACTGGAATAGTCTCCCAAATTCTGCCATCGAAAGTAACCACGTGAGCGAATTTAATTTTTGAAAATAGACCAACTGTCCCACTTATTATACTTATTATCAGATTGTCAAGGCTCATGTAAATCGCTGGTACGACCACTTTAGAAGCAACTCACAACCCAAAAAGCCAAAATCACGATTGGAAAATAGATTAAACTTTGTTACAATACGAATACTCAATGATTGGAATAGTCTCCCAAATTCTGCCATCGAAAGTAACCACGTGACCAAAGTTAATTTTTGAAAAGAATTAGACGAACTGTCCCACTTACTATACTTATTAACAGATTGTCAAGGCGCATGTAAATCGCTGGTACGGCCACTTTAGAAGCAACTCATATCAACCCAAAACGATTGGAAATTAGACTAAATTTCTTTGCAATACAAATACTCAATGAATGGAATGGTCTCACAAATTCTGCCATCGAAAGTAACCACGTGAGCGAATTTAATTTTTAAAAAGAACTAGACCAACTGTTGCACTTATTATACTTATCAACACATTGTCAAGGCGCGTGTAAATCGCTGGTACGGCCACTTTAGAAGCAACTCATATCTACCCAAAACGATTGGAAATTAGACTAAATTTCTTTGCAAAACAAATACTCAATGACTGGAAGTCTCACAGATTCTGCCATCGAAAGTAACCACGTGAGCGAATTTAATTTTTAAAAAGAATTACACCAACTGTCCCACTTACTATACTTATTAAAAGATTGTCAAGGCGGGCGTAAATCGCTGGTACGACCACTTTAGAAGCAACACATATCAACCCAAAAAACCAAAATCACGATTAGAAATTAGACTAAATTTCTTTGCAATACGAATACTCAATGACTGGAATAGTCTCCCAAATTCTGCCATCGAAAGTAACCACGTGAGCGAATTTAATTTTTGAAAATAGACCAACTGTCCCACTTATTATACTTATTATCAGATTGTCAAGGCTCATGTAAATCGCTGGTACGACCACTTTAGAAGCAACTCACAACCCAAAAAGCCAAAATCACGATTGGAAAATAGATTAAACTTTGTTACAATACGAATACTCAATGATTGGAATAGTCTCCCAAATTCTGCCATCGAAAGTAACCACGTGACCAAAGTTAATTTTTGAAAAGAATTAGACGAACTGTCCCACTTACTATACTTATTAACAGATTGTCAAGGCGCATGTAAATCGCTGGTACGGCCACTTTAGAAGCAACTCATATCAACCCAAAACGATTGGAAATTAGACTAAATTTCTTTGCACTACAAATACTCAATGAATGGAATGGTCTCACAAATTCTGCCATCGAAAGTAACCACGTGAGCGAATTTAATTTTTAAAAAGAACTAGACCAACTGTTGCACTTATTATACTTGTCAACAGATTGTCAAGGCGCGTGTAAATCGCTGGTACGGCCACTTTAGAAGCAACTCATATCTACCCAAAACGATTGGAAATTAGACTAAATTTCTTTGCAATACAAATACTCAATGACTGGAAGTCTCACAGATTCTGCCATCGAAAGTAACCACGTGAGCGAATTTAATTTTTAAAAAGAATTACACCAACTGTCCCACTTACTATACTTATTAAAAGATTGTCAAGGCGGGCGTAAATCGCTGGTACGACCACTTTAGAAGCAACTCACATCAACTCAAAAAGTCGAAATCACGATTGAAAATTAGATTAAACTTTGTTGCAATACGAATGATCAATTACTAGAATAGTCTCCCAAATTGTGCCATCGAAAGTAACCAATTTAGCGAATTTAAATTTTAAAAAGAGTTAGACCAACTGTTGCACTTATTATACTTATCAACACATTGTCAAGGCGCGTGTAAATCGCTGGTACGGCCACTTTAGAAGCAACTCATATCAACCCAAAACGATTGGAAATTAGACTAAATTTCTTTGCACTACAAATACTCAAGGAATGGAATGGTCTCACAAATTCTGCCATCGAAAGTAACCACGTGAGCGAATTTAATTTTTAAAAAGAACTAGACCAACTGTTGCACTTATTATACTTATCAACACATTGTCAAGGCGCGTGTAAATCGCTGGTACGGCCACTTTAGAAGCAACTCATATCTACCCAAAACGATTGGAAATTAGACTAAATTTCTTTGCAAAACAAATACTCAATGACTGGAAGTCTCACAGATTCTGCCATCGAAAGTAACCACGTGAGCGAATTTAATTTTTAAAAAGAATTACACCAACTGTCCCACTTACTATACTTATTAAAAGATTGTCAAGGCGGGCGTAAATCGCTGGTACGACCACTTTAGAAGCAACACATATCAACCCAAAAAACCAAAATCACGATTAGAAATTGGAATAAATTTCTTTGCTATACGAATATCCAATGACTGGAATAGTTTCCCAAATTTTGCCATCGAACGTAACCACGTGAGCGAATTTAATTTTTAAAAAGAATTAGACCAACTGTTGCACTTATTATACTTATCAACAGATTGTCAAGGCGCGTGTAAATCGCTGGTACGACCACTTTAGAAGCAACTTTAGAAGCAACTCACATCAACCCAAAAAGCCAAAATCACGATTGGAAAATAGATTAAATTTTGTTACAATACGAATACTCAATGATTGGAATAGTCTCCAAAATTCTGCCATCGAAAGTAACCACGTGACCAAAGTTAATTTTTGAAAAGAATTAGACGAACTGTCCCACTTACTATACTTATTAACAGATTGTCAAGGCGCGTGTAAATCGCTGGTACGGCCACTTTAGAAGCAACTCATATCAACCCAAAATGATTGGAAATTAGACTAAATTTCTTTGCAATACAAATACTCAATGACTGGAATAGTCTTACAAATTCTGCCATCGAAAGTAACCACGTGAGCGAATTTAATTTTTAAAAAGAACTAGACTAACTTTTGCATTTATTATACTTATCAACAGATTGTCAAGGCGCGTGTAAATCGCTGGTACGACCACTTTAGAAGCAACTTTAGAAGCAACTCACATCAACCCAAAAAGCCAAAATCACGATTGGAAAATAGATTAAATTTTTTTACAATACGAATACTCAATGATTGGAATAGTCACCAAAATTCTGCCATCGAAAGTAACCATGTGACCAAAGTTAATTTTTGAAAAGAATTAGACGAACTGTCCCACTTACTATACTTATTAACAGATTGTCAAGGCGCATGTAAATCGCTGGTACGGCCACTTTAGAAGCAACTCATATCAACCCAAAACGATTGGAAATTAGACAAAAATTCTATGCAATACAAATACTCAATGACTGGAATAGTCTCACAAATTCTGCCATCGAAAGTAACCACGTGAGCGAACTTAATTTTTGAAAAAAACTAGACCAACTGTCCCACTTATTAAACTTATTAACAGATTGTCAAGGCGCATGTAAATCGCTGCTACGACCACTTTAGAAGCAAATCATATCAACTCAAAAAGTCGAAATCACGATTGGAAATTAGACTAAATTTTGTTGCAATACGAATACTCAATGACTGGAATAGTCTCCCAAATTCTGCCATCGAAAGTAACCACGTGAGCGAATTTAATTTTTGAAAATAGACCAACTGTTGCACTTATTATACTTATCAACAGATTGTCAAGGCGCGTGTAAATCGCTGGTACGGCCACTTTAGAAGCAACTCATATCAACCCAAAACGGTTGGAAACTAGACTAAATTTCTTTGCAATACAAATACTCAATGACTGGAATAGTCTTACAAATTCTGCCATCGAAAGTAACCACGTGAGCGAATTTAATTTTTGAAAAAAAACAGACCAACTGTCCCACTTATTATACTTATTAACAGATTGTCAAGGCGCATGTAAATCGCTGGTACGACCACTTTAGAAGCAAATCATATCAACTCAAAAAGTCGAAACCACGATTGGAAATTAGACTAAATTTTGTTGCAATACGAATACTCAATGACTGGAATAGTCTCCCAAACACTGCCATCGAAAGTAACCACGTGAGCGAATTTAATTTTTGAAAAAAATAGACCAACTGTCCCACTTATTAACAGATTGTCAAGGCGCATGTAAATCGCTGGTACGACCACTTTAGAAGCAACTCACATCAACTCAAAAAGTCGAAATCACAATTGGAAATTAGACTAAATTTTGTTGCAATACGAATACTCAATTACTAGAATAGTCTCCCAAATTGTGCCATCGAAAGTAACCACGTGAGCGAATTTAAATTTTAAAAAGAATTAGACCAACTGTTGCATTTACTATAATTATCAACAGATTGTCAAGGCGCGTGCAAATCCCTGGTACGACCACTTTAGAAGCAACTTTAGAAGCAACTCACATCAACCAAAAAAGCCAAAATCACGATTGGAAAAAAGATTAAATTTTGTTACAATACGAATACTCAATGACTGGAATAGTCTCCCAAATTCTGCCATCGAAAGTAACAACGTGACCAAAGTTAATTTTTGAAAAGAATTACACCAACTGTCCCACTTACTATACTTATTAAAAGATTGTCAAGGCGGGCGTAAATCGCTGGTACGACGACTTTAGAAGCAACTCACATCAACCCAAAACAATTGGAAATTAGACTAAATTTCTTTGCAATACGAATACTCAATGACTGGAATAGTCTCCCAAATTCTGCCATCGAAAGTAACCAGGTGAGCGAAATCAATTTTTAAAAAGAACTAGACTAACTGTTGCACTTATTATACTTATCAACAGATTGTCAAGGCGCGTGTAAATCGTTGGTACGACCACTTTAGAAGCAACTTTAGAAGCAACTCACATCAACCAAAAAAGCCAAAATCACAATTGGAAATCAGACTACATTTCTTTGAAATACGAATACTCAATGGCTGGAATAATCTCCCAAACACTGCCATCGAAAGTAACCACGTGAGCGAATTTAATTTTTGAAAAAAATAGACCAACTGTCCCACTTATTATACTTAACAGATTGTCAAGGCGCATGTAAATCGCTGGTACGACCACTTTAGAAGCAACTCACATCAACTCAAAAAGTCGAAATAACGATTGGAAATTAGATTAAATTTTGTTGCAATACGAATGATCAATTACTAGAATAGTCTCCCAAATTGTGCCATCGAAAGTAACCATTTTAGCGAATTTAAATTTTAAAAAGAATTAGACCAACTGTTGCATTTATTTTAATTATCAATAGATTGTCAAGGCGCGTGTAAATCGCTGATAGGACCACTTTAGAAGCAACTCACATCAACCCGAAAAGCCAAAACAACGATTGGAAAATAGATTATTTCGTTGCAATACGAATACTCAATGCCTGGAATAGTCTCCCAAATTCTGCCATCGAAAGTAACCACGTGACCGAATTTAATTTTTGAAAAGAATTAGACCAAGTGTCCCACTTATAATACTTATTAAAAGATTGTCATGGCGGGCGTAAATCGCTGGTACGACCACTTTAGAAGCCACACATATCAACCCAAAAAGCCAAAATCACGATTAGAAATTAGACTAAATTTCTTTGCTATACGAATACCCAATGACTGGCATAGTCTCTCAAATTTTGCCATCGAACGTAACCACGTGAGCGAATTTAATTTTTAAAAAGAACTAGACTAACTTTTGCATTTATTATACTTATCAACACATTGTCAAGGCGCGTGTAAATCGCTGGTACGACCACTTTAGAAGCAACTTTAGAAGCAACTCACATCAACCAAAAAAGCCAAAATCACGATTGGAAATCAGACTAAATTTCTTTACAATACGCATACTCAATGACTGGAATAGTCTCCCAAATTCTGCCGTCGAAAGTAACCACGTGAGCGAATTTAATTTTTAAAAAGAGTTAGACCAACTGTTGCACTTATTATACTTATCAACACATTGTCAAGGCGCGTGTAAATCGCTGGTACAGCCACTTTAGAAGCAACTCACATCAACCCAAAACGATTGGAAATTAGACTAAATTTCTTTGCAATACGAATACTCAATGACTGGAATAGTCTCCCAAATTCTGCCATCGAAAGTAACCAGGTGAGCGAATTTAATTTTTAAAAAGAATTAGGCCAACTGTCCCACTTATTATACTTATCAACAGATTGTCAAGGCGCGTGAACAACGCCACTATTGAAGAGCTGGTCCAAGAGACAAACTAAAAACCAGAAAGCTGAAAATGATATTTAACTTAATCATTTGTGTCTTAAACCTTTGCAGTCGAGATTTCAATGCATCTAGGAAAGTCTTTTATTACAACTACTATGGCCTCAGCGCGGGAAAAATTAACTGCGCAGAAATCTATCGATAAAACACATTATCTCGCTGAACACATGTTACTGTTTTTCAAATGTGTATTTTAATCGTTTCAGGCAAAAAAGATGGGAAATGGGTACAGAGGATCGCACGATTTTTCACTGATGAAAAGGAGAATTCTCAGCCTATAGACATCCTTCATCAATTAATATTCGTTCGATCATAAGAATATGTCCAACCTTGAAATTAAAAGTGATCATAAACTTCTCAATTTTTGAATCCGTATGGATCATTCAATTTAAAGTTTTGATGTTCTACCAAGCTGTTTTGCTATATTAATCACTCACCTTATTTTGTCGACATCCATCTCATACTTCCGCCCATCAACTCATCAAAGCCATTCTTGTCTAGAACGGAGACTACTTTCCAAACATCAATCATAAGCAATTTTTTTGATGATGATTTGAATCTAATAGAACTATTCAAATATCAGAAAATTTAGATGTTACAAGAGCAAGACAAGAGCATCTTTTCTCCATAAAAAGACACCTAAAACAGACCAATTGCGCATCCAGCGTTTTCTGCATTAATGCATCGAAATATTTTTTCCTTCTCATTAAAATTAGAAATTTCAACGCATGTAGCTCCCCGTTTAAGCTGAGAATTGTAACTTAGATCCTAAATTTAAAACTGCTTAAGAGAATTTATTTTTAAACGCTAGTGTGATCCACCCAATGGACGGAACAGTGAGCCCCCACTATGAAACATCACAGCATCGCATGTAAATTTACCGCAAGAATACAAGCTCATAGCATCGTCAAACAGAAACAAGGCACAATAACTCTGTTAGAGCTGCGTCATATTAGTTAATTTGTTACGAACCTAGTCTCCCCTGCCGCATTATGGCACTGCAAGAACTATCAATGTCAGTCGGCCGTTTGCTTAAGAGAGTATATAGAAGCAGTCGTCAAGGCTTTGGGGATCGATGCTCCAGAGATAGTAGCAGTTTTCACAAGCACTTTCTGAGTACTTTTTGACTATTAACTGGAATGCCTGCCCTCAATGACAATGTTTGTAAAAGCAGCATATTTTTTGACAGTAGAAGTGATAGATGCTCAATACGTTTAGAGAAACTGCGAGTTTTAGTCTTACCAACAGGTATAGAGTTTCCTCAGCAAAGCCATAAGCTATTGTTGAGACAATGAGCTACAGTTTCTCTACCTTCTGATTTTCATAGCCCGTTAAAATTATGCGTTGCTATACAGCACAATATTATGTAAATAATGATACGTTCGGATAAGGTCAAAATATTTTATGTCGACTCAATTGGGGAGGGGAGAGCTAGAATAGATACGACATTAATGTAAAGCATAGTAGGACCATTTTCAAAATTTAGTGAACTTTTGTTTAAAAGGTATGTGGATGATATTGTCTGCACGGCTCGTGAGACCCGAACGAATACTTAAAATTTGCAAATTCATTACACAAAAACCTGCAATTTACCTTAGAAAAATTTAACATGGAAGGCGATTTGGCTTTTGCTAACATTAACATGTGAGCAGCAAAAGCAATATCACCTGTCATTGATATCAAAAACCAACTGACACTGAAATAATACTGAATTTTCGCAGCTGTGCACCGCTTCAGCATAAGAAAAATGGGACGGTTCACAGAGTTTTTAATGCAACCTCTAATTTGTTGGCCTTCGATCAGGCTCCTGAAAAGAACAAAACTTGCTGGACCAAAAATCAGTATCGAGAGGAATGGTCTTCAAAAATAGTGAACCAGACTTTAAAAGAGATAATAAGTGGCGGTAAAGACCAATTGTGAACAACACTAAAGGAGCATCAAAAAAGCAAAACTAGATCTCATGATAAGCCAACAATTTTTCCACAATACAGAAGCAACCTTACTCAAAACTTTGCAAGCAAATTAAAGAAACTATGCGAAATGCAAGTGGTTTTTATAACGCGGAAATTAAGATCAAGCGTCCCACCCTTAAATCATCTTTCGATAGGGACCTGAGTTCCCACGCGGTAATGAGATAAAATGTAATGGATGCGGATCCATCTAAGTTGGCCAAACAAGCCGACATGTTACCACAAGGATAGCAGAGCATCAAAAGAAGGATTCATAGGTGGGTCAACAGCTGGTTGAATGTTGTGGCGCCACGAACGACATTGAATGGAAAAATCTGGACGGCTGTCGGACAGTAGAAAAGCTAATGATTATTTACAGAAAAGCTATTGATTATCGGAGCTATAAACATCAGCATGCTGAAGCCGGCAAAACACACACGCGATGAATATAAGGGGCGGAAGCTCACGCTAAAATATTAGTTCAAATCATAATTTTGACTTGATAAGAATACATAGGGCAAAAAACATTTTGTGCATGACAGAACGAAATTTGGTAAACCTCCACAAGAGGTGTACTTAAGGTCAGGGCAAATTCCGAATACCCCTAAAATTACAAAAGATGACCAAAATCGAAAAATCCGGATAAAAAATGCTTTTAAAGAAACTAATAACAGATGTAAATACGAGTTGTAAATAGGCTATATAATGTTTTACAGGAAAAAACTTTTGATTGAATTTTTTAGAATAGTTCCGAGAATTGTTTTAATTGTGGCCTCAGACAAAGGTAAACAAATATTCATTTTATCATTTAACAATTTGTGAAACAGTTTCAAACTGACGATGAACGTAAATATCGAAAACGTTTGTTTAAAATATCGGAATTAATTTTAATTTGACAAAATTGTTTTTTTTACATTAGTGAATTTTTCTCCTAACGCCCATCCAAAAATGTTTTTTAGAGCAGCGTTTTTTGTTTTCTGAAATTGTATTTTCCTTTCCAATTCCTAATAATTGTATTCATTTGGCTAGGGAGCCGAGACGTTGCTAGGGGTTGAAGGTGTTAACAGTGGAAATGATCTTATGACAGAGTTCCCTCATAGCTCAAATACAACAAAACTCAAATTTCTATTGCAAAAATTTCCTTGCATATCAGATGAGGTTTATCTGCAACACAGCTGACAAAATTGTTAACAATCTAAATCATTTTTAAATGTAAAAAATTTAGGCTATGTCTAGCTTAATTAGGTAATTTTTAACTTAATGTTGTGGTTTTTACAATTAAAATGGTTTCAATTCATTTGATTAACATAACAATTAAATAAGAGGTTCTTGGAATATTGTTTATCGTTGCACAAAAAATTTCGAAAATTTCGTTTTCTAATTCGTTTTTAGTTTTTTATTCAGTATCTTCGAATTTAAATTTTTTATGTTTTTAGAGATTTCCATATGTTTTGGTATCATTTCGGATAATTCAATTTTCTGGTTCGCTAAGATGTTATTTTCGCATTGAACACCATGACAATGGTTGGTTAACTTTTCAATCTCAGCTGTTGGCTCTGGTTCTTATCACGCGTTTTCAGCATTGGCTTTCTTTGTGCAATATGTATTGCTTCGAGAGTCATGAGTTTTTGTGGATCACTGAACCAATTTATTACACGCCAATCAAACTTTCGTTAAGTACCAAAATTTTGCCTGCATTCTGCCCTACATTTGATAATTTTATGATGATATGCCATCTGCATGATTATGTTTGTGCAAGTTTGCCGGTTATTGGTTAAATTGCATCAAGTTCATTTTTTGTATATGATATGCAATTTTAGATGCTGATCAAAACTAGACTTCAAAGATGGTGGACAGCTTTTAAGTTTCCTTGTTTTCTAGATCACTGCGAGATCCGTTTATTTTTTAACTCTTTGTTTATCATTGGCTATCAATTGATGAGTTTTGACAACTTAAAGTTTTTCTAACAAAATCTCTCATTTTTTCGGTACTGATCCCTACTTATATTTTTGCATCTTATGTGATGCAGTTCTCAGTTTTGCTGCACTCAACGGCCACAATAATTCCAACGCCTTTTTTGAAGGTGGGAGCATTTTTCTTCAGAATCTTTATGTTTTTGCGAGCCCATCTCATCCTCAGCACTAAAAGATTTACTCAAAGTTTTACTCCAATTGTTGGCCAAGATAACTGCAAGGGAATCCCCAATTGCCAAACCGTTTTCGTACAGCGGAATAAGTCAAACCTTAAGCCTTCTTTGCAAACAGGTCAAAGTACTCCAAATCGAGTCATGGCGGTAAAAATTATTTTGCAGAAAGAGCGCAGAAAAGTATTTTTGAGCCTTTGCTCCATTTTTTGAGGTGAGTAGGATTTGTCGTTTTTAGATCCGTGAGGTTTAGGTTTATTTCGGTTTGATTTATATAGGCAGTGGCAAAGTCAACATCTTAGACGGAAGAAATTACAATTTTTTTCAACGAGCTATTTTACGGGCTAAACACCCAATAATTGACAATTTTATTGAAACACATTAACTAGCAGAACTTTATAATGTATTTAAAAAAGTATGCAAGAAAACAATGCTTCTGGAGGAAAACTTTTTCCGCAAACAAGCGGCTTTACAGAGCAAAGCTCCACGTCAAACAGTAGAACTTCGTTTTTTTTCCATGAATTTTTTCCCAGTTTTTGTCTAATGAATTCCTAATAACTTTATTCATTTGGCTAGGGGGTCAAGACGTTTCTAGGGATTGCAAATGTTAACAATGAATATTGTTCTTACGACGGAAATCCCTCATAGCTCAAATACAACAAAACTCAAATTTCGATTGCATAAATTTTCTTACAGATCAGATGAGGTTTATCTGCAACACAGCTGAACAAAATGTAACAGTCTAAATCAATTTTAATTGTATAAAAAATGCTATTAGTCTAGCATCATTAGTTAAATTGCGACTTAAAGTTGTTCTTTTTACAATTATAAAAACTTCAATTCAGTTTATTAACAAAACAGGAAAATAATAGTTTCTTGGAATATTGTTCATCGTTACACCAAAATTTTCGGAAAGTTCGTTTTCCAATACGTTTTTAGTTTTTTATTCAAGATCTTTGAACTTAGATTTTTCTTGTTTTTAGAGATTTCCAACTGTTTTGGTATCATTTCGGATAATTCAATTTTTTGGTTCGCTAAGATGTTATTTTCGCATTGAACACCATGACAATGGTTGATTAACTTTTCAATCTCAGCTGTTGGCTCTGGTTCTTATCACGGGTTTTCAGCATTGGCTTTCTTTGTGCAATATGTATTGCTTCGAGAGTCATGAGTTTTTGTGGATCACTGAACCAATTTATTATACGCCAATCAAGCTTTCGTTAAGTACCAAAATTTTGCCTGCATTCTGACCTACATTTGATAACTTTATGATGATCTGCCATCTGCATGATTATGTTTGTGCAAGTTTGCCGGTTATTGGTTAAATTGCATCAAGTTCATTTTTTGTACATAATATGCAATTTTAGATGCTGATCAAAACTAGACTTCAACGATGGTAAACAGCTTTTAAGTTTCTTTGTTTTCTAGATCACTGCGAGATCCGTTTATTTTTTAACTTCTTGTTTATCATTGGCTATCAATTGATGAGTTTTGACAACCTAAAGTTTTTCCTAACAACATCTCTTATTTTTTCGGTACTGCTCCCTACTTATATTTTTGCATCTTACGTGATGCAATTCTCAGTTTGGCTGCACTCAACAGCCACAATAATTCCAACGCCTTTTTTGAAGGTGGGAGCATTTTTCTTCAGAATCTTTATGTTTTTGCGAGCCCATCTCATCCTCAGCACTAAAAGTTTTACTCAAAGTTTTACTCCAATTGTTGGCCAAGATAACTGCCAGGGAATCCACAATTGCCAAACCGTTTTTGTACAGCTGAATAAGTCAAACCTTAAACTTTCTTTGCACAATCGATAACAATACTGCAAATCGAGTTATGGCGGTAAAAATTTTTTGCAGAAAGAGCGCAGAAAACTGTTTTTTGCGCCTTTGCTCTATTTTTTGAGGTGATTAGGTTTTGACGTTTTTAGATCTGGGAGGTTCAGGTGTTATTTCGGTTTGACTTATATAGGCAATGACCAAGTCAACACCTTAGACGGAAGAAAAATACAAGTTTTTTTCAACGAGCTATTTTACGGGCTAAACACCCAATAATTGTCGAATTTATTGAATCCCATTAACTAGCAGAGTTTAATAATTTAGTAAAAATGTATGAGAGAAAATGATGTTTCTGGTTGAAAATTTTCTCCGCAAACCAGAGGATTAACAGCGCAAAGCTCTACGACAATCAGTTGTATTTCTTTTCTCCATACATTATTTGTCTAATGAATTCTTCATAACTGTATTCAATTATCTGGAGGGTCATGACGTTGCTAGGGGGTTCAGATTGTAACAATGAATACTGTTCTTACGACAGAGTTCCCTCATAGCTCAAAAACAACAAAATTTAAATTTCTATTCCATAAATTTTCTTACATATCAGATGAAGTTTATCTGCAACACGGTTGAATAAATTGTTAACAATCTAAGTCAATTTTAAATGAAAAAAAAATTAGGCTATGTCTAGCATCATTAGGTAAATTGCAATTTAAAGTTGTTCTTTTTACAACTAAAAATTTTCAATTCAATTGATTAACAAAACAGTAAAATAAGAGGTTCACGGAATATTGTTTATCGTTACACCAAAAATTTTGGAAATTTCGTTTTCCAATTCGTTTTTAGTTTTTTATTCAAGATATTTGAACTTAGATTTTTCATATTTTTAGAGATTTCCAAACGTTTTGGTATCATTTTGGAACAGTTCAATTTTTTGATTCGCTAAGATGTAATTTTTGCATTGAACATCATGACAACTGTTATTAGATTCTCAATGCCAGCTCCTGGCTGCGGTTCTAATCAGGCGTTTTCAACAGTGGCTTCCTTTGTGCAAAATCTTTTGCTTCAAGAGTCATGAGTGTTTTTGAATCAATGCACCGATCTATTATACGCTATTCAAACGCTCGTTAAAAACCACAACTTTGCATGCATTCTGACCTACGTTTGATACTTTTTTTGATGCTCTGCCATCTGCATGGTTATATTTGTGCAAGTTTGCCGGTCATTGGTTGCAATGCATCAAGTTAAATTTTTTGTACACAATATGCAATTTTAAGACTCTGATCAAGACTAGAGTTTAAGGATAATAAACAACTTTTAAGTTTCCTTGTTGTCTAGATCACTACAGGATCCGTTTATTTTTTGTCTTTCTGTTTACTTTCTGGCAATCAATTGATGAGTTTTGACATTTAAAGATTTTCCAAACAACCTCTCTCAGTTTTTTTGGTATTGCTCCCTACTTATATTTTTGCATTTTACGTGATGCAGTTTTGAGATTTTTTGCACTCAATGGCCATGCTAATTCCAGTCACTTTTTTGACATTGGGAACATTTTTCTTCAGAGTTTTTATGTTTTGCGAGCCTTTCTCATCCTGAGCACTAAAAGTAGTACTCAAAGTTTTGTTCCAATTGTTGGCCAAGCTAACTGCCAGGGAAGCTCTAATTGCCAAACCGTTTTTGTACAGCTGAATAAGTTGTATAGCTGAATTTTTTCTTAGATTTTTTTCGTTTTCTGGTAATCATTTGGCGAGTTTTGACTTTTAAAGAATTTCTAAACAACATCCCCCGCTTTTCCGTATTGCACCTTTCTTATTTTATGACATTTTACTTCATACAATTCTCACATTTTTGGGACTCGACGGCCCTGCTATTTCAAACCATTTTTTGACAGAGGGGGCACCTTGTGCAGAATTTTTTGCTTCTTCCGACCTCATCTCATCCTCAGCACTAAAAGTTTTATCACATTTTCATCCAAATTTTGGCCAAGATATCTGACAGTGGAACCCCTTTGCCACATCAACTTTTGTACAGCCGAATAAGTCAAACATTAGGCGCTCTTTACAAACAGGTCACAATATCCTCAATCGAGTTATGGCGGTGAACACAATTTTGTAGAAGGAGCGCAGAAAAATCAGTTGTTTGCCTATGCGCTGTATCTTCCAGGTGATTAGGATTTGACGTTTTGTGGTCAATAAAATTTAAGATTATTCCGGTATGACTTATTTAGGCAATAACCGGCCAGCGCCTCTGTCGGAATAGAACTACAATTTTCTTTCAACAACCTATCCTACGGGACAAAACACCCTATAGATAACAAATTTAATGAAATCCATTTTCTAGCAGACATTAACATTTTTGTAAAAAACATTGCAAGAAAATGATGTTTGCGGTGAAAAATTATAAGAAGAATAGACATACAACAATTGGTACGCTGAAAACAAAAAAACGCAGCTGATTGGGTCTTATCAACGGCAAAAATCCAAATCAGAACGAACTTTTAGCTGTACATTTCAATAATGGTAATAAATGTTTTTAAGGAGAAAACGACATATCAATCGAAAATGAACAAAAGACTTCCCGCAATTTTTGCTTGAAGAGAGAACAAATAACAAAATAATTTTCAAATTGGACAAATGACTTAAAGATGACTTGACTTGATACAAAAACATCTAAATATACATAAAAATTATCAAATATTACAAACAACAGGCGCACAGCCAGCGATCATTATAAGCTGTCAAATATTCACAAAAAACAGCAAGACACCACGTTTTATCAATTCTGGGAAATGCTTATAACAAACCTATGAAATTCATTACACAACAACCTTTAATTTACCTTAGAAAAATTTAACATCGAAGGGGATTTCGCTTTTCTTGACATTAACATAAATGTGAGCAGCAAAAGCAATATCACCTCTCATTGGTATCAAAAATCAACTGACACTGAAATAATACTGAATTTTCGCAGCTGTGCACCGCTTCGGCATAAGAAATATGTGATTCAAGGGACGGTTCACAGGGTTTTTTATGCAACCTCTAATTGGTTGGCCTACGATGATTAGGCTCTTGAAAATAGCAAAACTTGCTGGACCAAAAATCAGCATCCAGAGGAGTGGTCTTCAAAATTATTGAACCAGACTTTAGAGAAGATAATAAGTGGCGGTAAAGACCAATTGTGAACAACACTAAAGGAGCATCAAAAAAGCAAATCTAGATCTCATGATAAGCCTACAATACTGAGGCAACCTTACCAAAAAATTTGCAAAAAAATAAGGAAGCTATGCGAATTGCAAGTAGTTTTTATAACGCGGAAATTAAGATCAAGCGTCCCCACCCTGAAATCATCTTTCGATAGGGACCTGAATTCCCTAGTGTAAGGGGTATATGAGATAAAATGTAATGGATGCGGATCCATCTATGTTGGTCGAACAAGCCGACATGTTACCACAAGGATAGCAGAACATCAGAAGAAGGATTCACAGGTGGGTCAACATCTCGTTGAATGTTGTGGCGCCACGAACGACATTGAATGGAAAAAACTGGACGGCCAGCGGACAGTAGAAAAATTAATGACTATCAATGCTATAGACATCAACAAGTTGAAGCCGGCACTAGACACAAGCGATGAATATAGGGGGCGGGAACTCACGCTAAAATATTAGTTCAAATCATAATTTTGACTAAATAAGAATACATAGGGAAGAATACATAAGAATACATAAGAATACAAATGACTAAATAAGAATACAAAAAACATTTTGTTCATAAAAAGATGAAATTTGCAAAACCTCCAAATGAGGTGTACATAGGATAGGGCAAAATCGGAATACCCCAAAATACAAAAACATGGCCAAAATCGAAAAATCCGGATAAAAAATGTTTTTAAAGATCCTAATAACAGATGTAAATATCTGTTGTAAATAGGCTAAAATTTGTATATTGGGAAAAGTATTTGATTGATTTTATTAGAATAATTCCTATAACTGTTTTAATTGTTGTCTCAGATAAATGTAAATACATTTTATTTTATCTTTTAACAATTTGTGAAACAGTTTTAACCTGACGATGAACTAAAGTCAAAAAACGTTTGTTTTAAATATCGGAATCAATTTCAATTTGAAAATTTGGTTTCTTTTACATTAGTAAACCTTTCTCCTAACGCCCATCCAAGAATGTTTTTCAGGGCAGAGTTTTTCATTATCTGAACTTTCATTTTTTCTTTCCAATTTCTAATAATTGTATTCAATTGGCTAGGGGTTCAAGAAGTTGCTAGGGGGTGCAGATGTTAACAATGAGAATTGTTCTTACGACGGAGTTCCCTCGTTGCTCAAATACAACAAAGCTCAAATTTTCATTGCATAAGTTTTCTTTCATATCAAACGAGGTTTATCTGCAACACAGCTGAATAAAATGTTAACAATCTAAGTCAATTTTAAATGCAAAAAAATTAGGTTATATCCAGCATCAACAGGTAAAATGCAACCTAAAGTTGTTCTTTTTACAATTGAAAAAATTTTTATTCAATTGATTAAATAAACAGTAAAATAAGAGGTTCTTGGAATATTGTTTATCGTTACACCAAAAATTTCGGAAGTTTCATTTTCCAATTCGTTTTTAGTTTTTTATTCAAGATCCTTGAACTTAGATTTTTCAAGTTTTTAGAGATTTCCAACCGTTTTGGTATCATTTCGGAACAATTCAGTTTTTTTGATTCGCTAAGATGTAATTTTCGCGTTCGAACACCATCACAACTGTTGAATAGTTTTTCAATATCAGCTCCTGGCTCCGGTTCCCATCACGCGTTTTCAGCAGTGGCTTTCTTTGTGAAATTTGTATTGCACCGGTCTATTATACGCCATTCAAATGCTAGTTAAAAACCACAACATTGCATGCTTTCTGACCTATATTTGATAATTTTTTGTTGCTCTGCCATCTGCCTGGTTATATTGCAGTTCAAGTTTGCAGGTCATTGGTTGAACTGCATCACGTTCATTTTTATGTACACAATAGGAAATTTTAGATGCTGATCAAAACTAGACTAGCGCCAATTGCCAAACCGTTATTGTACAGCTGAATAAGTCAAAACTTAAGCCTTCTTTGCAAACATGCCACAATACTCACAATTGGTGGTAAAAAATGTTTTGCAGAAAGAATACGCATCAACCGTGATCAGCAGCGGCTTCCCTTGTGCTATAGGTGTTGCATCGGGAGTCTTGAGTTTTTGTGGAACATTGCACTGACCTATTTTAAAGCCAATCAAACGTGCGTGACATGCCACAACAATTGCCTACGTGCTAATCTACGTCTGAGTCTGTTTTTGATAATCTGCCATCTGCATGCTTATATTTGTGCAGGTTTGCAGGTCTTTGGTAGAATAGCATGAAGTTCAGTTTTTAAACACAATATCCAATTTTAGATGCTGAGCAAAACTAAACTCCAAGGATGATAAACAGCTTTTGAGTTTACTTTTTTGGTAGATCATCTTGCGTGATCCGTTATTATTTCTTAGCTTTTCTTTTCGTTTTCTGGTATTCATTTGGCAAGTTTTGACATTTAAAGAATTTCTAAACAACACCCCCCCACTTTTCCGTATTGCACCTTACTTTTATGACATTTTACTTCATACAATTCTCACATTTTTCGGACTCGACGGCCTTGCTATTTCAAACCATTTTTTGACAGAGGGGGCACTTTGTTCACAATTTTTTTTGCTTCTTAATAAATGACAAAATTATTGAAATTCTTTTTCTACATCAACATTTTGGTAAAAAAACATGTAAGAAAATGATATTTGTGGTGAAAAATTTTAAGAAGTAGAGGCATACAGCAAAAGGTACGCTAAAAACACAGCTGATTGAGTATTATAAATGGCAAAAATCTAAATCAGAATGAACTTTTAGCTGTACTTTTGAAAAAGGTTTCGAATTTTTTGTTAAGGAGAAAACAACATATCAATCGAAAATGAACAAAAAACTTTCCGCAATTCTTGCTTGAAAAGAGAACAAACGACAAAATAACTTTCAAATTGGACAAACGAATTAAAGAGGACTTTACTTGATACAAAAAGGTCTAAATGGACATTAAAATTATCAAATATTACGAGCATTAGGCACACAGCCAGCGATCGTTCTAAGCTGTCAAAGGTTCACAAAAAACTGCTAGACGCCACGTTTTATCAATTCCAGGAAATGCTTATCTGAAACCTATGAAAAATGTTTCACTCTAGTTTGTGCAGGAACAACATCGAATTTTGGGTCTGATAGCCGGGGAAAAACTTCAATGACTTAAGCTCCAGGCAATTGAGCAAAATGTATCACTAGATCTTAAAAGTTTGTATACTAATGTTCTCATCTTATAAGCAATTGAAATTGCTCTCAGATGTCATTACTACAGCAAGAATCCCGTTCAATATTGATAGATCAACAATTGCATCAACCAAACTGGCAGTCGCGAAAGGTTATATTATAAGTAATAGTAAACGTTACTGACAAAAAATTGATAAAAAAATGTTTTTGGTATATCTAGAATCATCAGGTAATATGCAAATTAATGTTATTCTCTGTAGTAATAAAATGAGTCCAACTCATTTAATTCACAAAACAGTAAAATCAGCGGTTTTCGGGATATTGTTTATCTTTAGGACAAAAATTTCTGACATTTTGTTTACCAGTTTATTTTTAGTTTTTTATTCAATATCTTTGATATTAGATTTTTGATGTTCTAAGTTACTTTCTATTGTTCTAAAATCTTTTCGGAAAATTTTAATTTTTTAATTCGCTAAAATGAAGTTTCTGAACTGAGCAACATGACAACTTTTGACTAGTTTTTCAATGTCAAATCTCAGCTCTGGTACTCATCACAAGTGTTCAGCAATAGCTTCCTTTGTGCTATACGTATTGCTTTGAGAGTCGTGAGTTTTTGTGGAACATTCCACTGATCTTTTCTACGCCAACACTTTTGATCTGCCTCAACATTTGCTTACGTGCTGACCTACCGCTGAGTCTGTTTTTGAGAGTCAGAACTGCTTCATTTCAATTTTTGTGCACTATATGCGATTTTAGATGGCGATCAAAACTAGACATCATGGATCATAAGCAGCTTTTGAGATGCCTTGTTTGGTAGATCACTGAGAGATCAGTTATTTTTGAGCTTTTTAAATGTTTTTGGCCTATCAGTTGCTGTTCTTTGACCATAAAAGAGATTTAGAACAACATTCTCCATTTTTGCATTGCTGCTTAAAAATATTTTGACATATTACGTGACACAGTTCTCACAATTCTTGCACTCGACGGACCTTTTATTTCAAACCACATTCTTGACAGAGTGGGCATTTTTGTTCAGATTTTCTACTTCTGCTGAGCAACGAGCTATTATACCGGCCAAAAAACCCAAAAAAGACAAATTTAATGGTACCCATTTTCTAGGAGACATTAACAAATTACTAAAAATGTATGCAAGAAAATTATGTTTGTGTTGTAAAACCATCACCGCAAACCGATGGATTCATATCGCAATGCTCTATTTCAATCAATTGTATTTCAAATTTTCCATACATTGTTAAAGCGAATTCGAAATAATTGTCTGCTTTTGGCTAGGGGCTCGAGTTGTTTCTAGGAGGTTCAAATTGTTTTGACGACGAAACTCACTCATAAGCTAAATGCAACGGCGCTCAAACTTCGTGTGGTGAAAGACTTTGAGTAGTAAAGGCATACGCCAAACGGTACGCTAAAATATAAAGAGAAAAGCCAGCTGATTCAGTGGTATCAAACGCAAAACTTTCAAGTCAGAATGAGATCTTAGCTGTTTTTTTTTATAAAAAAGAGGGATTTTGTGTTAGGAAGAAAACAACATAAATATCAAAAATAAACAAAGTGCAGGACTGCCCTCAATTTTTGCTTGAAGAGAAAACAAATAACAACAGAGTTGTCAAGTTGGACAAAAGATAAAACTTGTTAAGAATTGAGACTTCACTTGATTCGCAAAAAAGTCTAAATGGAGATAAAAAATATCAGATATTACGGACAAAGAGCGCACAGTCAGCTCCACATTATTAGCTGTCAAAGGATCACAAAAAACAACAAGGCGCAACTTTTTTGAAATCCGCGAGATGCTTATCACAAATCTTTGAAAAATATTTCACCTCAGTTTATGCGCGACCAACATCAAATTTTCGAGTTTGATAGCCAGGTATAGACTTGAATTTTTTAAGCACGAGGTGAACGAGCAAATTGTAAATCGAATTTTGGAGTCTGATAGCTGGGAAAAAACTTCAATGACTTAAGCTTCAGCCAATTGAGCAAAATGTATCACTAGATCTTAAAAGTTTGTATACTAATGCTCTCATCTTATAAGCAATTGAAATTGCTCTCGGATGTCATTACTACAGCAAGAAGCCCGTTCAATATTGATAGATCAACAATTGCATCAATCAAACTGGCAGTCGCGAAAGGTTATATTATAAGTAATAGTAAACGTTACTGACAAAAAATTGATAAAAAATTGTTTTTGGTTTATCTAGAATCATCAGGTAATATGCAAATTAATGTTATTCTCTGTAGTAATAAAATGAGTCCAACTCATTTAATTCACAAAACAGTAAAATCAGCGGTTTTCAGGATAATGTTTATCTTTAAGACAAAAATTTCTGACATTTTGTTTACCAGTTTATTTTTAGTTTTTTATTCAATATCTTTGATATTAGATTTTTGATGTTCTAAGTTACTTTCTATTGTTCTAAAATCTTTTCGGAAAATTTTAATTTTTTAATTCGCTAAAATGAAGTTTCTGAACTGAGCAACATGACAACTTTTGACTAGTTTTTCAATGTCAAATCTCAGCTCTGGTACTCATCACAAGTGTTCAGCAATAGCTTCCTTTGTGCTATACGTATTGCTTTGAGAGTCGTGAGTTTTTGTGGAACATTCCACTGATCTTTTCTACGCCAACACTTTTGATCTGCCTCAACATTTGCTTACGTGCTGACCTACCGCTGAGTCTGTTTTTGAGAGTCAGAACTGCTTCATTTCAATTTTTGTGCACTATATGCGATTTTAGATGGCGATCAAAACTAGACATCATGGATCATAAGCAGCTTTTGAGATGCCTTGTTTGGTAGATCACTGAGAGATCAGTTATTTTTGAGCTTTTTAAATGTTTTTGGCCTATCAGTTGCTGTTCTTTGACCATAAAAGAGATTTAGAACAACATTCTCCATTTTTGCATTGCTGCTTAAAAATATTTTGACATATTACGTGACACAGTTCTCACAATTCTTGCACTCGACGGACCTTTTATTTCAAACCACATTCTTGACAGAGTGGGCATTTTTGTTCAGATTTTCTACTTCTGCTGAGCAACGAGCTATTATACCGGCCAAAAAACCCAAAAAAGACAAATTTAATGGTACCCATTTTCTAGGAGACATTAACAAATTACTAAAAATGTATGCAAGAAAATTATGTTTGTGTTGTAAAACCATCACCGCAAACCGATGGATTCATATCGCAATGCTCTATTTCAATCAATTGTATTTCAAATTTTCCATACATTGTTAAAGCGAATTCGAAATAATTGTCTGCTTTTGGCTAGGGGCTCGAGTTGTTTCTAGGAGGTTCAAATTGTTTTGACGACGAAACTCACTCATAAGCTAAATGCAACGGCGCTCAAACTTCGTGTGGTGAAAGACTTTGAGTAGTAAAGGCATACGCCAAACGGTACGCTAAAATATAAAGAGAAAAGCCAGCTGATTCAGTGGTATCAAACGCAAAACTTTCAAGTCAGAATGAGATCTTAGCTGTTTTTTTTTATAAAAAAGAGGGATTTTGTGTTAGGAAGAAAACAACATAAATATCAAAAATAAACAAAGTGCAGGACTGCCCTCAATTTTTGCTTGAAGAGAAAACAAATAACAACAGAGTTGTCAAGTTGGACAAAAGATAAA
This sequence comes from Convolutriloba macropyga, assembly GCF_964194025.1. NCBI lineage: Eukaryota > Metazoa > Xenacoelomorpha > Acoela > Convolutidae > Convolutriloba > Convolutriloba macropyga. The sequence goes on from NC_134470.1 coordinate 21,803,658, forward strand.
ACTTGTTAAGAATTGAGACTTCACTTGATTCGCAAAAAAGTCTAAATGGAGATAAAAAATATCAGATATTACGGACAAAGAGCGCACAGTCAGCTCCACATTATTAGCTGTCAAAGGATCACAAAAAACAACAAGGCGCAACTTTTTTGAAATCCGCGAGATGCTTATCACAAATCTTTGAAAAATATTTCACCTCAGTTTATGCGCGACCAACATCAAATTTTCGAGTTTGATAGCCAGGTATAGACTTGAATTTTTTAAGCACGAGGTGAACGAGCAAATTGTAAATCGAATTTTGGAGTCTGATAGCTGGGAAAAAACTTCAATGACTTAAGCTTCAGCCAATTGAGCAAAATGTATCACTAGATCTTAAAAGTTTGTATACTAATGCTCTCATCTTATAAGCAATTGAAATTGCTCTCGGATGTCATTACTACAGCAAGAAGCCCGTTCAATATTGATAGATCAACAATTGCATCAATCAAACTGGCAGTCGCGAAAGGTTATATTATAAGTAATAGTAAACGTTACTGACAAAAAATTGATAAAAAATTGTTTTTGGTTTATCTAGAATCATCAGGTAATATGCAAATTAATGTTATTCTCTGTAGTAATAAAATGAGTCCAACTCATTTAATTCACAAAACAGTAAAATCAGCGGTTTTCAGGATAATGTTTATCTTTAAGACAAAAATTTCTGACATTTTGTTTACCAGTTTATTTTTAGTTTTTTATTCAATATCTTTGATATTAGATTTTTGATGTTCTAAGTTACTTTCTATTGTTCTAAAATCTTTTCGGAAAATTTTAATTTTTTAATTCGCTAAAATGAAGTTTCTGAACTGAGCAACATGACAACTGTTGACTAGTTTTTCAATGTCAAATCTCAGCTCTGGTACTCATCACACGTGTTCAGCAATAGCTTCCTTTGTGCTATACGCATTGCTTTGAGAGTCGTGAGTTTTTGTGGAACATTCCACTGACCTTTTCTACGCTAACACTTTTGATCTGCCTCAACATTTGCTTACGTGCTGACCTACCGCTGAGTCTGTTTTTGAGAGTCTGCCGTCTGCGTGGTTGTTTGCCAGGCATACACAGAACTGCCTCAAATTCAATTTTTGTGCACTATATGCGATTTTAGATGGCGATCAAAACTAGACATCATGGATCATAAGCAGCTTTTGAGATGCCTTGTTTGGTAGATCACTGAGAGATCAGTTATTTTTGAGCTTTTTAAATGTTTTTGGCCTATCAGTTGCTGTGTTTTGACCTTAAAAGAGATTTAGAACAACATTCTCCATTTTTGCATTGCTGCTTAAAAATATTTTGACATATTACGTGACACAGTTCGCACAATTCTTGCACTCGACGGACCTTTTATTTCAAACCACATTCTTGACAGAGTGGGCATTTTTGTTCACATTTTCTACTTCTGCTGAGCAACGAGCTATTATACCGGCCAAAACACCCAAAAAAGACAAATTTAATGGTACCCATTTTCTAGCACACATTAACAAATTAGTAAAAATGTATGCAATAAAATTATGTTTGTGTTGTAAAACCATCGCCGCAAACCGATGGATTCATATCGCAATGCTCGATTTCAATCAATTGTATTTCAAATTTTCCATACATTGTTAAAGCGAATTCGAAATAATTGTCTGCTTTTGGCTAGGGGCTCGAGTTGTTTCTAGGAGGTTCAAATTGTTTTGACGACGAAACTCACTCATAAACTAAATACAACGGCGCTCAAATTTCGTGTGGTGAAAGACTTTGAGTAGTAAAGGCATACGCCAAATGGTACGCTAAAATATAAAGAGAAAAGCCAGCTGATTCAGTGGTATCAAACGCAAAACTTTCAAGTCAGAATGAGATCTTAGCTGTTTTTTTTATAAAAAAGAGGGATTTTGTGTTAGGAAGAAAACAACATAAATATCAAAAATGAACAAAGTGCAGGACTGCCCTCAATTTTTGCTTGAAGAGAAAACAAATAACAACATAGTTCTCAAGTTGGACAAAAGATAAAACTTGTTAGGAAATGAGACTTCACTTGATTCGAAAAAAGTCTAAATGGAGATAAAAAATATCAGATATTACGGAGAAAGAGCGCACAGTCAGCTCCACATTATTAGCTGTCAAAGGATCACAAAAAACAACAAAGCGCAACTTTTTTGAAATCCGGGAGATGCTTATCACAAATCTTTGAAAAATATTTCACCTCAGTTTATGCGAGACCAACATCAAATTTTCGAGTTTGATAGCCAGGTATAGACTTGAATTTCTTAAGCACGAGGTGAACGAGCAAATTGTAAAATCAGATGTTAAAAGTTTGTAAATCCCGTCTCAGAAGCAATTGAAATTTTGTTCCGATATGTTTACTCTATTGAGACCCCGACCGAAATTGATAGATCAACACCTTCGTCGATCAAACTGGCGGTAAGGGATGTTTATATTAAAAGTACCAATGAACGGCATTGTTTAAAAATGCTTGGCAATGGGGCTTTTGTGGCAATTATCTGAGCCAATATTCGGAAAAGTTTTTTTGAAGAAAAACTAAGTGGAGAATGCGATGGGTTCTAGAGATACAAAAATTTTGAAACCAAAATAGTCTGTCTGCAATAGAAGTGTTTAGGGATATACAGGCTGTTGAGTGCAAAAAATGTGAGAACTGTTATCACAAAAAATGTCAAAATATGTATTTTCCATAAATTTTTCCAATCTAAAAGCAAATAGAAATTTTTTGATGGCTCCCCTTACACCCATTTTCAATGGACAAAACAAACACCTTATATATCTGCTATCTGCATAACATGAAGGAAAATATAACACTTATGCTCGAGTAGAAATTCAATGCAGAGAGTATGGGTTGATACTAATCTAGAATGTTTCTGTGGTGAAATGTAACAGAACTTAAAAAAACTGGGGGTGATCTTATTCAAAACTCGAGCACAATCTTAAAAAAACAATTAAAACAGTTCCTCACTACCAAATAAAGATAGTGAATTTAAAGCTGGTTCGGTTTTGCAGTGAACCAAAAACATTTGAGGTAGAGGAAATGACTTCAAAAAGCGAAACTGGTATCCGTCTGGCAAACGGTACCTCTGGAAAACTTATACGTCTGGATAACGGAAAAGACGTCAGTGTACGGTACCTTGCGTCTTCCATTGATATTAGTGGCTATCTGTTTGATAAATTTGGTAGTACTTCGGTAGTATAAATTACTATGCTCTATGTCAATCACTCGTACTTCTTATTTTCCCTATTTTCTTTATCGAATTCCTGATAATTGTATGCATTTGGCTAGGGGGTGAAGAGGTTAATAAGGGGTGAAGATATTGACTCTGAATTCTGACGACCGAGTTTCCTTATAGACCAAATACAAGAACGCTTAAATAGTCTGCTGCACAGTTTTTCTAAATATCACATAAGGTTTAACTGCAACACAACTGTATAAATTAATAATAAGCTAACTCAAATATAAGTGTACAAATTTTTTTCACTATATCTAGCATCGTCAGGTAAAGTGCAATTCAAAATTATTTTCTTACATTTAAAATTATTTCCAATCAATTATTTTATAGAACAGTAAAAAAGGAGGTTATTGGAACTTTGTTTATCGTTAAAATGAAAACTTCTGAATTCCAATTTGTTTTCATTTTTTTATTAAAGATCTTTCGATTTAGGTTGTTGATGCTCTTAATGACTTTCTACCGTTTTGCTGTCATTTGGGAATATTTCAATTTTTTGATTTGCTAAAATGTAATCTTCGAATTGATCAAAATGACAACTGTTGACTAGCGGGAAGTTGTTAGCGTAAGTTGGTTCATCGGAGAAACTTTGGAGGAGCTGATATGTGAGTAGAGTGCTTGCAAGTACTTTTTCAAAGGTCAAATTTCGTTTGCTTGCTTCGTGCTGTTTCTTCATGAAGCTTTAGGGTGTCAGGAGTCTCTGATTTTTTGTTTATTGACTTGAAATGTTCACAGAAAAAATTTTGTCTCGGTAGTCTTGGTAGTCTGTTTTTTCTATCAATGCTTCTTCGATCAAAAGTGTATCCATTTTGAGAAAGCTCTTCTGGCAATAAAAAGTCGCTTTGAGTTTCTCCGAGTTTCAACCCGTTTCAGGATGGATATTAGATGTGATTGGGGGTTTCCTGTCGGGATGCTTGGCCTGCTGTATTTCGTGGTACAAAAATTTCCATTACTTGATCTCAATATTGTTGATATTACGCGTTCAGTCAAATTAATTTTCAGCAGCACACCGGTCTAAGTGGGTTTTGAGTCATCTACCTTTGCATCGATTTGCAGTACGCAGTGCATTTGTGGAGAGGCATTGGTTTATTTTGGGGTGATTAAGAAATTAAAAGATATCGGTTTGCGGTCTCACATTTCATAAAGCTCTGCACACCTAGAGTTGATACTCGTCCTATGTTGAAAACTTTTTACAAAGAATACATTCCATATATATATATTAGACCAACACTACGGTGAATAAAAAAATTGCTCCCCGTTTACACGGTCAATTACGTTCACAATATTGTTTCCTTTAATATTGGAACTCCCGTTTTTTTCCATTTTGTAGACATAAATTTATGTCTCTACTTAAGATCAATGATGTCTTTTTAAAATAGAAAGAGTGTAGACTAACATTTCGTAACCGTCATTTGTATAACTGTATATGCTCTCATTTTTGGCGTCGTAAAAATTTCACAGGAGAACAGCAACACAACAGGTTAGAAGCTTGAAGTATTTCATATTATGACATCAAAAAAAATCACCGTGACGTGCCGAACTGCCCTCGTTTGTAGTTTTTTTTCTTCTAAAGATAATAAAACTGCTTATATTACAATTCAAAGAGTTTGAATTGTATTGGGGCGCTGTCTTTTTACGACTCGAAGAGGAGTATTGGAGAAGTCCTTTTTTAATCAATTTTATTGGAGTGATTTTTGAAGCGGGAAATGAAACGCGTGAAAAAATTTGGAGTGATTTTGGCGCGGAACAAAAGTGAAGAGCGGAGAAAAAAGAGAGTGGTTTTTGTTCATACCGCTGTTTTTGAGAGAGCGAGAAATTGATGTGTGAAAAATTTTTCTCCAAGTGAGCGAAATTTTTTTGTTCACGTGCGGCTTTTAAAAGCAGTTTTTTGCAACTTTTGATGGTTATGAGGTTTGATTATGATATTGTATTAGTTTCAGGCTTGGTTTGTTAGGATTGAAGGTTTCAAGTAGTTAATTTGATTTTTAATGCTAATTTGGAGGTTTTTGATCAGTTTTGCTGATTTTTAGACGAAATTTAATGATTTTTTACCTGTTTTATTGTTTTACTGCTTTAAGTGGGACCTGAATAGAAGCTTGTTCCTTAAAGAATCTTCAGATACCATTTAATTAAAGTTTTGTTGGTATAAATCATTTTTTTCTGAGGAAAAATGACACAAAAAATGAAAATGACACAAATTAAACCATTTTTCTTTTTTTTTTGCACATCTTCTTTTTTTAATGTTAGACAAGTTTCTTACCCACCCTATTATGACTTGCCCATTGTTGTGCGAGTTTTTCATTGCTCTAATTGCAAAGGAACCTTATTCGGCGTTATGTTTCTTGTACTATTAAAAAAAACTTCAATTTGTTTTTGAATGCCGTTTCTTTTTTTCCTTAATTTTTTATGGTATTTGTGGAGGTTTAGGGTTCACAATAGTTGTTCTAGTTGCTTAGTAATAAGTATGCGCAATTTTCTGCTTCAAGTCGTTTCCGGAATTCTTCCGGCTATGTTTTTTTTAAGATCTGTTCACACATTTTCATGATTTTTGAAATCAAATTGGTGTAGTGATTTTGGTCACGCCGAAACAGGAAGTGGAGCGAAAAAGCGAGTGGTTTTGCGGCGTGAAATTTAAAGTAGAATGAGAAAACGGTGTTTGAACAAAAATTCACTTTCTCGCGAGTGTTTTTTTGTTCTCATGCGGCAATTTCTCTTTGATTTTTACTGTTTTTTCGATTTTTTGGATGGAATTTTTTTTCTAAATGTTTTTCCCAATCCATTCTTATTCCGTCCTAGGTCTAGTTTTTCTGCTTAGTCAATGAAAATTCTTTGAATTGTACGTCAGGACTTGTCCTGCTATGTTTTAACATTGTGATGTTCGAGCTCAGCCAGTTTCCGTTAGACACAATTTCTTGTTCGGATATAAAGAAGTTGTTGGCTGAACTATTCGTTGCTTAACGTTTATAAGACCTCTACTGTTCAGCTGTAATTAATTTGATGCGGAAATTCCTTGGTTTTTGGACTGTTGATTGTTCAAAAAGACCTTAATGTCATTGTGAAACAATTCAAAATTCTCTCTTTTCAATAGAGAGTTGAACTAACTTTTTCAACAGGTCTCTTTTCTTCTTTAAACACATAGTTTCTTGCACGGCACGTTCTAGTGGCACAGCTGGTAGTGCTTGGGTTTCAAAGTCTCTCATTCTCGTCCTATTTGCGTTGTTAATTGCCAATAAAAATGGACACGTAACATTCGACGTAGCGATAAAATTTCTATGAGTAATTCCGCGCAAGTCGCTGCAGCTTTTCAGCTTCAGCTTTTGCTCAGTTTTTTTAACTTTAATTTTTCATTCATAAGGAACGCATTTTCGTCGTTAATTTTTTCGAGGTCGTCAGTGAGACCACGTACTTAAAAACTTGAAATTAAAATATGATGTTTGTCTTCTTGTTCTTTTGAGTCATATTTCATAGGAATGACTTTGATTGAGGTTTCAAGCTGTTTCTCTATTAAACTGTTTCTACACTGTTTCTTCAATGCAAATTTGGCGTTTTTGAGCACACTATCGTCTTGTTTTTCAATGAACGTCTCAAATGTTTGCTGAAGTCTTTCATGTTTGATGCAAAGTTTGTCTTTCGCTTTGCTTATTTTTAGGATGTTGTCGTTCCTGTTGTTTGCCACAAAATCTTCAAAGAAGAGTGCTAATAAAACGCCAAGACTTTTCAAGCCGTTGGTCACTACATTAGACACCTGTGTACATGTCGATTTAAGGTGCATTTTAATATTCCATATGCGAAAAAAGATGGGCCGGATCCTTAACACCAAAGGAGTTGTTCCAAGTTTTGCAGGGAACCATTGATCAGAATATGCATAAATTCAAGACGTGACTCTATTCGCTATTCAAAAATCTAAGGGAGAAGCAACTCAAGTGGTTTCTCAAGGTTCAGACAAACAGGAGGGACAGGTTAATTAAAATAGATGTCCAACTGCTGGCAATGATCCTCCTCCTATTTCCTTTGTCGCTCTATTTCATCCTTTGTTGCGTTTGACCTTAGAGTGTCTAAAACCGGAAAATGACAAGAGGTCTGCTAAGTTTTCTTTGTTGACTGAGTGACCCTGAATTCTATTGAGTAGCTGACTCAGTCATGCCGATGTTGGATTTACTTCAGCAAGATCACGCATCTTAACGGGATCGCGGTTTTTTTTTCTGCTGAAGTTAAGACGTTTTCGTACCTCTATGATTCGAATTCCCGTCCTATTCCGGAACTGATGTCTCTAATTAATGTTCCTCCGAATTTGAACTGACAGTGCACTATTGCAGCAATCTGTTCTTTGTAGGTTTGGTGACTAGTAATTAGTTGTTTCTGTTGTGCAGGTTTTGTTGTTAATAGAGGGTTGACCAACCAGGGATTTGTTAGAGACGTTGTGCAGGATGAGGATTTTTCATCTCTTTATTTTACCCATAAGCAATTGCGAGAGCTTCTGTACATCACTTTTGTCAACTTGTTAGGTTGAAGCATATAAAGAGAACAATAGAATTCTAAATTTTCTCCCGAAGAAAGCAAACGTTATCAATGCTGGTTATGAAAAAATTGGATCCTTCCCGTTTGTGCGCCCCTCCAGCCCAGGTTGCGCATAATGTATGTACCCACCAAACGTACATGTCCAATTTTTATCCAAAGAATTATCATGCGCAGTGATGCATGCTCCGCAACTGGGGTTGCAAAACCGAGAAAATTGTGCTCGGAAGCACAATTAGAAATTATCAGAGTTTTTCTGGTGTTTTCAAGCAAATAATTGTCACTGCAGTTTTTTAAGGTACTTGTGAGTGTTTTTCAGAGAAAATTGCTTGGTTGTTACCTCAGGCAGTTCACAAAACGAGCCCTTCTTTTGCGCCTCTGGAAAATCGTTGACGTAAATTTCAGAAAAATTATAGTGAATTGATCTTTGTTGCTTTTCAATGGTCACCACAGGGCACAACGCAACTTTCAGAACAATCAATGAATGCTTTCACGTTAATATTTTCTCTGAGTCAGATCGGACTCATCCTAATCCATTGTTTTGAAACACAAAATTCATTTTGAGCTATCTCAGTAACAAATTGTCAGCGACGCAAACTTTGGCATATAAGAATCCGAAATCTGTGCTGCCGTGAGGGCAACGACTGAGTATTGGTTGTATTGTCCATTTTTTCAAAAAAACAAGTAGCTGCAGCGCCTTTGACTTTTTAGCGATTTTACTCTGCAGTTGTACTTAAGAAGAAGAAGTCGATACGCTAAGTTAAAGAACGATCGCTTTGACGACTTCTTGTGTAGCAGTAATAAAACTGGATGTACATCTCCATCCAATTAGAGACTGAGAAGACACTATTCTCTTTTATATAGAGAGAACTCCACTAACTATAGTCAGTCTATTAGAGTAGTTGCACGATGTGTATACCTCTGACTCCGGTGTTAACTCTTTTATACATCGTTATAATTGAAGTAGATCTTCAGTGTTTTACGAGTCGGTTAGTCTGAGAGATATAGGTAAGCCTACTTCGCGAGCAGAAATAAGTAGCCCTAGCCTAGCTCTTTATACTTTAAGGCTGTGAAAGGAGCCCACCTTGAGTCTGCCTTAACTGGTGTGACCAGTGAGTTAACAAACTCAAACCGTAAAAAGATCTCACACAAAACACTATTCTCTCTTGAGAAAAAAACTTAGAAATAGTTTATATAATCTTTTAGTTTTTCTCCATTTAAAACTTAGAAAAAAGGAGAACACAACCCCAACATAAACAAAGGCTGTAAAAGAAGCCCACCTTAGTTCTGCCTTTCTAGTTTCATCAGGTGAAAAAATAAATCCCCGAATTTTTTTTTGACAAAATGATTTTCTATCAAATCAATTGAGCTGGCAGTGCACAGTCATGAAAATCTGCATGTTGTTCGTCTTGAGAATAGTAATTAATTTTTTTGTGGAGCAGGGTTTGTTGTTGGACGTGCTCGAATTCAATGATTTGTTAAGGACGTCGTGCTAGATGAGGACTTTTCAGTTGAGTGATTTGCCTTCTTGAAATTGCGAGAACTTTTGTACATCAGTTTTTTTTTTCAATTTATTAGTTTGAAACATATATATATATATATATATATATATATATATAATGATGGCTAATTTTTTTTAATCCTCCTGATGGAACAAAAATGGTAACATTTGGTTATGAAAAAAGTGGAACTTTTCTTTTAGTGCCCCCCCCGCTTGGAGGGTGCTTATTTTTTGTACCCCGCAGCCACTTGTGCCTTAACTTTTCACAATGAATTACTATGTAATGACACGTGCTTGGCTGCAGGAAAACAAAACATCCCAAATTTTGTATCAGTGCCTTTTCTGGTCTTGTGAAGCCGACAATTGTCACTGCAGTTTTGTACGTTTCAGAGACTGTGGCTTCGTTGTTTCTTTATAGACCTCAGTAAATCCAAAATGCGGTCGTTTTGTACTTCTGCGAATCATTGCTGTACATTGCAGAAAAAAAACAAATAATTTATCTACTGTGCTTTCCAATGGTCACCACGTACTACAACCGAATCTTTAGAAACATGCGTAGTTTTTTAAAATTTTATATGAGTGAGATTCGATTCATTTTAATCCCGGGTTGAGATCATCAGCCATCACATCAATAGATCTCTTAACAAATCAAATTTCAACAATTCTAAGTCAAAAACATTTTCAGTTCCAGTTTAGTTGAGAAATGATATCAAGCTTAATAATTCGGTTTTTGCATATATTTTCTCTTTAATTTCATAGAAGAATCCGAGTTTTTGCCAGTGCTTTGAACCTATTCATATAACAAGGAAGCTCGCTAACATGCGTTTGCTTAATTTCCGGCCCTGCTCATCCACATGGGTTTAAGAAAAGGAGTTCTTACCAGTCCGATCTCTTCGTTTGACTAGAATTACGAAGGAACAAACAAAAAGACAGACAAAAATTCCTTTTTACAACTTCTCGCGAGGACAAATGTTTCATGAAGCTACTAATTTTTACCAAAAAAAAAATGACCCAAGAACCATCATCGCATTTTCAACCTAGCAATTTAACTCTCAAACTGGATTTTCGAAAAAGTTTTTACGTTATTTTGATAAGATTTCAAATTACGAATTCTGATTTATAAGTGCGCGCTTTTGAATCTAAATAAGGAATGCAAAATATATCTAATTCAAATCGAGGTTACAATGCTAAATAATCACGCAAGGCTAATCACGATTGAAAGGAAGTCATGTTTGCTTTTTGAACTTACCAAAAGAAAAGTACTCCACCTATTTTGTTGTCTACCTCCACCTATATAAACAATCATACGCGGTATCAAATACCAGCAATGATCCTGAATAAAGTCCAATTAATTTTTAAAAAATGACTTGCTAATCAAATGAATCTTCATAGTAAATTCCAGAAATTGAAACTGCTAGAAACAATTTAGTGTAAAGCAGCTATGAGATCTTATTAAAAAGATTTACGAGTTTTTCCAAAACCTGTAATTATTTATGAAACGAAATTCAAAAATATTTTTGTCAAATGAATATATTAAGAAGAATCAGTTACGCCTCACCAGCAAACTAATTGGACTTGTTTGCGATTGAAAAAACTAATGAGACTAAAGTTAAACTAAATATAAACAATGAAATGAAGTAAGTCATGTATGCTCTTGAAACTTATCAAAAGAAAAGTACTCTACCAAAGTTGTTATCTTTCCATTAAAAATATTTATGCGGTATCAAAAAGAGATAAGCTCCTTAATAAAAATCCAAATACTCTTAAAAAGGAATTGCAAATGAAAGCAAACGTCATAGTGAATTCCAAAAACTAGAAGCAATAAATACAATTGCGCATGAAGCAGCTAGAAGATCTTGCTAAAGCGATTTACTGAATGACGAAAAAATATTCAATTGCAAAAATATTTAGGAAGGCTGGTATTATTTTTGAAACATAATTCTAATTTCATTTGTTGTCAAAGGAACACTTGAAAAGAAGAATCAGTTACGCATCCCCGGTGAATTAATTGAACCAGTTGGTGATTGAAAAAACCAATGAGACTAAAAAAGACGGACTTGAGTTCTTCTCTATTGCACTTTCTCATGGCGACTCAAAGTTTTTAGAATCAACTAATTTTACAAAACAACAAAAAATTGGAAGCAAAGACAAGCATCACAATTTCAACTACAAGTTTTTATTCTTACACATAACGTCTTCTAAAAAAGAATAAGAAGGCTATTACCTAAGAAGAATGAGAAATTAATTTTAGAGTATATATTTATAATTGAACATCTAATTAAAAACAAATTTTTCTCCACTCTTTTGACTCTAAATTAAGAATGCAGAATAAGATCGAATTCGAGTATGGGTTACAAAAGCAATTTAATCACACGAGGTTAGCTACAAAAAGAATGAAGTCATGTTTTTTCTCGGAGCTTTTGAAAGGGCTTTTGTTTTCTCTTGGAGCTTTTGTTTCAAAAACTGAAACTACTAACAATATTAATACTGTTAACTAACTGCACTGGTCGGCCATTGAAATTACCAATGAGACTAAATAATGTAAACAATCAAATTTAACCAAAAACAACCGATACTGAAAAAAACAAATATGGACAAAACAAAATATCTACGATTGAAAAGTTTAAATCTAAGATTAGCGCACTTAGATTCAGGAGTGCGTAATTTTTGAGTTATTGTTTATTGGTTATATAGAGATTTTTTAACCACTATATAACTTTTATTTAATAACATAGATTGAATGTCAAGACTGCAAAGATGAAGAAAAACTTCAGTCATAAAAGTAGCTTTTATTTTCAGTTATTGTATTGCTTTTGCTCTTGCCCGGACAAAAGATTGTTCATTACTTTAACAAATCTACAGAAAAAACATCTAAATTAAGAACTCAAAAATTTACAAAATTTTATATAAAAAATGACAAAAGCATATATTTTTTTAAAGAAACCAAATTATTTTGGTAAGGTTCATAAAGCTTATTTTGAGAATCCACTAGATTTAAATGAAAACACATAGTGCCGAATTTCAGCAATTTTGCTTGTTGCTCGTTGATTAGATGCTTTTGAACTAAATTAGGCAAAATGCTGCATTTAGACAACATTATCGCTTTCACTAGAATCATTATTTCAAGGTTTGTAACATAATGTCTGACATATTCCTAAAAAAAGACAGACGTGTACAGAAAAAAGGTTAAATCCACCAAGATCATTTTTCTTTATTTCAATAAAGTGAAGACTAGAACAGATGAAACTACAGGCATTAAATCAACTCAAAATGTACTTCACATTATTTAAGAAGATAATATTACCAACTACTGAACTTATCAAACAGCAATATATTTGATCCACAAACATGCATCTATCCCGCTCCAAACAAAAGTTCAAACTGTAAAGTCTTTCAAGTAATATCTGCATTATTATTCGGCTTGCTTGGCCTCTAATTATTTTTGGTCAATTTAAAGTAAAAAATGAGTGGAAAACCTAATTAAAGGACCTCCGCACTCACCTATAAGTGTAAAAGGCATTTTAAAATAGACGTTTCCCAGGGTAGATAATCACAAGTTAAGTCGTGAGTGGGGCATTTAAAGAGAAGTATTTCGCCTGTGAAACTTACAAATCGCTATTTATAAGAAATTGTTTTACAAATCACCTATATCCACATATGCAAAAACAAAAGAAAACAGAAAATTCCGGATTGAAACTCCAGATTCTCGAAAGATTTGAGTTTGAAATTAAAAACCAAGGATAACTTCACAAACTGACACGAAAACAATGAGCAAACACGCACGTTTTCAAACCAAAAACTGGCTGTGTAAGCAATCAGAATAATTGACAAGTCCGATTGCAATACAGGCAATCAAGCCCAAAACCAAATGAGTGAAAAACCAAATATAGGAAAAACTTCAAGCGTTTGTGAATTTAAATAACTTCAAGTTTTTTTTACCTATGAGAAGCTTTGAAATAAAAATGAAAATTTTATAGATTCTGTTAGTTGTCACTATCGACTTATGAATCCTTTAAATATGAGATTGAAGGCGAAGTCAACAAAAGAAACATTCAGAACCCAAGATTTTTAAATTTTTTTAAAAAACATTTAGTATCAGCTCATGAAAAGTATCAGCTGAAATATAGATCCATTGATGAGTTTTCTTTATTACACTACCGAAATTAGTGAGGTTTTTAAATACGCAGACCCTGACAAAGTCACAGAAAAAATTTTAAAACTTTAGTAAAAATTGGTTTGTAAAATTTAACAAAATTTGTTTACTAAAACGAATAGTTCCAAAGTATCCAATGCCAAAAAATTTCAACTCTGAACTTCACTTACGGTCATCACTCACGGTCCCTTAAAAAGTGCAGTGCGTATTGTCACTTTCGGAGCTCAGTTAAAACATAACAAACTTTTTAAAAAATTTTAATTTTAACTTTTAATGGCAAAGTCAATAAAATCTTTCGTTGTGTTCAGACCACTCCATACAGAATCAATTCGCAACAAATGCATCGAAGTTAATATACTTCGAGAAAATTTCCTCAGAAAAAAAATAGAACAAAATTCCAATTACCCCAAAAGTTCTTAAAAACCGAAAATGGCTCACACACTTATTCACACTTATTCCAATCTAGAGAAGATGAGAAAAATACAGCCTTGATATTGCTTCGGAATTGCCAAAAATCGAAAATTTTTGAAACCGGTGACAAAAATGGGCAAAATGTACAAAGGTGGTCAAAAAAAGACCAAAATGAGAACAATATCAATGTGCAAATTGAAAAATTTACAAAATCTTTAAACCGCGACATTTATTCGAAAAGTTTTACCACTCAAAAGTCTATACGGCAAATGTATTGCTCTCCAAAATTGACTGAATAAAAAGAGCAAATGAGCATGCTTTTCCGCTCCCCAATAGTGGCGTGAGAACAATAAAATGTCAAAAGATGGCTTTCGGTTAGTTTAGTAGTCAATTGCTTTGCTTTTTGCTCGCATTTAAGTTGTGGTTTTTGTTACACGGCCATTTGCTTCATTAGTTGGAAGCGTAGCGGTATTGCTGCGTTGTTGAATGAGCCCTTAGTTTAATGATGTTGTGGTATAGTTGGAAAATTTGTACATTTCATAAAAGCTCCTTAAATTCGTTAATCAAAATTTTAATTCTCTTTCCAGTTCAATTTCATAGATAACTTCAATCAAAAGAAAGGAGAAACAGTAGAGCACTTTTAGTGTTCTCAAGGAACTTGCTGAGAATTGAATTTTTGAAAACCGCGAGGAGGCAACCATCCGAGACATCTTCATCACCAACATGCTTGATGACGATGTACAGCGCGAACTTTTGAGAGATACAGTTGAACCGGAAAGAGCGCTTAGCATTGCCACCAACATGGAAATGGGCCACCAGAATTAGCAACACCCAATTTTGCGGCGCGAATGCTTGTGTGCAACAAAACAGAACTGCATTCAACCACGAATCGAACGGCTTCTGACGGAATTTTGGACATCAACACGCCGTCAGGTTTGCCCTGCTTTGGGTAAGAAGTGTAAAAACTGTGGCTTTCTAAATCACTTCCCAAAGGTTTGTCAGAAACAACAAAATAATTCCAAAAACACAGAACATATTAAACGCAAAACAATTGAAAATTCTAAGTATACAGAGCAATCTGATAATCGAAAAGTGCATTACATAAACTATAACGAGCAATTCAATTCTGAATACGATTCGTCGGATGACTATTATATCTCAATGATGGAATACAATAATTCTACCAAAATTGCCTTGCAAAACATGAACATAACAATCGGCAACACAGACTGTAATTTGCTCCTCAAATCGGATATGGATATACAATTATTAATATGTCACGCGCTAAGCAAATAATGTTTAATTGCATTCAAGCTCAATGGTCAGAGAAAAAACCAGTCGAATTTGAATTGTTCTCGACCGACATTGTGGAAACTTAGAGGGACCCTGAAAACTCTTAAAATTCCACTCCGTAATATTTAACGATTGGAAAATTCCAAAATCGCAAATAACAGACAGTTTTCGACCCATCTTAGGACGAGAATTATTTGACCAACTTGGATTAACAATAACACAAAAACCTTGCCCAAAAGCCAAAATTAATGCAACTGAAACACTCTGCGTAATAAGACAGTCAATAGCGAAAGAATTTCGTGAATTAATAACACGAATTGGCAATTCCAAACATTACTCACTAAACTCAAAATTTCTTAGATATTATCGTGTAATTCTTCAAAAAAGAAGAAAAGTACCAGTTCATCTCCAACCGTACGTGAAAGTTGAACTTGAAAAATTGTTAAATGAAGAAAATTTTGAAGAAAGCTCAAACTGTTCTAATCAACTCTTCATATCCCCGGATGTAATTACAGTTAAAAAAAGATTATTCAATCAAAACAGCTCCGGATTAAAAAGTTCTAAATAAATTCATTCACAAGAACAAATACCAAATGCCTAATTTTGATTCACTAACTCAAACAATTTTGCAATTATTGTCAAACGCGCCGTAGGATACAGCATATTTTACAACGCTAGATTTGCAAAAAGCGTACAGTCAAACTAATTTCCATGCTGATACGGCTTGCCATTGTAATTTCAATCTGATAAGCGGCGATATGGCTGGCACTTACCGCTTTAAAACAGGCTTCTATGGGTTGACTGATAAGCCAGCTGAACTTCGGAAAGCTACAGTTTGCACATTAGCCGGCCTTGGAACACATTCAGGTTTCCTTGATGATATACTAAAAGTAAGTAGAGGTCGAATTGAAGATCATTATGACCTGGTGAGAAACTGCCTCACTAAATTCGAAGAAAATCTTCGAATTAATTTTGCAAAATGTCACTTTGCAAAATGTCAAATCGAATAACTTGGACAGTAAATCACATAATTAGGAACAAATCCATTAGAGAATAAAACTGCTGCGATTCAACATTTCACTTCTCCAACAAACTTAAAAAATTAAGATCGTTCATGCGTTCTTTTCATCTTTTAGGTAAATTTCTACCTAACGTGTTTCAACATTGTTGCTTGCTACTAAAGAGGAATACAGAATTAATTTGGATTGTTGAGAACGAAAAACATTTTAGCTGAATTAAAGAGAAAATTGCAGAAGCAACAGCAAAAAAACATTTAAACGCAAATCTAGACACAAGAATTAAATGTGATGCCTCCAGAAAATGTTTTGGTTGCGCGCTTGAACGGCGAAACCCAGATGGTTGGCACACGGCAGCATTCACTTCGCGTTTGCTGATTTCACGTTGAAGAACGTTATAGTATCAACGAACTTGAAATGTTGGGGGTAGTCTGATCAATAGAACATGCGAGAAAACATGCGAGAAAACAATAGAACATGCGAGAACATGTCGTCTTACTCAATAGGTTGATCGTTTACCAGCTTTGATTTTTCAATCGACCATCCTCTTGGTTCAAAAATGGGACTAGTAGACAATATTTCACGTGAACCACAACAGAAAGTTGTTAACATATCGATCTATGATGAGAAATTTATAGTTGCTAATTTAGACGCTTTTAAACGCAGCGCAAAACTATTTTTATTGAATGCGAAATTTTGTGCGTATTTGACGGAACAAAATGGCTAACGAAATTGGTCGCAAATAACTCAAAAACCACTGAAAAATTTTGCAACAAATTTGCACTGCAAAAACGCGAACATTCGGAAATTATTAATAATGACAAAATTTTGAGCAAAATTGCACCAAATTGTTTTAATTCCTCTACTGTTAATGAGACAACCCATATTCTAAACTGGTTATTTGTCTCTAACTGCCTTACAAACCAGTAAAATAGACATTCTTCTAATTTCAAACATATCGCCCACTCTTTTCATCCGATGAAGAAACTCTATCTCAAATAAAACAAGCTACGGCATCTAAAGTTCGTTTTGCGGAGGAAGCCGGTCCTTCTACTGCACCACCCGTTCAATTGCTCTTTCAACACCTGAGATAGATACAACCAAGTTCACCAACACGCCCTCCAGTGACGATCTTTACACGGACACGTTCAATTTTGCATTGTCAAAGATCTTCTCTAGTACATTAATGGCCAGTTTAACTTCAAAGGATACCATTTTAAAAGAGGTAAGGGGCTAGATCAACACAAGAAATGAGGATCTTTGTTGCCAAATCACTCCATGCAATCACAGTTACTGGAAGGACTTGCATGTAAAGAATGGAAGTGTTTGTATGGACGATAGAACTGCCATCCCTAACATCATCTAGGATGCTTATGTTGAAGCCATTCAGGCTACACATGATGGGAGCGGCGGATGACAGAGATCGCCGTTCATGCATAGGGTTCTTCTATCAAAGACGGCCAAATGTAACCCCTGCGTAAAAATTGGTAAAAAAATTCAAGTCTATCATACCTTCTAGCAAATGAGCACTACTAAAATTATGCAAAGTACCAATTGAAGAAATTGAAATAGATTTTGTTGGACTATCGGGAAAAAAATCAAGAAGTTCATATTCCTTCATATATAGACCATTTCTCTAAATTTCCAACCGCAGAAGGGTTTGATAGAGCGAATACAAAAAAAAATATTAAAGTTTCTCCAAGACTACGTATTATTGCATGTCATTTGTGGCACAATAAGATTAGATCAAGCAAAGTGTCAAATGGGTCATCAAATTGAAACTCTAATAATAATATTAAGCTAATTGAAGCTGCGATTCACGATCACAGAGCGGTCGGTTTAGTTGAGAGGCCGATACAAACCATCATGAATCAATTAGCTTGTATTAAAACCGCGGCGCAAAAAAATCTTAACTTGAAAGCTTCCATAAATTGAATCATTTGTCAACTTCGAATATGCTACCGACATTCACTCTTTCGCCATTCAAGGGGCGTTTTGGACTCAAAGCTGTCACGTCTTTTAGTAATGTATCGACTGAACTTAATCCAAATACTTTTACATAAATGCCAATATTACAGAAATATTTAGATTTGAAACCAGTGCGCTGGGATGAGTTGACACCTCAAGACAGATGGGAGGACGAAATCAAGAGCGACATAGAACTTGAAAGACAACGAGACACAAAAAGCAAAGACGCACGGAAAAGATGCAATAGGACCCCAGCAAAGAACGTCAAACAATGACTCATCCAGTAATCGGATTGCCAGTACCAAGGAGAAAGTCCTCCTTGACCCTCAAATTGGTCAAGAAAAAAACCAAAATCTGAACGTTCGAAGAAAAGTCTAGGTGGGATTTATGATGTACTGGCGCCGAGATCATCAGTTATCAACTCAAATGATTACACTTCTATCATTAAGGAACCGGGGAAAACAGGTCGCAATCAGAAATTCAGATTTAGCATAATTTGGTTTCAAGAATGAAAACCAAACTGATCTCAATCGTTATGCAGAAAGATTTCCTAAATTTCTATCGGGGAAGACTACTGAAGAAGTTATAAATAGACACGCAAAAGATGCAAAAAGAAAAATTGAGGGAGAAAAAAAGATAGAGCATTGTCGAATCAATTACAATACAAGCTGCGTATCATCAATACACTCTAATGTATCTCGTGCCCTTCGAGTGAGGATGCCCACAAAGCCCAAGAAATTGGTTTTACGCGCACCGCTAAAACAACCGACTCAATCAACATCTGAAATCCTGCGGCCAACAGCGCTTCCACAAACAACACCAATAATTGCGGAGCCCCCCCTCCCGACAACCAAAACGTAAAGCAGCTGCAAGAGCAACGCCGATTACATAACCATCTCAAAATAGAAAAAGGATTTCGCCTTCAATTACAGAGTCTTGTGAGTCAATGGCGTCGACTCACACATGTCCACCAACATTGTCAGCCAGTAACGCACCGTCAAGACAAAAAGGTCGTCAAATTTTGAAAGAGCAACAAATCGAGAATAAATCAATAATTTCGAAAATTCAGAATAGTGCAAACCAAAATCAAGAGCTACAACCATCGGATTTTCAAGTAGGAGTTTGTTCAACGGACCATTCGTATGCCGCACAAAACAATGTCTCACCAAATTACGAAAAACCAGAGACTAGTTTGACTGTTAAAGAAGCGGAATATGTATTAGACTCTAATTCAGAATAATCAAGAACTCACTGAAAAACATTTGTTTTACTATTTTAACTAGTACATAAGCTACTAATTTTCTGTTATAAACAGCAATTTGTCTTGTTTATTTTCGCTGAGGGGGAAATGTTGTGTTGATGGAAATTTTGTATATATATTTTATTTGCGGCGCTCAATTGCTTAAGTCCATTAATCCTAATTTAGTTCTGTTTTTGGTTCATTTTCATAGATTTATTTCACTCATTTCATTTGACGATCAAATCTTGGTTGTTCATGCCTTATTAATTTGTTTATATACCTTTGTGATCTGATTTCTGTACACGTTATCTGTTCCTGCGGTTTACCGCTAATTCCCTAATTTATTTATTCAGTTCTTAAAAGTTGCATGATCAAAGTGGTAATGAAATTCTCAATTTAATTTGAATTTTATTCTCTCTCAAGTTTTTTTCAGTTCTTGGTTGAATTCGTTTTCATCCAATTTTGCTCAGCAATTACGCTCAAGATAAGAGAGCTCAGAAAGTTACTAATCGCTAAGCGAATCAGTAGTCAAACTTGTAAGCTCACTTGAGCGGAGCAAACACAATTAAATTTTTGTCAACGAATTTAAATAATTCACTCAGCAAAATTAGGAGTGATTTCGCGCCGCGAATACGATCATAAATTGGAAACATTTAAATTCAGAGTTTTGCCTAGCAGATTAAGTAAACTATACAGAACATGATTTCTGTATGACAGATGTTTCTGACCCCTGGTACTCAAATAAAACTTGTCGCACTGGCAATGCAGATTTGCGGCTGCGGCGATACAAAATCTTTTTTTCGTTACATGTCAACAAGTTTGATTGCTATAGATGATCAAAAAATTGCCAACATAAGCCCAGTTTGAATTCGGAACATTCTGTAAAAGTCTTTTAAGTGAGGATAAGCAATGTTCAAAGATTTTCTTAAAAAATTGTCGGAATTTGGCGGCTGTTTATTCTTCCTCAAAATTGCAAGCTATTATTACAGACGAATCGAGTATAAACTGCCTTGTTTTTCTTTTGATCTTCTATCCCAGTTTTTCTTTTTCCGGTTTTGTGTGTTCGATAATTGTGTTCGGACGAAATGTTCACAACTTTCTTATTTTCCCTTTTGTTGGATTTTAACAGGAAGTTGAATAAGATTAATAGTTATAAAATCCCTACGTAGGAGGGCTCCAGATCTTCAAAATATAAAGAAGTTTCTTGAATTTAGCCTATTTTTGTTTTATCGGATGAACAAGCCTTATAGAAATATAGCCCCCCAATAAAGCTTTTACATAGCTGTCTAAAATTAATACCACACTATTTTACTAAAAGTTTTTTTCGTCAATACGGGACATAAATACAGTATTTAGGAATTTTTTTTGAGGCACTAAAGATTTTAATCATTTAATTGCACTGTAGTTGATTTGCATCAAGCAATTGGGACAATGAGACCAGTGCGGGCTATCAGCCTATGAGTTTGGTTGTTGCTATATATAAAAAATATTACTGACATACAATGCTATAGTTTTTTTTAGAACAAATATTGGATTTAATTGAATCTTATGTAGCTTATAACATATTGTAATTGAAAATGTAGTATGTTTGATTTGTAATACTATAACATGTAACTTCAACCTTTTGGTTATTCGAATTTACATGTTTGAGATTTAAAAAAACAATTCCAATGTCTAAATTTTTGAGTTGTTCTACTTTGCTTGAAACAAAAAACGACTGCATATTTATGTCAATCTAAACTAAGGTTGCTCTAATCCATCTCTATTCTATCATTTATTGTCAGAACTTTTTGTCATACTAAGGGATTAGGAAAAAAAATCGGAATATCACTAATTGGCAGCTAATTGATTGCATCAATGGGTTGGTGATTCCAAGTTAACTGCAAAAATAATTCAAACAGCTTAATTTTTTGACAAGGATAGGAGAAAAATGAAAAAATTTTCTGCCAGGTCGCGAACATGAAACGACACAAAATTCTCTGATCAGTGAATCCTGTCGCAAATCGAGACTAATCTTACAGATATTCAGTGGCACAAATTTGATTCTAAAGCGAAAAAAGTAGTTCAATGGTCTAATCAGGAGTTGGAAGTGGCCTGTTTTTTTAAATCATTCGGCATATCACTCATAGAATATATACATATTCTTTTACTTCTCCCAGCTCAACTGTCAGTAAAGTTACTCTTCGGGCCCATTTCTTCTGCGGAGCCAACAACTTTTGATATCTGATGAAATAAAATCTTTAAATGCAGCGTTTCGAAAGCTTCATCCAGGTTTTTGAGGATATAACTGAAAACGGCAAGAGAAACTTGTATACTTTAGTGACTATATACTTTTGTATACTCTTATAAAATGTACACTTTTGTTGACTAATGCTTGTAGTTATTTCGTTACATGTACCTGTAAATATGTTCATAAGTTTTTGTTTTTTTTTGGTTTTTCATTTTCATTGTTCTTCTATTTCGTCTTTTTTAAACCTGGAATTGAAACTTTTACTACTAACACTGTGAAAATATTTCCGATTCACTTGTAATTTTTAATATAGATATACTTTCAGTTTTGCCCATTACCTTGGTTACACCTTCTCAAAGATGAAATTGGGAAAATTGATAACAAATAAAGTTTATAAAAACCAAAAAGTTTATAAAAACCAAAGAAAAACCAAAAAGTTTATTTGTAAATATTCAACAATTAACAGTTGAATTCAGAGATATTAAATAAATTTATTAGCATTAAATTCAGTAGGGCATATTGAGATTTTTTTTCAAACAATTCTGAGCGCCTTTCCTGATGGTCAGATTTTAATATTCTATAGGGACGAACTTCCATTAAAAAATTCATTCGGTTACTTTCCAGCCACATTTTGTGCACTTGGATCTACTTTCGGTTTTCTTATATCGTGTTTGTTTTAATTTGGAATTTTGCACCGTCCAGATAATTGCCAAATTATTTAATTTAAAAATGGGGAGGTCAGTAGATCGCTGAATTCCATGTATAGTCATGTTGTTAACAATTTTAGCTTTTTCTAGCTTTTCTAAGTGGTCTTTGTTGGTCAAAATGAAACACAAATAATATTTTGGATATAATGATTTTTTTTCCTATGAAACTCATGACGTAAATTGTTCAAATGCGTTGTAGATGGCTGTCACCGACCACTTGTGACGTCGTCTCCTGTACATGCATTCAGCCCTGTTGTAATTGGATATAAATTTGAGAGGAGTCTGCGTATTGTAAAAGGAGCCAAAAGAGCTATTTTTCGGTATTTTCCCAGGATGAGGTCCCAGGACCGAAAGTCAATATGTCCAGACCATCCGCAATAAGCTCCCCTTTTGGTTGGAAAGTATTTAAAGTCAATTTTTTTCAATATTTGCAATCAAAGTTGTGGCTATTGGCAATTAATAACTCATAAGAAAAAATGTTCGGGCCTGCAGCTGGAAAGCACAAAAAGATCAGTACAACTGTAGATTTTTCCACTGATGCATGCGAGAGAAGGTTGGTGTTTTATAGTCTACAGCAGATCCGAAAAACGGCATGCAATCTTGAACTTGATCTCTCAAACACTCGGCGTACAAATTGAAGACACAAGAACAGAAAATTGAGATTTCCATCACTTCAGTTGCCACAACCCACATTTTTCATCATATAGTAGACAGTTCATCATTTACCTGTACGTACAATCATCCCACTCAAAGATGATTGTACGTACAGGTGAGTGATTAATTACCGATATAACTATCAGACACAGGTTGTCCCCAGACATTTCAGAATTTGTATCGTGTAAGATCTTACAAATTTCGTACAAAATTGTCTTATAAGTTCTTATAAGATTATGCGTCGCCCGACAAAGACTTTGTAAGACAATTGACCAGGTATTACTCGATAAAATTTTTTTACCAGGTCAGGTAAGATCTTACACGATAAAAGTTCACTTTTGTCAGATCTTACAAGATAAAAATTCTGCCTTATGAGATCTTAAACGACAAAAATTCTGCCTGACAAAAATATTCATCGTAAGACCTTATAAGTATCTTATGAGATCTTACACGATAATAATTCCCGGTGAGTCATAGCCCGGACGATTTTTAATCTTATTAGGTCTTATAAGTATCCTATCAGAATTTACTCATTAAAAGTTCCAAATGAGTCATAGGGCGAAGAATTTTAATCCTATAAGATCTTATAAGTAGCTTATCAGATTTGCACGATAAAAGTTCCCTATGAATCATAGCGGGATAAATTTAAATATCACAAGATCTTGTAAGAAACTTATCAGAACTTACACAACTAAATGCGCGATGAATCAAAGCGCGCACTAACCTAAATCATCAAGAGAATTTTCGGTGAAAACAAACAATTCAACAATTAAATTAAATGAAGTTGAGATTTATTGAAAATATTATAAAACAGACAATAAAATTTTGCCTTAAGAGTTCTGCACATAATTCAGTTTTTCCTTTCTTCCTTTCTTGTTAATCGAAACACTGTCGCCATTGGTGGAGTAACACTGTCACAAGAAAAAAAGTATCAAAAGCAATACCTGGTGAACATTAATAGGACTTCGTATTACATTACGACTTTACATTTTGACAGGCATAAATTGTGTTTTCATTAACTTTGATTAGAACATTATTCTTTCTTCCAATATTTAGGACATGATTTATTTTACTGAGAAAAAGTCATTGAACAAGGAACGCGACAAAGTGGGCGTACGACAGTGGCACTAAAAAAATCAAGGCTTACAACAGTAGCGCCGAACAACAAAAATCAAGGGGACAAAAGTAGCGAAAAACAAAGTTGAAATAATAAAAACCTCTTCAATTTCCAATCAACTCCATCCCGCTGCCTGCTTCAAACTTTGCTTAAGCAGTTGTAGGGCAATTGCGAGTTTGTGTAGAGTTGTATGATTGCAGCCGCCATTGGTGAATTAACACTATAACATGCAAAAAATGTCTCTAAACCAGTTCCTGCTATATATCAATGGGATATCTGTATTACATTATTACATTACCATCTTATATTTTGAAAAGCATGAATTTTTTGAAATCAACTGACGAAAACGAGTCCCCACTTTTCACAATATATATATATATATATATATATATATATATATATATATATATTAAACCATGAAATTATTTAAGCAAAATGTGGAAATGATTGATTCAAGTCGTCGAAAGAGAGTACATTTTGTCATGGCTGTTCACGGATAAGTATTCGCCATTTTGAGCATGTAATTAGCCTGTTTACTGCCAGATTTTAATAGAAAATAAATGCGAACAAATTCAGACTCAATTGTTTTTGTGAACAGTGCTATAGGTAATTGTACCACCACTGATTGTCTTCTTAGTCCACTATTAGTATCGAGCGGGAAATTTCACAAATATATTAACAATTACGCCTTCTATGCTTTCTTTGTCAGCGTTTAGATACGGTAACCGTGGATTTGATTGAAGTGGAAACGAGTTATTTTTAGTGTGGGAACTAGTTTTTTTATGGTGTGGAATCGAGTGAGGAAAGATTGTTCCAGGTTTTCATGATAGCGGTTTGTGAAACGTGGTTGCACATATAACCAATATTTAAGTAAAGTTGAACTAAAATAGCCTGGTGTAAGTGTAATCATCCCAGAGTGACAACTTTAATCTTGAAACAACGGTCGTGAAAAACCCCAGCAAAGACCAGTATACTCCATTTGTCGCAAAATGGCCAAGTAATCAAACAAAATGTCAAAAACTATGTTACTCCTTGCGTATTGTTCCTTGCCTTGTTCGTCAATTACAGCAGGCAAATTCTGCTTTTTGAAAGCACCAAATTTTATTAGTCTTCTCAACATTGACGTTTCTATTAAATGTAAAATTTGTTCAAAATTTTGTGGTGGCAGACTATTTCAACAAATTCTCATTTAAAAAGGGCTTCGTATATTTAAGTTCGGATCTTTTTCTATTCTACCTCTCCCCTAATACGTGTCAGAACATCATGTATCGTCCAGATATAGAGCACGTGCCATTACATAGTAAATCATTATATAAAAATTTATGACTTATTATGTGTGTCTGAGGAATGCAAATGATATGCACAGAATAAGCAGGGGGCACAAACGGGAAACATTCTCATTTTTTATTTCACTCGAAATGAAAACTCAAAAAAGCGCATTAGTTCGTTTTTATAGCCCAATGCCAGCTAGCCTTGCAATTGAAAAGACTTTTAAAGAATTGTTTGGACATACAACTTCACAAAATCTTTGCTTTATTGCTTTTTTTTTTGCTTTTGGCTGAGTCCGGCGCCTTCAGTCAATAGAGGATGCAATTTTTGTGACCAAAATTTCATTCAAATAACAACATAATCCTTGAAACATAAACAAAAACATTCCTCACAAAACGCGAAAGCAGTTACAAGCTACAGCCTAATAGTTGATAAATTGTAAAAAAACAGCGTTGTGTTTATCAAAAATCTGAATAGTAAATTCATTTAAAAAAGGATTTGAAGCGGGATAAATTCGCAATGAAAAACACCAACCGTCAATTTGGGCTGATTGATGTACAGCCGCTTTTCTACTGATGAAGTCAAAATTTGTAAGTACTCTGTTGCAATAATTTTGAGGTCTCAGACCTCTATTGAGTCTATCAATATTTCTGATGACCACTACAAATTAAAAACTTTTTACAGATTAATATAATTCTTTATTCGGAGACCCATGTTGTCCATTTTACGCAAAATTTACGCAAAACTACAGAAAACGGACATAAGATTACAAAATAGTAGAAAACGAAAATTAGCAGCGGCAAACAAAACAAAGGCAATAAAAACTGAGCAAGTCAACAAAAAATAAATGACAGATTGCACAAAATTTTATGACAAAAATTTTATCAAAAACAAACGACAACTTGTTCTTGTCAAATTTGATTTATTTGGCATCAAATTTGGCCGAACAAAAGCACTAAAGCTAGCCGACATGTTATTATTTTCAAACTATTATTTTCTATTGGTTACGTTGTTGTTAAGAGCACATATGCTGACATCCCAGGGCAGAATTACTTCTCACGTGGCCATTCAAAAGCATATTGACATTGTTCAATCAAAATGTTGCTCCTGGCGCCGTACGCAATGTTGACCAGTTTTTCGTTAAATACAGCAGGTTGAGCCATAAAAATGTGAGCACCAAAATCATCATGTCTTCATAAAATTGAGCGTTTAGTTATAGTTGAAAAATGTTACAATCACTTCAAACTTTTTGAGTAGCAGAATATTTCAACAACATCTCAATGGCTGCGTTCTAAAAATTTGTTTTAAGTAAAGAATTTCTGTGGAATAAGAATTCTTAAGTATTTAAGTTCTTAATATACCTATTTGTATAATAATAACTAATGCAGTTTTAGGATTCACCCAACAGTACGTCGCATTAAGCAAAATAGTCGACTTATGACATTCAGATAGTCGCAAATGGCATTTAGTTTTCATCTTTACATAAATGAGTTCTTTGAAACCCTAAAAGGAGAAAACAGTTTATCCGTTTTGAAGATGATACATGCTGCGTCTGTAGTGAAACCGTGAGACAAATTTATCAGAGAAATACAAAGTGAAACAGAGAATGATGTGCAGTGAAACAAATGGAAATTAAGGGCAAAAAAATTGAACTTAGATACTCTTTAAAAGAAGATGTTCTTAACCATCAGATAGGCTGTACGTATTTAGGTAGCATCTAGGAACCTAGGTCTGAATAAAAAGCTTTACTCGGTTTTTCAATGGACTAGGACTTTCAAAAACATGGTTACTGCTATTCGTTTTTGATTAAACGGATTCTAACTACATTTGATATGAAAAATTACTGTAAACGAAAGACTAATTTGTTTCAAGTCTTTTATTTTATCGCACTCATTCACTAATTGAATTTTTTTACAATACATATCTAAAACCTATGACCTCTAAAAAACATATTTTCTGGGGCCGAAAGTTGGGTTTCGTTTGTAAGAATTAAGGCTGAGCTAAAAATTTTCTATTAAGGGTTAAATTACTCCCGGCTGAGCTGCTGATACCTATTTTATGCTTAATGAACTTCCATTATGACATATGTTATACTCGATTACTATTGTGTAGGTCAATAGAGTAGCGAATGTTTATCAAACTATTAAGTTTGGGCAATTACGTCGCGTCTGCCAATTATCTTTAGGCTATCTGAATTCTCAACTCTTGAATCGGGTATTCGCGGTGCGAATGGCTCAATACCAATTGAGAACGCGTATTTGAAAAACGGTTTACTAATGTTGAACTAGAACCGATTTAAAGCGATGCAAATTGGAGAATGACAATTGAAATTAATAAAATGAAAATAAAAAGGAAATATTTTTATTTCACGAGTTAATCACGAAACAGGGAATGCTTAGCAAAATGTTTACAGTGTGAACAGACAGTTTCTTGTCAAAAGTAAGAACAGACTTTAAAGTGGGGTAAGAGTATGATGAACTAAAATAACTAACTAAATTAAAGCACCTTCCCTTCAAATGGAAAACATGATCTAAATACGGTGATGGACACTCTGAGGGTAATGTTCATCCCTTATGACATTTCCCCCTGTTGGAGTAGATAAAACCGGAAAATTAGTACTTATTTACCGGTTATATACATTATAGAATATTAAATAATAAATAAAACATAGAGTTCAAATAGTTTTTGAGTTTTAATCTGAATCACAATGTGCATGGGTTTCAGCTTGTAAGACCGGTATCACTCTCAGTAGGTTTGGGTTAGGGTCAATAGTCCACCTCTCGTTGGGGTTCCGTGGCGACACTTCCCCAAAAAATGTTTTGTCTGATACGGGGATATCACCCGAAGATCCCTCCGTATTCTGTATATTCTCAACAATTGATGTTGCAGACTTTTTCTGTTTCTCTATAGTTCTTTTGCTTCTCCTTGCCGATGACGTATCTGAGTCCGATGTATCGCTCACCGTAATTTGTCCTTTGTCTTTCTGCTCCTTGCACAATATCGGTGTTGGCTGTTGTGGTGAAGCCACTTGTGACGCGGATGGTCCAACTGTTCTGGGGTTGTTCGGCGGCGCTGCGAGTGTCACGGGTGGACTAAAATGAATGATTTGGGTTAAATCTGGTCTGTTTGTAAATGCATCATAATGCTTTGGGTTTCCTCATTTTAGTGCACGTGCAACATTACTCGACGTTGAAATGCAAGATCTACTGGATGAGATAACACTGATATCATCTGCTTGTCGTTTATTTCGCTTAGTTGTCTTACTACCTAAGTTTTTTTGAACAAGATCTTTTCTATGGTTTGTAATTTTTAGTTCGAGCGTTTTCTCGTAAATTTTCTTGGGCCTGCGTTCAATGTATTGGCCCAACTCCGTATCTTGCTCGTTTTTCGCTCCGAAATTTGCAATATCGGAGTTTCTTAAACGCACTTCTGGTCAATTCGTTTCTTTGATGACGTTTGTAGTTGGATTTATCTTCCCAATTGTACTACCAGGTGCGAGAACTTCATAAAAATCATCTTTTAGACGTTGATTTGCGTGGATTCTCCGCGCAATTTTCACCTGAACACTGCGTTCGCTACGCGGAATTGGTCGTACTAACCCTTCCGACCATATGAGCCGCGATTCGTTCTCCTTCATTTTGTCCTGGTCTTTTTGAGCTCGACTGTTCGCTGCACAAATTACTTTTTCGATCTCTGTGTCGGAACATAAGGCCGTGTCTGCCCACTGCTCTTCTGTCAGATAAGATCTGCCCGGAATCGTATCTTTATCTAAATAATGTTTAATTATTTTATTATAATTCAAATTTTTATTATTCGATTTAGTGGTGATGTTTGAAATTGGTGTGTTGCATTTTATACCAAAATGTGCCTCGAATGGTGTTGTACCTATTGTTTTTTGTTTTAATATTCTTAATCGTTGTATAATTGCGTGTAGTGATTGTTCTAAGTTAAATGTTTTATTTAATTGTGTTTTCATACATGATAGCTGCAGTTTAATTGTTTGAATCAGACGTTCCACTAGTCCTATTGCTCTATGGTCATTTGCAGGTGCATATATAGGTGTAATATTATTTTCTGTACAGAATGTTTCAAAAATTTTTCCAGTAAAACATCTAGCTTGAGCTAATCTCATAGTTCTGGGAACCCCGTGATTATATATGTAGTTATTTAGAAATTTAATTACATTTGTAGCAGAAGCGTTATTTACTATTTCTGCTGTAGTGTATTTTGAAAATCTATCTACGCTTGTAATAAAATACTGTTCTATGCCTCTTTCAATAACAGTTGGCCCTTCAAAATCTATTTGGACTTCGTCATTGGGTAAACTCATTTGGCAGATGCATTTTGGTAAAGGTGACCATTTGCAGTGCGGAATCACCGATTTTAAGTTCTTACCAATTTCCATGCAGGCTTTGCGCTCACTCGTTTTTGCCAGTATATTCCGATGGATATAGGGCCACCAAACATTGTGTGCTAGCGACAGCATTGCAAAGCTCCCTGGGTGCGGTGAGTGAATGTCTTCTAATACTGCGTCCTTGATTGCCTTAGTATCGCTATCCGTTCATCAAAACAAATGCACCCATGTTTCACACTGATGTCCCGCCAGTTGGAAAAGATGTATGGGCTGATTTTTTTCAACCTGTCTGGGTCGTCTCTTAGCACACAGTCACGGACTTTTTTCAACATTGTGTCTTTCCCAGTAATTATTGCTATTAGCTTCTTACTAAAGACATTATTGAGGGTATCGGTGAAACGCAAGTCGTCTGCTGCATCGATTACACTACCAGAGGGGGTTGTTTCCGTGTTAGAGGAAGCATTTGTTGCCGGCGTTGAAGGTGTAGTGTCTGAGAAGGTGACTCGGGTCTTCGTCGGAGTTGCTTTATTGGCCTTTGCTCGTGGCATTTTAGTGGTTAAGTTGACTGAATTGTTCTGATGGAAATTTATTCTGAATGAGTTTTGGGCAAAAAGCGAGTTATTTTACTGTGGGCTGTATTTATACTCAGGAATTTTTACTTTCGCGCTTAATTTGACATATTTGTATTGATTACTTGATTTAGTACCAATAATGGGCTTTATTGGTTATAATTGTTCAGAGTATTCACATTTTTTTTGTCTGACTCTTGCAGTGCGTTTGCAGCAAATTTTTTAATGGAATGTGAATTATTTGCTGTAAGATTATTTGATACAAATTGTGGTTTTACATTTTTAGAAGGTATTTGCGATGCAAATGGTGTATTTAAATACGGATTAACTGTTGAATTTGAAAGTGTTAACTGCAGCGCAATTGGTACTAATTTTCTACAATGTAGTGATTGT
This sequence comes from Convolutriloba macropyga, assembly GCF_964194025.1. NCBI lineage: Eukaryota > Metazoa > Xenacoelomorpha > Acoela > Convolutidae > Convolutriloba > Convolutriloba macropyga. The sequence goes on from NC_134470.1 coordinate 21,834,296, forward strand.
GATGCAACTGGTTTAGTATTAAATTGAGAATTATTTTTTAATGGTGTAGGCATTTGCTTTGCAATTTACTGATTTGAATGATGAGAGGGTGAATGTAACTTTAATATGCTATTAAGTTTTTGCATAGTGTTCTGTTTATTTCTAATTAGATGTTTCATTGAATCACGAATTTTAGATATTGTTGCTACTACGAATTGTTAGTCGTCGTACGTGGAAATTTTATGGCTTTTGCTAATGAGTTTCTGGATATGTAATCCACTAGGCCTATTTTTGCTCCCGACATGTGTTCAATTGTGAAATTGTATGGAAGTAATGGGTCAATCCATCTATAGAGTCGACTAATGTAAGATTTATTTGATCTGTGTTCTTTTAATATGGATAGTAGTGCACGATGATCTGTTATGACAGTGAAATTTTTTCCATACAGGTAATATTGAAAAAAGTCAATCGACCACTAAACTATTCCCAATATTTCTAATTTGTTAACACTCACTGTAGCGTTCTTCTGTTGAGTTTAGAAATCGCAAGGCGAATGCTATAGTTGGACCTATATTTTCCAACCGTTGGAGGTATGTTGTTCAACTGCCGCTCCAAAGCCAGAGCGCAAAGCGTCACATTTAACTCTAATGTCTAGTTTCGGTTTATAGTGACTGTTTTCCGTGCTTGCAGCAATTTTTTCTTTTATTAAAATAAAGTGTTTGGTATGTTCATTTGTCCAAATGAATTTTGTAGATTTTTTAAGAAGTGGTCTAAATGGGTGACAGAGTTGTGCTAGGTGTGGTATCAGTTTGCCAATGTAAAGTACTAACCCGAGAAAAGATCGCAGGCGCTTTAATATTGATGGTGGTGGTATTGCTAATTTTGCTGCCATTTTAGTTTCAAGTGGTGATATGTCAGTTTGGGTAAATTTATATTCCCAACCATTCAAATTCTGTTTTTGCAAAATGGCATTTTTGAAGATTAGTTCTCAGGTTACCATAGTCTAACTCTTTGAGACACTTTGAGACATAGGCTAGATGATCAGCTTCAGAACCTGTGCTAAAAATTATGATGTCGTCTTTAAAACAATAGGTATTTTGTATGCCTATTAATTTATAGTCCATTGCTTTTTGGAATTCTGCCGGTATGTCAGTGAGACCGTAGAATCTTGTTTTGAATCTCTAAGTGCCAGTAGATTCTCCACAAATAATATTAAAATTAAAGTGTTTTGCAGTATCTTTGTGTAATTTTAGTTGACTATAAGCATATTTGAGATCTATTGTTGAAAAATATGCTTGTTGGCCGTTTTGGGTATTTGTGAGGTGTTGTGAGATTTGATCTATTATCATGTTGATGTTGGGCATTGGATACTTACTTTGTGTATGTCTTTATTCAACACTTTAGAGTCTAATGCTAATTTTATAGATTGATCTTTTTTTACTGTAATTACGATTGCAGATATTAAATGTTCGTCTGAACAGCTAGATAGCTTTTCGATGTGACCATCATTCTCGATGCGTTATAAATCCGTCGTGACCTTAGGTTGGAGATTAATGGGAACGCATCGGCTTTTTTGATGCTTTGCTAAAAACCTTTGATGAAACTTGGATTTCGCTACATGTGTCTTTGAAAGGCCAATTCTTGAGACCAGATGAGGAAATTGTGCTGTGGTTGTATCTTTAATCTTATATGTAGAGTTTTTAATATTATTAACACATTTACCGTTTTCCGTATGTTGATGGACGATTGCGAGGCCAAGACTAGCAAAAAGATCTCTTCCGATGATGACTTTATGTCCGTCTTCCACAATTGTTAGGTGGGCTTCTTTGCATGTCCAGTTATTGTATGTCACCATTGTTGCGAGGTGTCCAAGCACTTTGATTGGCTCATTCGAAAAAATTTCTAAGTCCCTTTTTTGCTTTGTAGTGATCCATTTTGCAGATGGTGTAGTTCGGAGTATTCTATTCGCTAGCGTCTTTGTGATCAGACTAACTACACTTCCAGAATCAATCATTGCGTTTGCTTGTACTTCCCCAAATTGTGTTTTAGCTTTTAAAGGTTCCATTTTATATGCCGAATCACAAGAGATGGCCGCCACATAGTTATCGGAGTTGCTGTCATAGTTGGAGTCATAGACTTGATCGTATAGCTGTTGATAGCTAGTTATGTAATTAACAGATTCTTCATCATCGCTTTTTTCAGCGGTTTTGTCAATTTGAATGAAATCTGTTTGTGAAGATTTAGACGTCTGTCCTTGTGATCTTTTCGGTTTTCTGCATTTGCTCGCAAAATGTCCAATTATACCACAATTTTTGCACTTTTTTCCATTCGCGGGGCAAATTTGATGGTGGTTGTGGCTCCATCGTTGGCCACATTTGGTACAAACAAACGTGTACTGGTAGTTTCCGGCTACAAATGGGTAACGAGTGAAGTCCTTGCGAGCTGGTTGGTAATTCGCGTTGGAAATTTTTCACAGCATTGACTGAGTTTGTGGTTAGAGTCAAATTTTGAGTGCTTTAGTTGGTTCAACAGTCTCCTTTTGCAATTCCTTTTGAGTCTCATTACCCATCATGTTAAGTATAAATTCGTCCCGAATGATGGTAGTTTCCTCATTTCCTAAACTGCAGTTGTTTTTTGCTTGTTCGATTAGGCGACCGTAAAAACTTTCATCAGATTCGCCTTTTTGTTGTTTAGACGAAAAGAAGACAAAGCGATCATAGGTGATGTTTCTAACTTTAGTGAAGGATCCCTCCATTGCTCGCCAGAAATATTTGAAGGCTTCTTTCCCAACTTGAAAGTGGGGATGTTTACTTTTTAAAGATACGACGTCCTTCAGTTCCAGTGCTTAACTACAGTAGTGATACTGATTTTTGTTTGCAAATTCCCCACGGCTTATCCCCGCACAAAATGCCAACTTCATCGATCTTTTTACACCGATTTCGCCATTTTACCTTCAGTTGCTAATTGCGAACTTTGCGGTCCCATTCCGTTGCTTGAGTATGTTTCTCCACTGGCTCCTCGTATGTCGGTTCGGGTGGGTATGTTACAGTAGCCGGTGGTTCATTCATTAGGAGTTCGAGTTGAATCCTTCTTTGCCAACAATACTAGCTTCCATTGTTGTGTCCACTTGTCCCACGTCAGAGGTGGAGAAGCAGTTGGTTTCTCCCAAAATGCGTCAACGTGAAGGGGTGTCTTTTTGGATTCAACTGCTGGCTGCGCCATGTTATACTCGATTTCTATTGTGTAGGTCAATCGAGTCGCGAATGCGTATCAAACTTTTAAATTGAGACCATTACGTCGCGTCTGCCAATTATTTTTAGGCTATCTGAATTCTCAACTCTGGAATCGGGTATTCGCGGTGCGAATGGCTCAATACCAATTGAGCACGCGTATTTGAAAAACGATTGATTTAGAACCGATTTATAGCGATAGAAATTGCAGAATGACAATTGAAAATAATAAATTGAAACTAAAAAGGAAATAACTTTATCTCACGAAATAATCACGAAACAGGGAATGTTAAACAAAATGTTTACAGTGTAAACAGACAGTTTCCTGTCTAAAGTATGAACAAACTTTAAAGTGGGGTAAAACTATGATGAACTAAAATAACTAACTAAATTAAAGCACTTGCCCTTCAAATGGAAAACATGAACTAAATACGGTGATTGATATTCTGAGTGTAATATTCATCCCGTATGACAAAATAAATAGCAAAATTTTTTGACAATTTTTGGAGACCATTAACAATCAAATAGAATCCTCGGGCAAAACGGTATAAAGTCAGGTTAAACTTATAACCCAGATATAGCACGAGCTCAGTTATTCGCCTGTGTGCATATTATAGAATTAAAGCTGAATGATGTCTTTGTTTCCTAGCATGAGTGCATCCCTTTGAATAGCAAATTGGGTTCATCAAAAGGTTGTTTTTTTTTAAATAGGAAAGAGAAATACAGATTTTTTTAGTTAGGTTTTGGATTTGATTTCATACTTAAAAATCATTTATAAACGCTTGGATGATTAAAACATAATATTTTGTTTGTTTCAAATATCTTTGGTTTTTTGGTTATAATATAATTTACTTGTTTCGAATAAAAAACGTCATGGAATTCATTCAGCTGTTGATCAAACGTATGTTGAAGTCCCAGAACATCTCATGTAAAGATGACCACATGCATTTAATTGTAATAGCTTCGTATTTTGAGTCCTAGTGTGGGCAATTGACGCAATAAACAGCGGAAAATCAATAACAGACGACATTTATTCACGAGATAAATGTGACCCTTTTTTAGGAGTAAATAAGGATAGAACGAAAAAAATGACAAGGCCGACAATTTTATACAAGTTAATATGAAACAATGATGAGAAAGTTTCTGTTGAAAAGACAAACTGAACAAAACAACTATAACGACTTAACACCTCTGTTTGATTTATTCTACAGAAATATTTCGACGAGAAGAAAATTAGAAAGAAGAAAAATTGTACCTCGCCGACACATATCGTTGCTTAGAAACTGTATTTTTCGGGAGAATGTCTGATGTAGGTTTTCATTGTTGATGTAAGCGCCTCTTTTAAGATCCAAGGCCCTAATGACATCTGACATGGCCATACAAAAACAAAATGACAACCATTGATTTAACTGTCACAAAAAATAGGATACTTCTTTTATCTCATACCACAATTGTCCAGGTGTTACAGCAGACAAAGCTAGCCTATTTTTTCTCACTGAAATCTCATCACGTCTCGCAAACGTTGATTATTTGATTACCAGAGAATTTCTGAATAATCAATTGAAAAACGTGTTTTTTTCTCAATTATTTCTATAGCTACCCTTTTCTAACGGCTTGCCTGCCGAAATATTGCTGGAATTAAAATACATGGAATAAATATCAAATTTTAATGCCAACATTTGAAACGACAATTAATTCGATTATCAAATTTATCGTTCATATTAATGACAAACGAAGTTGGTGGAGTCACACAACGGAACTTCATCTAAAGATACGCTTCACCTAATTTGGAAATCAAGATACCTGCAAACGGAATCACCCAATCTTATCGTCAGTTTTTTTTTCAATAGACCCACACAATTGGCTCTTCAGAGCAACAAATAGGCTTGAAAGAAAATTCTTGACTAACCTCTTCTCAAAAATCTGACCCACTTTCTTATTCGTCTTTCCATTGAGGCCCCAACCTGATATTTTTATTGGCTATAAATCCCTTATTTTGTGCATATATTCATGTTTTGCGAGAAAATACGACAAGAAATCTACTTAAAAGGCTACTCCCTGCACAAGTTCAAACGAACGACTTGGGTAGTCAATTAATTATAAAGCTGCTTTTCTTCTAGGTAAAATCTAACTTGGTAAGATCCGCAATCGAATCCTTACAGACCAATATATCTGAGTATTCAGAGACAAAAATTGTCCCATTTTTCAATCATCCTTAAGAAGAAAAAAATCTGTTATTAGAATATTTTTCCTAGTCGACGATTTGTTGAAAAATTGATTTCCGAGTGAACACGTGGAAAATTTTAAGTTCATAGATGCTCAAGTCACTAATAGTTTGGCCATATTAACAAGTTTCTCCTAAAAAAACCTGGCGAATATCAGAGATTTAAATCCAATCAGTTAAATTTAAATAAAACCTTCTCAAACCTCTCCTTCGGTTATCAACTGCGCAATAATCAAGACTTGACTTGATACTTGCCAAGTCTTGAACAAGTATTGAGCGGTCCTTGACATGTCTTGAGAAGTCTTAAGACTTGATACAAGACGTCAACAATTTGTCAATTTAAGATGTGTGTGTGTGTGTGTGTGTGTGTGTGCGTGTGTGTGTGTGCGTGTGTGTGTGTGCGTGTGTGCGTGCGTGTGTGCGTGTGTGTGTGTGTGTGTGTGTGTGTATTGTGATCAAGACTTAAGTCTTGATCACTAATTATCCAGTTAAACATACACACACACACATACACACACACACACATACACATCTTAAATTGACAAAATCTTGACGTCTTGTTTCAAGTCTTAAGATTTCTCATGACATGTCAAGGTTTGCTCAATACTCATGTTTGAATCCGACGAAATTCTCAGCGCGGGTTGAAACTCCTTCTGAGTAATCCGTTGTTGTAATTCATCTAATTATGTAAACATTGCAAATGAAATGAACGTTTATTCTGAACGATGATCAACAGTCTCAGGAAAGTCAGCTCAACTTTGAATTTTGCTGCCAAAATTTAAGTGACTCCAATTTAAAAAAAATCAAATCAAAC
>NC_134470.1:21840742-21898438 GCF_964194025.1 Convolutriloba macropyga
TTAAGGGATACTTGCAATACAAAATAATTAAACTTTACCTTCCTATTTAATGTAAAAAAAAGAGTTATAAAGGAAAATGTTTCTCAAATCGGTTAAAAAGAATTTACCTATTTTTTTGAAAATTTTTTCTACAGGAAACCTCAAATTTTGTTTTTTGCTTTCAGAGAATTTTTAACTCTCCTTGTTAACCCATGAGGTAAGGTTGACATAAAATAGCATTATGGATGTGTTGAGTGAAGGGAAGTCAGATTTATTATTCCATTGATGTAAAATTGGCGTTTTTCGAAATTAACTGCATCTTAAAGTGTGTGATCTAAGTAATTGTACGAAACCAAGATGCGGAACCATCAATTTATGAGTTCTGTTCTCTTATTAATTCAACAATAACAAATAATTTGATAGGCCTAATGAAAATGTATTGACATATGGTTAATCCAGCTAAAATCTCACAATGTTACATGACTGAAAAACACCAAGATATAATTTAAACTACAAGATCTTCGTTTTGCTATCAAAAATAGCATCTTGGCAAAACGTTTTCTCTATAAGAACAGAATTTTTGTTACTCGCGAGTAGGCGGTCCTCAAAGAAACAAAATACTCTGATTTTTTCTTGACTTTTTGAAACAAGTTTTCTTTAAACATTTCTTTTAGATTTTGACATGGTCTTCATTATGAAATTTCAAAAATTTGAAAAATGGAGGGTGACAACGTTAAACTATCTTTTGAAGTGAATTATAATAGAATAACAAAAAACATTAAAAAGCAGTTTAAAACATCCGAAAGTTGTGTGCAGGAGCTAACAATTATAAGCTTCATGTAGCTCAAAACAGCCACAACAACACAGCTGTCTACCTCAAAGTTTTTCTAAACTATTGGAAGAAATTGTAAAGAATTGGGTTTTTAATCAGCAAAAACAATATGGTTATATATAATTACAATTTTTGGCAAATCGTCAATTGATGCTGAAAAAAACAGACAAGAAAAAATAATTACGCAAAGATGACTAATTATTTTCATTGAAGAAAAAACAACACTTCATAAGAGTTATTAGTCTACGATTTGTTCTGTTCTCTTCATTACCTAATATCGGCACAAAAAATCTCTCTTGAATCTCACGGGTTTTTGTCATTCATATTTATTCACTAATCAAAAAAAATTTTTTGCGGCATTATGACAATAAATTTTTGGAAGTTATAATCAAAATAGTTGTTACTTTCTCCTCTTTAACCAAATTACGTTTTGCTCGTTATAAAAACAATTTATCGAAGCCAATTATTTTTATCTGCTTACAATTTTTAGATTTCCCTATTGATCTATTTCTCATTCAACTCATTTTTGGTTTCTAACAAATCTTTCATTCAGATAATCGTTTCAGTATCAGCTACCCGCAATAAAAAACAATACAATTTTGATTCCAGAAAAAAAAACAATAAGAAGGGAAAACAAAGGATTCAATCATCACAGTTTAATTGTTCTCTATTCAGAATTTTTTTTCTTTGGTTACAGGCATCAACGTAAAATTACACGACATTACTTCTTGATCAAATGAAAAGCAGATAAAGCAAGAAAACAACAAATTCTTGACCCTCCGAAAAAAAATTAATAGGAAATTTGGATTCAGTATCCAAGGAAGAGAAAACAGTAAAAACACAAAATAGAAACACTTCAAAGCCTTTGGCAACAATGTCAAGGCTGAAATTTTTCTTCACAAGTTCCTAACGCTGGCCAATACACTTTGAACCTACAGAAAACACAGCAATACTGAACAATGACAAAATTCTGTTCAAACACAAATTTCGACACATTCTGTGAAATTAGTGGGACTGCTAGATAAAAATTGTGAGTGCCTTTTCTTAAAACCTTCTGAATGTTATTTTACAATCCAATGGTTCAGAAAAAGATATCCTTATCGGACAAAATTGAGCACTGAGAAGACACTAAGCGGAGTGTCTGAAAAAATTAGTGCAGTGCGGGAAAAATAAATAACAGTTAGGAAAAAAACCTTTTGAATTAAAAACCTCACAAAACTTCAGAAAAAGTGCAGAATTAAACAAGAAATATTTGAAACTTTAATGGAAATATAAAAAAATCAATATTTCGGCTGTTTTTCGAACTTTTGACAAAAAAACAACTACACAATGATAACCAAGAAAAATCCTTTGTTGGATTATTTCGATTTTGTTGTTCAATATTATTAAAGTTTCTGAACTGCTCAAAAAACTTGCATGTACATACAATAGTTCATATCTCTAAAAGAAAAAAGTTTGCATTTTGGCTTCTTTCATAGGATTTCGCCGTTTATCACTGTTCAAACAAACAATATTGTTTTTTGGAAGATTGTTTTATCAAATAACAAAGTTGTTTGTTTTCTGTCTGATTGCTTGAAAGTGATAAATCGATTCGTCTAATTCAATTTTATATCAAAAACGTCAACTTTTACGCAATAATTTTGCCAATGATCTTTTTTGGTGTCTGTTTGTGTCCTAGAGATTTCGTTTTTATTAGTTTCAGAACTTGGAAAATGTACTTTTTCTTGCGCAGTACCCGCTTTTAAAAAACATCATTCTTTTTAAGTTTTTCAACTGCAACTAAATAGGATATATCGAGCTCTAAAAACTGAAAGTAATTGCGCTCAGACAATTTTCCTAACCTTTTTGAGGACTTTGTTACTCGCGAGTAGGCGGTCCTCAAAAAAACAAAATACTCTGATTTTTTCTTGACTTTCTGAAACAAGTTTTATTTAAACATTTCATTTGGATTTTGACATGGTCTTCATTATGAAATTTCAAAAATTTGAAAAATGGAGGTTGACAACGTTAAACTATCTTTTGGAGTGAATTATAAAAGAGTAACAAAAAACATTAAATAGCAATTTAATACATCCAAAATTTGTGTGCAGGAGCTAACAATTATTAGCTTCATGTAGCTCAAAACAGCCACAACAACACAGCTTTCTATCTCAAATTTTTTCTAAATCATTGGAAGAAATTGTAAAGAATTGGGTTCTAAATCAGCAAAAACATTGTGGTTATATATAATTACAATTCTGGCAAATCGTCAATTGATGCTGAAAAAACAGACAAGAAAAAATAATTACGCAAAGATGACTAATTATTTTCATCGAAGAAAAAACAACATTTCATAAGAGTTATTAGTCTACGATTTGTTCTGTTCTCTTCATTACCTAACATCGGCACAAAAAATCTCTCTGAATCTCACGGGTTTTTGTTATTCATATTTACTCACTAATCAAAAAATTTTTGCGCATTATGACAATAAATTTTGGAAATTATAATCAAAATAGTTGTTACTTTCTCCTCTTTAACCAAATTACGTTTGCTGGTTATAAAAACAATTTATCGAAGCCAATTATTTTTATCTGCTTACAATTTTTAGATTCCTCTATTGATCTATTTCTCATTCAACTCATATTTGGTTTCTAACAAAATTTTCATTCAGATAATCCTTTCAGTATCAGCCAGCCGCAATACAAAACAATACAATTTTGATTCCAAAAAAAAACAACAAGAAGGGAAAACAAAGGATTCTATCATTACAGTTTAATTGTTCTCTTTTCAGCATTTTTTTCTTTGGTTACAGGCATCAACGTAAAATTACACGACATTACTTCTAGATCAAATGAAAAGCAGATGAAGCAAGAAAACAACAAATTCTTGACCCTCCGAAAAATAAATTAATAGGAAACTTGGATTCAGTATCCAAGGAAGAGAAAACAGTAAAAACACAAAATAGAAACACTTCAAAGCCTTCGGCAACAATGTCAAGGGTGAAATTTTTCTTCACAAGTTCCTAACCTTGGCCAATACACTTTGAACCTGCAGAAAACACAGCAACACTGAACAATGACAAAATTCTGTTTGAACACAATTTTCGACAACTTCTGTGAAATTAGTGAGACTGCTAGATAAAAATTGTGAGTGCCTTTTATTAAAACCTTCTGAATGTTATTTTAAAATCCATTGGTTCAGAAAAAGATATCCTTATCGGACAAAATTGTGCACTCAGAAGACACTAAGCGGAGTGTCTGAAAAAATTGTTGCAGTGCGGGAAAAATAAATAACAGTTAGGAAAAAAAAAACCTTTTGAATTAAAAACCTCACAAAACTTCAAAAAAAGTGCAGAATTGAACAAAAGAAATATTTGGAAATTTAATGGAAATATAAAAAAACAAGATCAATATTTTGGCTGTTTTTCGAACTTTTGACAAAAAAACAACTACACAATAATAACCAAGAAAAATCCTTTGTTGGATTATTTCGATTTCGTTGTTCAATATTAATGAACTTTCTGAACTGCTCAGAAAACTTTCATGTACATACAATAGTTCATATCTCAAAAAGAAAAAAGTTTGCATTTTGGCTTCTTTCATAGGATTTCTCCGTTTATCACTGTTGAAACAAACAATATTGTTTTTTGGAAGATTGTTTTATCAAATAAAAAAGTTGTTTGTTTTCTGTCTGATTGTTTGAAAGTGATAAATCGATTCGTCTAATTCAATTTTATATAAAAAACGTCAACTTTTACGTAATAATTTTGCCAATGATCTTTCTTGGTGTCTGTTTGTGTCCTAGAGATTTCGTTTTTTATTAGTTTCAGAACTCGGAAAAATGTACTTTTTCTTGCGCTGTACCCGTTTTTAAAAAACATCATTCTTTTTAAGTTTTTCAACTGCAACTAAATAGGAAATTTCGAGCTCTAAAAACTGAAAGTAATGGCACTCAGACAATTTCTCTAACCTTTTTGAGGATTTTGTTACTCGCGATGAGGCGGTCCTCAAAAAAGCAAAATACTCTGATTTTTTCTTGACTTTCTGAAACAAGTTTTATTCAAACATTTCATTTGGATTTTGACATGGTCTTCATTATGAAATTTCAAAAATTTGAAAAATGGAGGGTGACAAGGTTAAACTATCTTTTGAAGTGAATTATAATAGAATAACAAAAAACATTAAATAGCAGTTTAATACATCCGAAAGTTGTGTGCAGGAGCTAACAATTATTAGCTTCATGTAGCTCAAAACAGCCACAACAACACAGCTGTCTATCTCAAAAAGTTTTTAAGACATTGTAGGAACTCGTAAAGAATTGGGTTTTTAATCAGCAAAAACAATTTATTTAGATATAATTACAATATGGTTAATTAACAATATGGTTATATATAATTAAAATTTTGGCAAATCCTCAATTGATGCTGAAAAAACAGACAAGAAAAAATAATTACGCAAAGATGACTAATTATTTTCATTGAAGAAAAAACAACACTTCATAAGAGTTATTAGTCTACGATTTGTTCTGTTCTCTTCATTACCTAACATCGGCACAAAAAATCTCTCTTGAATCTCACGGGTTTTTGTCATTCATATATACTCACTAATCAAAAAATTTTTGCGCTTTATGACAATAAATTTTGGAAGTTATAATCAAAATAGTTGTTACTTTCTCCTCTTTAACCAAATTACGTTTGCTCGTTATAAAAACAATTTATCGAAGCCAATTATTTTTATCTGCTTACAATTTTTAGATTTCTCTATTGATCTATTTCTCATTCAACTCTTTTTTGATTTCTAACAAAATTTTCATTCAGATAATCCTTTCAGTACGAGCTACCCACAATACAAAAAATTACAATTTTGATTCCAGAAAAAAAACAAAAAGAAGGGAAAACAAAGGATTCAATCATCACAGTTTAATTGTTCTCTTTTCAGCATTTTTTTCTTTGGTTACAGGCATCAACGTAAAATTACACGACATTACTTCTAGATCAAACGAAAAGCAGATGAAGCAAGAAAACAACAAATTCTTGACCCTTCAAAAAATAAATTAGTAGGAAATTTGGATTCAGTATCCAAGGAAGAGAGAACAGTAAAAACACAAATTAGAAACACTTCAAAGCCTTTGGCAACAATGTCAAGGCTGAAATTTTTCTTCCTAACGAAAGTTCCTAACGCTGGCCAATACACTTTGAACCTACAGAAAGCACAGCAACACTGAACAATGACAAAATTCTGTTCGAACACAATTTTTGACAACTTCTGTGAAATTAGTGAGACTGCTAGAAAAAAATTGTGAGTGCCTTTTATTAAAACCTTCTGAATGTTTTTTTTACAATCCATTGGTTCAGAAAAAGATATCCTTATCGGACAAAATTGTGCACTCAGAAGACACTAAGCGGAGTGTCTGAAAAAATTGTTGCAGTGCGGGAAAAATAAATAACAGTTAGGAAAAAAACCTTTTGAATTAAAAGCCTCACAAAACTTCAGAAAAAGTACAGAATTAAACAAAGAAATATTTGAAATTTTAATGGAAATATAAAAACAAGATCAATATTTTGGCTGTTTTTCAAACTTTTGACAAAAAAACAACTACACAATAATAACCAAGAAAAATCCTTTGTTGGATTATTTCGATTTCGTTGTTCAATATTAATAAAGTTTCTGAACTGCTCAGAAAACTTTCATGTACATACAATAGTTCATATCTCTAAAAGAAAAAAGTTTGCCTTTTGGCTTCTATCATAGGATTTCTCCGTTTATAACTGTTGAAACAAACAATATTGTTTTTTGGAAGATTGTTTTATCAAACAACAAAGTTGTTTGTTTTCTGTCTGATTGTTTGAAAGTGATAAGTCGATTCGTCTAATTCAATTTTATATCAAAAACGTCAACTTTTACGTAATAATTTTGCCAATGATCTTTTTTGGTGTCTGTTTGTGTCCTAGACAATTCGTTTTTATTAGTTTCAGAACTTGGAAAAATGTACTTTTTCTTGCGCTGTACCCGCTTTTAAAAAACATCATTCTTTTTAAGTTTTTCAACTGCAACTAAATAGGAAATATCGAGCTCTAAAAACTGAAAGTAATTGCGCTCAGACAATTTTCCTAACCTTTTTGAGGATTTTGTTACTCCCGATTAGGCGGTCCTCAAAAAAGCAAAATACTCTGATTTTTTCTTGACTTTTTGAAACAAGTTTTATTTAAACATTTCATTTGGATTTGACATGGTCTTCATTATGAAATTTCAAAAATTTGAAAAATGGAGGGTGACAACGTTAAACTATCTTTTGAAGTGAATTATAATAGAATAACAAAAAACATTAAACAGCAGTTTAATACATCTGAAAGTTGTGTGCAGGAGCTAACAATTATTAGCTTCATGTAGCTCAAAACAGCCACAACAACACAGCTGTCTATCTCAAAAAGTTTTTAAGACATTGTAAGAACTCTTATAGAATTGGGTTTTTAATCAGCAAAAACAATATATTTAGATATAATTACAATTTTGGCAAATCGTCATTTGATGCTGAAAAAACAGACAAGAAAAATTAATTACGCAAGGATGACTAATTAATTTTTATTGACGAAAAAACACTAATTCTTAAGAGTTTTTAGTGTACGAATTGTTCTGTTCTTCATTATCTTCTCTGTTACTCACAATTCACTGTCTCGATTCAGCTTTTTTGCAAAGAATTTTACTAATTCAGATTTTTTTGTTTTTCTGATTAAAAATGATTGGTCACCGAAATTTATCTCAAATTTAAATTATGTAATTTTCATTCTACTGGTTTCTGTTTTAAACCTCATCTTTTACTCTGTTCGTCTTTTTAGGCAACAGATGAGTCATTGCTCAGTTTCTGGAAACTACAAGAAGCAACGGATTCTTTCCATAGAAAATAAACCGTATACGAAAATTATTTATTCTTCATCGCAGTTTGCTACCCAAATTGACAGCATGTCTTCCGTCTTGAAAGACATCAACGTAGAAACACATTATATCAAAATAAAACAAATGAAGCAATCAGAGCAGTAAGAGACAGGCAGCTGTTTGATTTTCTAAATGTTCAGTAACCAGAATTTTTGATTTATTATTCCAAAGAAGGCAAGTCACAAAAATTTAAATTGAAACTATTTAAAAGTTTTTACTGAAAAGTTTTATTTCTGCCGGCTTAGAAATTCAGGCGTCAGTTTGAGAACTCAGCAAGATTGATTAAAGAAGAACCAGAGTTTGATTAGTCAGAAGGCAGTGCATTTTTTTTGGAAATATGTTGTTCAACCCACCAATTTCCTTGAAAGAGTAAAATCCGACGCGCTGGGGAAGTTAGCGAAACCGCTTGACGACAATTGTAAAAGACTAGAACATGCGCAGACAATCTTAAGACAATCTTTATCACTATAGCTTGGTGAAACTTGCCAGGTGTTTGCTATGTTGCTTGCACAGGAAATGTCAAGGCGTTTAAAATTACAAATTCTTTGGCCGGCGTTCAAGGAACAAGATCTTGGCATAATAATGTTGTTTTAAATGCATAATTGTTATACGAGTAGTCAAATTTGAGCAAGACTGGGAGGCGGACAATGGAGGTGATCTTAGTTTAAGGATTAGGTACATCCAAAATTTTCTGACCTTAAAGTGAAAAAAAAATCAAACTTACCGACAAGCGCATCTTGACGTATCATCTACCAAAACGTTATGTATCGCCATAAAGTGCTTCTAGAGTTTTATTTAATAAGTTTTTTGGTTTGTTAACCCAGTTTTTATGTAAAATTTTTAAATTTTTTTTACACAAAATTATTGTCGAAATTGTCTTCGAAGCTACATGCGTTGAAAATGTGTTTTATTTAGTTCATGTTTATAGAAGAAAGCAGTTTTTCGTTTTGTTAAATTGTGCCTGTTTTAAAAAAACATCGTTATGGCCATCGTTTCTGTTCTCAAGCAATCAGATTGATCGGCTTCTCAAAAAGTGGAAAAGTTTCGATTGTTCCTGTTTAAAATTATGTTTAAAAATAATTTATTCTTCATCGCAGTTTGCTACTCAAATTAACAGCATGTCTTCCGTCTTGAAAGACATCAATGTAGAAACACATAATATCAAAATAAAACAAATGAAGCAATCAGAGCAGTAAGAGACAGGCAGCTGTTTGATTTTCTAAATGTTCAGTAACCAGAATTTTTGATTTTTTATTCCAAAGAAGGCAAGTCACAAAAATTTAAATTGAAACTATTTAAAAGTTTTCACTGAAATTCGAAGGAGAATCTGTTTTATTTCTGCCGGCTTAGAAATTCAGGCGTCAGTTTGAGAACTCAGCAAGATTGATTAAAGAAGAACCAGAGTTTGATTAGTCAGAAGGCAGTGCATTTTTTTTGGAAATATGTTGTTCAACCCACCAATTTCCTTGAAAGAGTGAAATCCGACGCGCTGGGGAAGTTAGCGAAACCGCTTGACGACAATTGTAAAAGACTAGAACATGCGCAGACAATCTTAAGACAATCTTTATCACTATAGCTTGGTGAAACTTGCCAGGTGTTTGCTATGTTGCTTGCACAGGAAATGTCAAGGCGTTTAAAATTACAAATTCTTTGGCCGGCGTTCAAGGAACAAGATCTTGGCATAATAATGTTGTTTTAAATGCATAATTGTTATACGAGTAGTCAAATTTGAGCAAGACTGGGAGGCGGACAATGGAGGTGATCTTAGTTTAAGGATTAGGTACATCCAAAATTTTCTGACCTTAAAGTGAAAAAAAATCAAATTTACCGACAAGCGCATCTTGATGTATCATCTAACAAAACGTTATGTATCACCATAAAGTGTTGCTAGAGTTTTATTTAATAAGTTTTTTGGTTTGTTAACCCAGTTTTTATGTAAAAATTTTATTAGACAAAATTATTGTCGAAATTGTTTTCGAAGCTACATGCGTTGAAAATGTGTTTTATTTAATTCATGGTTATAGAAGAAAGCATTTTTTCGTTTTGTTAAATTGAGCCCGTTTTAAAAAAACATCGTTATGGCCGTCGTATCTGTTCTCAAGCAATCAGATTGATCAGCTTCTCAAAAAGTGAAAATTTTTTGATTGTTCCTGAAGTTCTGCATCATATTTTCTCGACAATTTCTACAGAGTTTGAATGCAATCCTTACAATAGAATTTCATCTTTTAGTACAACAATAAGAAAAACAACATCAGAATAATTTTTCTTGAGCATTGTTAAATTGAGAAACAAAATATACTCATAAACATTTATTTTGACACTTCCGAACATTTTGTGGGGATATCTAATTGCAGCCAGACATTAAAACCATATTTATTTGAAGAAAGTCATCAATACACAACTTTTTTTCACAAGTTTTTTTAGATATCGAAAGAACAATTGAATAATAATGCTATCACTTACTAAGAGGCAACAGAGGAACTTAGTGTTCGTGCTTGCGTTCCCGTATATTAAATAACTTATTCCCAAAAAAGTTTTAAAAAAAAATAATCTAATTAATTGAAATTAATCAATCCATTTATAGGTCAAATACTCAACAAAAAACTGCTCTGCCAAATTCTTTCAAAATGTGTGAAACTAATTTCTTTTTAATTTTTATAATGTTTTTATTACATGACGTTACCAGTCACAAAAATTAAAACATTGCACGTTTTCACATGATGCTTTTTTTAAACAAAAAATACCGCACCTACTACATAATGCCGCATTACGTAACATTGGCAAACAAAATCTTTTACTGGATCTCACGGGTTTTTGTCATTCATATCTACTCAGTAAACAAAACATTTTTGCTCATTATGACAATCAAAAATATAGAAATTATAATCAAAATAGTTGTTACTTTCAACTTTTTAATCAGATTACGTTTGCTTAACATTTTTTTGAAGCCAATTTTTTTATCTGCTTTCATTTTTTAGATTTCCCTATTGATCAATTTCTCATTGAACTCATTTTTGCTTTCTAATCAATTTCCTATTCAGATAATCCTTTCAGTATCAGCTACCTGCAAAGAAAAACATTACTATTTTTTCCTTCCGGTAACAGAACAATAAGAAAGGAAAATTTAAGATTCTATCATCACAGTTTGATTATTCTCTTCCAAGCATTTTTTTTGTGGTTACAGGCATCAACGTAAAAGTACACGACAAAATTTCTAGATCAAACGAAAAGCAGATGAAGCAAGAAAACAGCAACTTCTTGACCCTCTAAAAATATATTATTCGGAAATTTGGAGATTCAGTATCAAAGGAGGAGAAAACAGTAAAAACACAAATTAGAAACACTTGAAAATCTTTCGCAACAATGTCGAAGCTGAAATTACTCTTCACAAGTTTTTGACGCTGGCCGTCTTGGAAATGTAGTTCATTATTTGAAAATTATTTGAGCTTAATTAGAAAATAATTAACTTTTAAATTAAGGTGACCAAAAATATAAATTTACCAAACACATCTTGATGTATCATCTACCAAAACGTTGTGTATCACCATAAAGTGTTGATAGAGTTTTATTTTATAAGTTTTTTGGTTTGTAAACCCAGTTTTTATTAAAAAAATGTTTTTTCACATGAAATTATTGTCGAAATTTTTCTCGAAGCAACATGCGTTGAAAATGTGTTTTATTTAGTTCATGGTTATAGAAGGAAGCATTTTTTCGTTTTGTTGAGCAGTTTCGATTGTTCCTGAAATTCTTCATCACAATTTCTCAACAATTTCTACAGAGTTTGAATGAAATCCTTACAATAGAATTTCATAATTTAGTACAACAATAAGAAAAACAACATCAGAATAATTTTTCTTGAGCAGTGTTAAATTGAGAAACAAAATATACTGATAAGCCTTTCTTTGACACTTCCGAATATTTTGTAGGGATATCTAAATGCAGACAGACATTAAAACCATATTTATTTGAACAAAGTCATCAATACACAGTTTTTTCTCTTTCACAACTTTTTTAGATATCGAAAGAACAAGTGAATAATAATGCTATCACTTCCTAAGAGGCAACAGAGGAACTTAGTGTTCGTGCCTCTGTTCCCGTATATTAAATAACTTATTCCCAAAAAAGTTTTTAAAAAATCAATCTAATTAATTGAAACCAATCAATCCATTTATAGGGCAAATACTCAACAAAAAATTGCTCTGCCAAATTATTTCAAAATGTGAGAAACTAATTTCCCTTTACTTTTCATATTGTTTTTATTACATGACGTTACCACTCACAAAAATTAAAACATTGCACGTTTTCACGTGATGCTTTTTTAAAACAAAAAATACCGCACCTATTACATAATGCCGCATTACATAACATTGACAAACAAAATCTTTTAATGGATCTCACGGGCTTTTGTCGTTCATATTTACTCAGTAATCAAAAAATTTTTGCTCATTATGACAATAAAATGTAGAATTTATAATCAAAGTAGCTGTTATTTTCAACTTTTTAATCAAATTACGATTGCTTGTTATCAAAACAATTTTTCGAAGCCAATTATTTTATCTGCTTTCATTTTTTAGATTTCCCTATTGTTTTAATTCTCATTGAACTCATTTTTGCTTTCTAATAAATTTCCTATTCAGATAATCTTTTCAGTATGAGCTAGCTGCAAAAAAACAATACAATTTTTCCTTCCGGTAACAGAACAATAAAAAGGAAAATTGAAGATTCTATCATCACAGTTTGATTTTTCTTTTTTAAGCATTTTTTCTGTGGTTACAGGCATCAACGTAAAAGTACACGACATAGTTTCTAGATAAAATGAAAAGCAGATGAAGCAAGAAAACAGCAACTTCTTGACCCTCCAAAAATATATTAATCGGAAATTTGGATTCAGTATCAAAGGAGGAGAAAACAGTAAAAACAGAAATTAGAAACACTTGAAAATCTTTCGCAACAATGTCGAAGCTGAAATTACTCTTCACAAGTTTTTGACGCTGGCCGTCTGGGAAATGTAGTTCATTATTTGAAAATTATTTGAGCTTAATTAGAAAATAATTAACTTTTAACTTAAGAAGAAAAATTAAAAATACCAAACACATCTTGATGTATCATCTACCAAAACGCTGTGTATCACCATAAAGTGTTGCTAGAGTTTTCTTTATAAGTTTTTTGGTTTGTTAACCCAGTTTTTATTTAAAAAAATGTTTTTTTACAAAAAATTATTGTCGAAATTTTTTTCGATGCAACATGCGTTGAAAATGTGTTTTATTTAGTTCATGGTTATAGAAGAAAGCAGTTTTTCGTTTTGTTAAATTGTGCCCATTTTAAAAAAAAACATTGTTAGGTCCATCGTTTCTGTTCTCAGGCAATCAGATTGATCGGCTTCTCAAAAAGTGCAAAAGTTTCGATTGTTCCTGAAATTCTACATCATATTTTCTCAACATATTCTACAGAGTTTGTATGAAGTCCTTACAATAGAACTTCATCTTTTAGTACAACAAAAAGAAAAACAACATCGGAATAATTTTTCTTGAGCAGTGTTTAATTGGGAAACAAAATATACTCATAAACATTTATTTTGACACTTCCGAACATTTTGTGGGGATATCTAAATGCAGCCAGACATTTAAACCATATTTATTTGAAGAAAGTCATCAATATACAGTTTTTTTCACAACTTTTTTTAGCCATCGAAAGAACAAGTGAATAATAAAGCTATCACTTCCTAAGAAGCAACAGAGGAACTTTTTGTTCGTGCTTGCGTTCCCGTGTATTAAATAACTTATTCACAAAATGTTTTTAAAAAATTAATCTAATTAATTGGATCCAATCAATCCATTTATACGGCAAATACTCAACAAAAAATTGCTCTGCCAAATTTTTTCAAAATGTGTGAAACTAATTTACCATTACTTTTCATATTGTTTTTATTACATGACGTTACCACTCACAAAAATAAAACATTGCACGTTTTCACGTGATGCTTTTTTAAAACAAAAAATACCGCACCTATTACATAATGCCGCATTACGTAAAATTGGCAAACAAAATCTTTTATTGGACCTCACGGGTTTTTGTCATTCATATTTACTCAGTAATCAAAAAATTTTTGCTCACTATGACAATAAAATATAGAATTCATAATCAAATTAGCTGCTACTTTCAACTTTTTAATCAAATTACGTTTGCTTGTTGTCAAAACAATTTTTCGAAGACAATTTTATTTATTTGCTTTCATTTTTTAGATTTCCTTATTGATTTATTTCTCATTGAACTCATTTTTGCTTTCTAATAAATTTCCTATTCAGATAATCCTTTCAGTATCAGCTAGCTGCAAAAAAACAATACAATTTTTCCTTCCGGTAACCAAAGAATAAGAAAGGAAAATTGAAGATTCTGTCATCACAGTTTGATATTTCTCTTTTTTAAGCATTTTTTCTGTGGTTACAGGCATCAACGTAAAAGTACACGACATAATTTCTAGATCAAATGAAAAGCAGATGAAGGAAGAAAACAGCAACTTCTTGACCCTCCAAAAATATATTAATCGGAAATTTGGATTCAGTATCAAAGGAGGAGAAAACAGTAAAAAAACAAATTAGAAACACTTGAAAATCTTTCGCAACAATGTCCAAGTTGAAATTACTCTTCACAAGTTTTTGACGCTGGCCCTCTGGGAAATGTAGTTCATTATTTGAAAATGATTTGAGCTTAATTAGAAAATAATTAACTTTTAACTTAAGGTGGAGAAAAATTTAAATTTACCAAACACATCTTGATGTATCATTTACCAAAACGCTGTGTATCACCATAAAGTGTTGCTAGAGTTTTTTTAATAAGTTTTTTGGTTTGTTAACCCAGTTTTTATAAAAAAATGTTTTTTTTTACATAAAATTATTGTCAAAATTTTTTTCGAAGCAACATGCGTTGAAAATGTGTTTTATTTAGTTCATGGTTATAGAAGAAAGCAGTTTTTCGTTTTGTTAAATTGTGTCCGTTTCAAAAAAACATTGTTAGGGCAATCGTTTCTGTTCTCAAGCAATCAGATTGATCGGCTTCTCAAAAAGTGCAAAAGTTTCGATTGTTCCTGAAGTTCTACATCATATTTTCTCAACATATTCTACAGAGTTTGAATGAAGTCCTTACAATAGAACTTCATCTTTTAGTACAACAAAATGAAAAACAACATCGAAATAATTTTTCTTGAGCAGTGTTTAATTGAGAAACAAAATATACTCATAAACCTTTATTTTGACACTTCCGAACATTTTGTGGGGATATCTAATTGCAGCGAGACATTTAAACCATATTTATTTGAAGAAAGTCATCAATACACAGTTTTTTTCACAACTTTTTTTAGCTATCGAAAGAACAAGTGAATAATAAAGCTATCACTTCCTAAGAGGCAACAGAGGAAATTTTTGTTCGTGCTTGCGTTCCCGTATATTAAATAAATTATTCACAAAATGATTGAAAAAAAATTAATCTAATTAATTGAAACCAATCAATCCATTTATACGGCAAATACTCAACAAAAAGTTGCTCTGCCAAATTTTTTCAAAATGTGTGAAACTAATTTACCATTACTTTTCATATTGTTTTTATTACATGACGTTACCACTCACAAAAATAAAACATTGCACGTTTTCACGTGATGCTTTTTTAAAACAAAAAATACCGCACCTATTACATAATGCCGCATTACGTAAAATTGGCAAACAAAATCTTTTATTGGACCTCACGGGTTTTTGTCATTCATATTTACTCAGTAATCAAAAAATTTTTGCTCACTATGACAATAAAATATAGAATTCATAATCAAATTAGCTGCTACTTTCAACTTTTTAATCAAATTACGTTTGCTTGTTGTCAAAACAATTTTTCGAAGACAATTTTTTTATCTGCTTTCATTTTTTAGATTTCCCTATTGATGTATTTCTCATTGAACTCATTTTTGCTTTCTAATAAATTTCCTATTCAGATAATCCTTTCAGTATCAGCTAGCTGCAAAAAAAACAATACAATTTTTCCTTCCGAAAACAGAAGAATAAGAAAGGAAAATTGAAGATTCTATCATCACAGTTTGATTTTTCTCTTTTAACCATTTTTTCTGTGGTTACAGGCATCAACGTAAAAGTACACGACATAATGTCTAGATCAAATGAAAAGCAGATGAAGCAAGAAAACAGCAACTTCTTGACCCTTCAAAAATATATTAATCGGAAATTTGGATTCAGTATCAAAGGAGGAGAAAACAGTACAAACACAAATTAGAAACACTTGAAAATCTTTCGTAACAATGTCGAAGTTGAAATTACTCTTCACAAGTTTTTGACGCTGGCCGTCTGGGAAAAGTAGTTCATTATTTGAAAATTATTTGAGCTTAATTAGAAAATAATTCTCTTTTAACTTACGGTGAAAAAAAATTTAAATTTACCAAACACATCTTGGTGTATCATCTACCAAAACGTTGTGTATCACCATAAAGTGTTGCTAGAGTGTTTTGTTAACCCAGTTTTTATTTAAAAAAATGTTTTTTTACATAAAATTAATGTCGAAATTTTTTTCAAAGCAATATGCGTTGAAAATGTGTTTTATTTAGTTCATGGTTATAGAAGAAAGCAGTTTTTAGTTTTGTTAAATTGTGCCCGTTTTAAAAAAACGTTGTTAGGGCCATCGTTTCTGTTCTCAAGCAATCAGATTGATCGGCTTCTCAAAAATTGCAAAAGTTTCGATTGTTCCTGAAATTCTACCTCATATTTTCTCAACATATTCTACAGAGTTTGAATGAAGTCCTTACAATAGAACTTCATCTTTTAGTACAACAAAAAGAAAAACAACATCGGAATAAATTTTCTTGATCAGTGTTTAGTTGAGAAACAAAATATACTCATAAACATTTATTTTGACACTTCCGAACATTTTGTGGGGATATCTAAATGCAGCCAGACATTAAAACCAAATTTATTTGAAGAAAGTCATCAATACACAATTTTTTTCACAACTTTTTTTAGCTATCGAAAGAACAAGTGAATAATAAAACTATCACTTCCTAAGAGGCAACAGAGGAACTTATTGTTCGTACTTGCGTTCCCGTATATTAAATAACTTATTCCCAAAATGTTTAAAAAAATTGTTCTAATTAATTGAAACCAATCAATCCATTCATAGGGCAAAAACTCAACAAAAAATTGCTCTGCCAAATTCTTTCAAAAAGTGTGAAACTAATTTTCCTTTACTTTTCATATTGTTTTAATTACATGACGTTACCAGTCACAAAAATTAAAACCTAGCACGTTTTCAAGTGATGCTTTTTTTATACAAAAAATAACGCACCTATTACATAATGCCGCATTACGTAACATTGGCAAACAAAATCTTTCATTGGATCTCACGGGTTTTTGTCATTCATATTTGCTCAGTAATCAAAAAGTTTTTGCTCACTAAGTCAATAAAATATAGAAATTATAATCAAAATAGCTGTTACTTTCAACTTTTTAATCAGATTACGTTTGCTTGTTATAACAACAATTTTTCGAAGCCAATTTTTTAAATCTGCTTTCATTTTTTAGATTTCCCTATTGATCTATTTCTCTTTTAACTCATTTTTCCTTTCTAATAAATTTCCTATTCAAATATTCCGTTCAGTATCAGCTACCTGCAAAAAAACAATACAATTTTTCCTTCCGGTAACAGAACAATAAGAAGGGAAAATTGAAGATTCTATCATCACAGTTTGATTTTTCTCTTTTCAGCATTTTTTCTGTGGTTACAGGCATCAACGTAAAAGTACACGACATAATTTCTAGATCAAATGAAAATCAGATGAGGCAAGAAAGCAGCAACTTCTTGACCCTCCAAAAATATAAAAAATAATCGGAATTTTGGATTCAGTATCAAAGGAGGAGAAAACAGTAAAAACACAAATTAGAAACACTTGAAAGTCTTTCGCAACAATGTCAAAGCTGAAATCACTCTTCACAAGTTTTTGACGCTGGCCGTCTGGGAAAAGTAGTTCATTATTTATAAATTTTCTGAGCTTAATTAGAAAGCAATTAACTTTGAACCCACAGTAAACACAGCAACACTAAACACTGACAAAATTGTGTTCGAACTCAAAATTCGATAACTTCTGTGAAGTTAGTGGTTAAAAATTGTGAGTGCTCTATTAAAACCTTTTTAATGTTATTTTACAATCCATTAGTTCAGAAAAACATATCTTTATCGAACAAAAATGAGAACTCAGAAGACACTAATCGGAGTGTCCGAAAAAAGTTTTGCAGTTCGGGAAAATCATTGAGGGAAAAAATCTTTTGAATTAAATATTTCACGAAACCTCAGAATAAGTGCAGAATTAGACAAAAAAAATAGTTAACATATTATTGGAAACAAAAAGGAAGATCTATATCTTGGCTGTTTTTCGAAGTTTTGACAAAAAAAGAACTATAGAAAAATAACCGAGAAGAAGCCTTTAGTGTTTTATTTCGTTTTGTTGTTCAATATTAATAAAACTACTGAACGGCTCAGAAAATTTTCATGTACATTCAATAGTTCACGTCTCCACAGGATATCTCAGGGGAAGTTTGAATACTTAGCCGAGAGGTTGTTTCATTTTTGTTGCCTTTTTATTGAAAAGGAACTTCTGTTCCTTGAGACACATCAAATCTAACATTTTGTGTTTCTTGAATTTTTTCTAATAATACTAACTTAAGCAAAAATTAAAACTCTTCGTGAATAGTTAAATACCTTTTGGTGAAATTTAACAGTAAATAGTTGCACGCCAATGACAGCTCACTCAAACAACACAGCTGATTTTTATTTAATGATATTAATCAGAAACAATTTCTTTGGACATTTTGTGGACTGTTTTGCTTCATATTAAGTTTTTGTTATTACTGCAAAGTTCGGTTTTTTTGTTATTTCCGCTTTTTTCTTTTGTTAATCTTACTTTCGACAGAGGTTGTGACCACCCAACATTTTTTTCTGCTTTTGTTTCAACTGCCGTCGGTTAAGTGCTTCCTAAACGCAATTCTTGAACGAAATCATATCTTACAACGTACTCGATTTGATATATCCCAATGGTCCCTTTAGATCTTAAAACTGAAAAACAATATGGCACAAGTAAAAACGTCTCATTTTTTGTTTGATTTCAATTCCTTTTTTTATAACATTTTAAATTTTCTTTAAAAAAATTACAATACAATGATGTAATTAGCAGCAAAAAAACTTCCAGTGCGCTCACTTTCAATTAATTGAAAATCTTCCCATTGAGTGCATAATTTTTTACTTTAACTCATCGGAAATCTTAGTTAACGAAATGTAAATGCTGTGTATATCTAACGACTGTTTCGCAGAAAAAGAACTATCCATGATGCAGAGCTGCTTACAAATCTTTAGTTTAGATCGCGAAGAAGTATAAAACTGTTTGACACATTGGGAAGATAAAGCTTTTGACTGATTTGAGTTTTTGTAATTTTTTTCATTTTAAAAAAGTTGTGACAAAGAGACGTGCTTGTTTTTGTGTTTTGAAGCATAAAAGCACTAAATTATTGTACTCTGAAGCTTTTTCGTTATCTAGATAAGTTTGAAACAGTTTTCACTGCAAGGTCCTCAGCAGCTCACCCGATCGTATGTGAGTGTTTCAAAAATTTGCAATACCTAAAACATGAAAAAGGAAGAAATTAATTTTCAGTGAGAACTACAAACGCCAACAGATAAAAAACAAAACTCAAGAAGGCTTTGGTGGTTTGAAATTGACATTTAAAGTTACATAAGTAAAAATGTTACAGACAATTTTTTGTTGCGGAATGTGAGCACAAAGCAATTTCCCGATTTCTTTTTTTGGAATAATTCTTCAAAAACGGGAAGCGAAAGCTATCTGATTCATGGCACGTTGTCCAAAAAATGCCTTTCCCGTTATCAAAAAACGACAGCAGTTTTTGAAAATGCACAATCAGTTTGCTCGTTTAGTGTTTTTAAGACAGACCTGTAAAGCCAAAACAGTAGGAGTTATGATTTTTCGAAACTTTAAAGGAGATACAAGAAAACAAGCAGTTAAAATTTTCACTATCCAAGACGTTTTCTGTTGTCAATTTGACCAAAGATTAGAAATTAAAAAAGCGTTTTTCTCAACAAAACTGAAGTACACTTTCAGTTAATTCAAATCATTTCTCAGTTTCGGTTTCGCTAGTAGTAGTGAAAATGCCTGGTTTGTAACGGGGGGGGGGGCCTGTCCCCCCCCGTTGCAATACAGGAATGGCCTTTTTTAGGTATCCTTTTCGAAAACTTGTAAAATTTCTCGAAAATTTTGTTTCTCGAGGTTGGGAAAGACTTGTATTTTTTTGAGAATTTGGTGTTGTGAGAGTGGTGGAACTTGTAAAATTTTTGGAAAAATTTTTGGTGGGGTGAATGAGTGAAACTTGTAAAATTTTTCGAAAACTTTTCGAAAATTTTTCGAAAATTTTGTTTTTCGTGGTTTGCAAAGACTTGTTATTTTTTGTGAACTTGGTGTTGTGAGAGTGTTGGAACTTGTAAAATTTTTGGAAAAAAGTTGGTGCGGTGAATGAGTGAAAATTGTAAAATTTTTCGAAAAATTTTGAAATTTTTTTGAAAATTCTGAATCCTTTTTCTAGTCTAATGAGACTAATGAAGGACTGAAAAGCGAAAGCGACTAACCTGATGGAATACTGAGGCGAAGGAAGAAAAAAGATAGTTTAAAATTGATTAGTTTCTGTTCCAATGTAAGAATTTTAATAGTTTTGCGAGTCTGAGACCGCACAAGTGGTATTAATTTTATGGGTTTTATTGACCATATGTTTGAATTAACAAGCAAGTGCGAAGTATTGAAATTGGAATTTGTTGAATTTCAAGCCTGGAGAGAAGTTTCAAGTAGAGTTTCGAACTGAAAATTGCGCATGAGAATGAATGGGGGACAAAATATCGTGAAAATTGGCTGAAAAATTGAGGAAGTTTGGGTCTAAAATTTGTCTGAAAATCGGCTAAAAAAGTGATTTTATCGCTTCATTACTGTGTCGGGAAGTGCTTGATATGGGGGTTAATTGAATTTTGGTAAAATTACGGGTTGAAAAAAAGTTTGGGTGGAGCGCTTAAGGTGTATTTTTGAAGCCATTTTGAGTCAAAAACAGACAAAATTTTGAAAAAAAAGTGCAAAAATCGCTGTTTTTTGGTAGTAAAAATTTAAAAAAAATTGTTTTTTCGCCTGTTAAAATATGATACGAGAAATACTGTCAAGGAATCGGGTTTATCTTAAATATTATTTAGTGATAACTTGTAACTACATTTTTTGTATTTTTTGATTAAAAAAGGCCAAAAATGAGCAAAAATTGTTAATTTTTGAGGTAAGAATGTAGAATAAAATGTTCTAGGCTAGTTATGGGCAACAAGGGAGAGGGCAACAAAGTTTTATAAGGTGAAAGCTTGCTCGAACATTTAATATAGAGTAATTGGGTGTTGTTTGCATGTTATTTTTCGTTAAATTTTTGTTATTTTTCGGCGTTTTTTGACAAAAAAGTGAAAAAAGTGATGTTTCTTGGGCGATCAATGTAGAATAAAGTAATGGTTCTTAGTTGAAACGCAATTTGCAATGAAATTTTGTCATTTAATAGCTTGGTGAAACAATTGATAGTGATTATTTGGGTGCTGAATATATGTTTTATTGTTACTTTTTATGTTTTCTTTTAGTTAAAACTATCACTACTTTGCGAACCAAATGTTATGAAAGAACAGTCGGCTAAAATAGCTGATGTCCAATTGTACAGTTTTCAGTGTGCAAGGTCATTTTAATTATTTGCGCTGTAATTGTGGATAAAAAGTGTGAAAGATTAAGAACAAAAAGGACATGATTTGGACAATTTTGCCGGCGATTAACACATTTATGTATCTATGAAGACTTTTTTGAAGTGTTCATGTATGACTTCACTACATGGTAGACAAAACTTGGGTGTGGCAACCATAAAACTAGGCTGAGTTTGAGTTTGAGTTCTATTTTTAGCTTATCTGTGCAATCGACCTTGTAAAGCCAAAGTGAGGAAAAGTGGTCTTAAATAGTTTTTTGGTAGTTCATTTTCTTTAGGATACCATTGAAAGCAAACCGTGTTTCCTAAATTTCTCTAACTGAGTGTTGATACCATTAAAAGCGTATTTCTTGTCCACAACGGAAACAAAGTTATGACTGAAAAACTTTCCTTTAACGACAAGAGTGGCTTTTACCACGAAATTTCGTGCTCTAGCAAACGAATTGTTGTTGCTTCAGTGAAAACAAAAGAAACAACGGGAACTCTACGAGTCTTCAAAAAAGATTCCGAGGAAATTCGTTTTAACCAAAGAATAACTCTGTCAGCTGCTGAATTCGATCTTCTCGGCCAGAAAATAAAAACGATTCAAGATCTATCGTCTCGAGGAACTGCAAAGAAAAATAAACGAAGGCAGCGAACTGGTTGTGAAAGTGATCTCGAAGAACGACCCCAGTACGAAGATGGAAGAGCAAAAAAATCACGACAAAAAATTACAAATAAAGCAAGTGAAAGTGACAAAGAAAATTAATTAGCAAAATGGCAATGGTTGAGCGCACGCCGGAATATTTTCCTCAGTTTGTCAAACAATATCGTTACTTTATATGTCAAAAGGAGCCTATATTTGACCATAGAGTAACAAAGAACTTTGCCTACAGCTTGCATTTGAATGACGATTTTTGTAAAGTACCTGGATTTCATTATCATGTTATTGCCTCCAATGATCAACTTCCTGATTCTTTCAAGTCTTCAGCATCCAAACCATTCATTATACCTTGTCTCTTCACCTGTTTCAAACTACTTATTAAAACTAATTTGACAAATACAGTTTTTTGTGCAGAAATAATGAAGAAAATTGACGAAGTGGTGAACTACAACGAGCATCACCAATTGAATTTGCAAACTGTAAGCGAAAACTACCTAACGTTGATTGTGTTTTTACTAATAGTGTTCAAACTCAAACTGACTTTTTGCCTAATTGTACGATTGATAGATTCTATAGTATTTATAATGGTGGTCTATACGGTGACCTTTCCAAAATACTTGATATATTAAATAGTGGCTATGGTTGTTTGCATGTTGACATTAGTTTCATTTTGATAAATTTTAATATGGAATCGAAATCTTCTAATTAATAATTGTGTTCTCTGTTGTCTTTGAGGAAAGAATTGAGCAAAAAAACGTTAATTAAAAAATGTTAGAGCATATGATTAGCAAAGCGTAGCAAATCCTTATCGTTCATATTCAACAATAAAGGATATTCGTAACCAAACATCACATGCGCAAAATAAATGCAAAAAAGTCCACAGAGTTTTGAATTTTGACTCTGAACTGGCTTAAGTTTGAGTACTTGAGTTACTTCATTGTAAAACTGTACCAGACGGGAATACAATATTTGGTAGTTTTGTATCGGGATTCCAAGCGGGTCAGCCAAATAAACTTTGTTTTCATGAAACAAAATAACCATCCAATGACTTCCTTCATATTGCGCTGGTGAAGCGTTAACTTTTACAAAGCCTTCTCTTGTTAGTTTTGGGAAACTGTCCGCTGCAAAAACTCCGTAAAAACAATATTTTAAATGAATACATTTTCCCAACAAATAGCGTATTTCATCACTATCCATTGGTGGGGTAGGTGATAATTGAGTTTTTTGTCACCTTTCGTTCCGAATTAACGTAAAACGTTGAACTTCTTTCGCCCAGAAATAAAATTTCTACGTTGGCCGCCAATGCTCCGTCAAAGGTAAGTTGAACCGAAATTGAGCAATTTGTAAGTTCTGGATGAATGAAATCATGAGACGCCTCTTGCGTTGAAGTTAAATCAGAGGCTAGAATAAAATGATTGGGATAATTGTCCAGAGTTATGCCATGCCCACTTTTGTCAAGAAAATCCAAGGCTTCCAGAGTATTGAAGTAAACGCGGTGGTTAAAAGTTGTTGAGACCGGAGTTCCAACAATAGGTTGACCATTTCTATAAACAACAATTTGGCTCAAATTGAATTTCTGGTAGTGAAAAGGGTTAGTGCGATTAGTTTTCAGGTATGCTTGATTTGTTGCCATTGCAATGATCATACGTCGTACAGGTTCTTTCGAGAAATATCCTCATGGCTCCAACTTCTTATTCCAGTTGTAGCTAAAAACGTTCGTGGCACTACTTCTGTATAGCGATACACGGCAGGTGTTTTTAGTAGAGTTTTTTCAATTGCCGCCAAAACCTGATCCGCTATTGTCATTTTTCTGACGTAGAGATTAGCTTCAATTATTGTAACTTTGTAATGGTTGTGTGACTCTGAAATTACAGCAAACTCATTTGTAGACCTTCTAAAAGAAAATCGCAGAGTAACATCACTAAGCAGGTGTTTATCACAAGTTAAAATATCACTCGCCGGCTTACCAAAAAAATAGTTTTCCTGGGAATTAGCAACAAGAGCTTTTCTGGCCACTACGTCGTCCGCGCGACCGTCAGTGCCATCAATTTTAGCTGGCTCATCCTCGTAATAATATCCCTGACAAGCTAGCCATGTGTTTTTTGCAGTTGTTCCCGATGAAAATTCCGTTTCAATGAATGCTTTGTGTGCCTAATTTCCGTTTGTGTTGGAAATTTTAACACCGTTAGCAGATACAGTGCAATCTGAAAATAAAGAATGTAATGCGTTCTTGCTAAAGTATGGCGCGTCTGTATTTGTAGCATCAGTTCCTGTCCTTAAATCGCCGTCATTGTTTCGGGAGAATTTGCATTTAATTTCAAGGAGAAATTTTTGTAAATCTATGAAATTGTTCCTATCACCCAAAACTTCAAACTCAAGCATTGGACCGTCCGGGGAATATGATGGTCCAATTTTTTGAGTAAAAGCATTGTCAAAAGTAATAAGCAGAGGCTGTTTTTCAAATAAATCAAGTGTGGTGTGTGTTGACTCTGCGGGCAGTAAATTAGTAATCATTTTGAACTGTAGAAAAGAAATTTGACCGACTTCTCGTCAAAGGCTTCTTCTTACGAATGCCTTATTTTGGCTTTTCACCGTTGGTTTTTAATTTACGCATTCTTCCTGTCTTTGATCCGACCACTTGTTCTCTTACAGTCTTTTGCACAGTCGATTTTATTGCTTGTTTTGGAGACTTTTTCTTTGTAACAACCTCTACCAACTCAGGAGCTGCTTGAACAATTAATTCACGTCCAATTTTTTTGGCTACAGGCCAAAGAAACTTTCTTGCAATCGGCAAAGCGGCTCTGCCAATACCTGCTGCTAAAGCCCCAAAACCACTTCCTCGTTGGCGATAGTGTCCTGAAAAGTATGGTGATACCGACTGCTGTTGATAGTAGGCTTCCATTTAGTCGATTTTTTAAAAACTTAATGTCAAAATAACTTTTCCTGTTCCAGTGAATGAAACTAATTGTCCGGTTTCTGTCCGCAATTGAATTTCAATCGACTGAAAATTTTTTGATAACTTTTTGTGTTCCAAGTCGCTGAAGACAATTCTGTGTGTTGGCTCTATTTCGCAGGGGCTACCGTCTTTCAGGCGTTGTTTTGAATCAATGACTCGAATAAGAGGAGCTTTAGTATCATCTACGTATTGATACTCAATTATGTTAACTTAAATAAAAAAATCAGTTGCTTCCCTGCAGACAAATCAAAAGGATAATCACCAACAAAAGTTTTTTCTTCACCTTCTGTCATGGTCAGAATTTCAAAACTCTCCAACATCTTGTATCCAATATGATAACCAGACCCATCATGAATACCGTTGAAACCTAGGATGCTTGGAATTTCGTTATCCGGAAAAGTAATTCTTTCGTTTTTACCAAAAAAAAGGAACAAAACTCCATTGATTTTGTTAAATTGAAAGTCAAAATGAGGCAATCCGGTAGCTGTTTTTCAGGATCTCAAAAGATAGTCAAGGTTTTCATAGGAACCAATTCCAATGATAGCTCGTTCTCCTCCGTATGGTCTTGAGACAGCATCAAATGGAATACTTTTCTCATAAAACTTAAGGCCTTCAGAGGAAAATATCTTCAAATCACTTTTGTTCACTTGATTTATTTTTGCTGGGAAGATAATTTCACTTAGAGCAACTCGCCAATCCCCTTCCAAATTAATTTCTTCATTGAAATAGTTTTTGAAAGAAGAAAGGTGTTTTGAGGAAAAATATTCATAGACGCTGATGAAACTAAGTGAACGGTGAATTCATTCATGTTTTCTTATTTCACTACTGTTGTCTCTAACTTTGACCAACTCTAATTCATAAAATTTTCCTTTGACTGGCTCTTGAGATGCGTCAATGAGACTATAAGTAGGGGGATTTGTTGTATGTATGTCGTAAATCTCAAAAACCTCAAAAACCTCGTCGTAAATCTCAAAAAACCTCAAAAGGAAGATCCGCTTTTGATATTCGCACAAAGTCCCCAACGTAAAACTTTGGTCGGCGAACTAGTTTTGCTGAATTATTAAAAATTAATGATATCAAGTAAGGAACGTCTTTCTTTGTCACTTTATTTGGCGCCAAGTTCGTTACTCTGTTGACTCTAGAGTTAAGGGTTTGTACAAAGCTCTGCAATTGATTAATATACGAGTGTGTCCATTTGTCCTCTAAATACTTGTATATCAAATTTTTGAGCGAACGTATATTTCTTTCCGCAAATGCTGAATTTTTCTCGCTGAAAGTTTTATAAACTTCAATATCAGTTTTCTGACAAAGAGTGCTGAATGAGCCCTTAAATTCTGTTCAAGCATCTACCCACACTTTTTTAGGTCGCTTGTTCTTTATCATTTTCTTAAACGCATCTGCTGTAATTGTGGCGTACTTTGATTTTAAGGGTTCAACTCGTAGATAACGTGAGAGACAGTCCACCGCAACCAACAAATATTTTACATCTTTGTTCTTTTTTGCTAATTTATCCACATAAGCCAAGTCTAGCGACCAAATCTCGTTTATGTCATAAGCAATAACTTTTAGTGTTGGAAATTTTTTTCTATATTTCTTATGCTTTGTGTGGGTATTTTTACCCTCTAGAAACAATTTCACTTTACTTGGTTTCAATTTTCGGCTTTTTTGTAAATTTTTTACGCTTCCGTATGCTTCGGGGCCTTTCGTATATTTTAGCTCAAGCAATTTTTTCTCATTCGTCGAAAGACTCCCAGTCCTTCTCCTCTTGCTGAGTTCTGTCTTCCTTTGAGGTTTCGAAACCAGTTCCGGCTTCTGAGGATTCCTCTGTAAGTAATTGGCTGGTTTCTTTGTGCTTGATTCTTTTTGGCGCAAAAGTTTTCTTTTTCTTTTTTGTTTGGTAACTCTTTGAGTTCTTTTCCGGATCGCAATTTTAGCATTACTGTTGATCATCAAGTCTTCTTTAATGTTTAAAGCCTCTAAAATTTTGAAATAATCTGAATTATTTATTTTTTTAGTTGGTTGCTGCAAATCATAGAGAAAAATGGGGACATTTATTCCTGTCGCGGTTCCGTCAACAAAGAAGTTTTCATTTTCGTCGATAACAAATTTTTTTGATTCTTTAATGAGGTTACTATTTTTTACGTCCTGGTAAATTTTGCTGGCGCTATCATGTTGAGATTTTGAAGAATTTTGTCTGCATGTACTTTTGACAACTCAGTAGGATCAGTTGTTTCCCTTGTATCCAAAATTTCTTGGTTCTCTTTTTCAGTGTTTTCATTTGGTTGCCTACGGTTCGAAAATTGAGCACCTCTATGCTGAACTCTGGGATCATTTAGAATTTGTGAGGAATATGGTTGCTCCTTCATAAACTGATTTTTGGGAATCAAAATAAACTCTTCAGCAGTTGACATTGCTTAACTCAAATGGATGAAACAAAATTTAATAATGAGTTGAATCAGTTCGAAACCGGTTTTTGTTAGTAAAAGTGCTCGCCGTTTATCCATTGATGACTTTTTTTTGAGAACGCCTTCAAATATGTGTCTGTAATTTTCTAAGTCTCTTACTTTCACTCTAACATGTCCCAGTAAAACATTGTGAAGACATTCACACAAAACCAGTATAGCATCGTTATCACAACTACGCTAATATTTCTTTAACTGTTTTGGCTGCAAATGCACCATTTGCTTCAGTATAGATAATTTTTTCTCTTTCATTGTTTAGAGGAGTTGTTTCTGCTTTATCAGATGGAAGATAGAAAATTGATGGACCTGGCTCAGTAATATTTGAACAGTATCGTAAACAATCAGAAGTTTTTGGATCAAGATCGAAAAGCAAATGCCCAAACGGTTCTTTCGTTGCCAATTGATAGCAGTGTTTTAAAAATTTAACGACGTTCAAATGTTTACCTAAAAATTCGACTTGTAGAATATCACGGGCTGATTTGAACAAAGTGATGTGTGTCGTGTTCAAGTCTATTGTACGAGACCACTTGATCTGTTGGTAAAGGTTGTGCTTGATATAAATAACATTAATGTTTTGTGACGCCCTGCAGTGGCCAATTTAACAAATTCTTTGTCATTGTAAATTTCTTCGCACAAGTCGTCTATTATCAGAAGACAGTTTGCAAGGCTATTCAAAAATTCGAAATTGGCGTACTTTTTAAACGTAACACCGAGTGTTTTCTCCATTTTGATGTATATTTGTTGCTTTTCTCTATATAAAAAAATAATGTTGTTAAATTTTGGATAAAATGTGTTTCCAATCAACATTTTGAAAATTAACTCTGTTTTGCCACAACCTGAAGGCCCTACAACGGCCATGAAGACCCTATCTTGCGTAGATATAATTTTATTCATAGTCTTGGATTTGGTAAAATGTATCCAACTAAACTTGACAATATTGGTATCCAAACTGAAGTTTCTTCACAATTTGGTTTTTAAATGGTTAATTTAACAATACAAAGTGATATCAGCAGTAACATAACAAACATTTGAACGAAAAATACAACTTCTGACCGTGGCAACGTTGTTTGGTTACAAAATTTCCATGAAGATTTGCTGCTACTTTCTTTTTCAAAAAAACTTTCTTCAACAACAGCGTCAACTTGTTCAACTGTTACTCCCTCCATCTCGAGACAAAATAATTTTTTTTTAAAATTTATTGAGAAAAATTCACTCTACATAAAACAATTCATAGCAATTGAACTCAGTTAGAGAGACTTTCATATGAACCATAAAGCAATCAGGGAGTCTCTCAGTTTTGTCATAATGAACAATTTTGTGTACTCTTTCTTCCCTCACCAGGTGTTGAATCTCCTTTGGCAGTGAAGGATCGTTCTTGTCTATTTCTTCACCAACCGGGTGCTTCGACATCAGTAAGAGTCTCTGAAGACATACTCTGGTTTGAGTTTCTGACATTTTGTTTTCTCCACTGAAGAAAAGGTTCAATATAATATACTAAATGAGTAAATGAGCGAATTTCGTCCTCAGTCAGCAACAATTTAACTTTTCTCTGTAAAAACTGGTTTCCGGTTTTTATGGTTTCGTCTTTGGAAATTGAAAGACTCAGATTCCCGTCCCCCGTAATCAAGGCGCAAATTGTTGAACTCGGTGACAAGGGTGCTTCCACTTTCGTCATTTCCCCTCTCATATATTTGTTAACCAGTTGAAATAGAAAATGGCTTTTTCTTTTGCACAATGTTTGTTGAAAATGTTTTTGCCCTTTGAATGATTTTGACAGTTTTTTTGTAAAATGGTTCACGGATATCGAAGGACACGTTGGTGAATTCAGATCAATGATAGAGCACTCAAGCAAATCTGACGAAAATTTTACTTTTTCCTCTCCCTTAGCATAGAATTTTGCACCCGGATTCCTCAAGCGAACGCTTTGACATATTTGAGTGAGATAAATATAGGGATAGTTTCCTGTGTCCCACTCAAGGCCGTGCAAATTTCTAGTCAACCAACTGAAAGATTGTTTTTGTTGAGTTGTTAAATCGCTATAACTTGTTGGAGGTAAAAATGACACGCAGTCGAGATAGTCCTCGGTGCAAACAACAAGTTCTTTAACAATAAATTTTTCTTTTCTGTGACGGAACCCTTCAACGTCTAACACAACTGTTTTGCTGCTCAGCATTCCAATAAATGAAAAATTGACGGATGAAAAACCTTTATATATAAGCAA
The DNA here is from genome assembly GCF_964194025.1 of Convolutriloba macropyga. Classification (NCBI taxonomy): domain Eukaryota; kingdom Metazoa; phylum Xenacoelomorpha; order Acoela; family Convolutidae; genus Convolutriloba; species Convolutriloba macropyga. The sequence continues at coordinate 21,870,558 of NC_134470.1, forward strand.
AACAATATTCCCGACAAATGGCCACTAAAGCAGTTGCTGCTTTTCCACGGAAGCATATAAGAGTAACCAGGTCCTTGGTTATATATTTCGTATATGAAACCACCTGCGTCGTGTAAAATAGCGTGCAATCGTAAAACTTTTGAGATTTTTAGGTATTTTTCTACTGAAGAATTATCTGTGCAAATAATGCCACCGTAGGGCCTCAATTTTAGCGCTATATCAAAATCAAAAACTTCTATTTCACTAAAGTATTCACTTGTAGCCAGAAAATAATTTAACTTTACACTGTTGTTTGGGTATATTGATGAAACCGATAAATAACTTTCGTGAATTTTGTTCAAACTGTTTCTGCTTACATTTGGTTTTTCAAGACGCATAACTTCTTTTCGCTAGTCCGGCTCTGCATTAAAATGATTGGAAATAAACAGAAAATGGAATTTTGATCAATGTGTTGGGAAAAAAGTTTATTAACGACAGACAAAAGGGGATTTGATTTATTAATCACATACTTAACCTTGATCATACAAAAGCAAATTCCTTTGAAATTGTTTCAAGATAAGGAAGCAATAAAAGAATTTTCCTAGCATATGCGGGTGTTAGTTTGTATGTATTCTCATAAATAGTTTATACAATACACTAGTAACCACACATAGACACAGACACATACACATACACACAAAATGTACACATATAATGTTAACAATACAATGTACTGTTGATTACCATTGATATGAAAGTATTAAATACGTTCTAGCGGTATGCAGGCACAAAAGGTAGCGTAAAACCAAATAGGTCAAGTTTTGTTCCAAAGCTTAATAAAACCGGGAGTTTAACAAAACTTCGTTAATGGTATATTGAAGTGATTTCGTCCTATCTAAAAATGGAATTCATTGCGAGAACACATGTTAAAACCCAGACATTAACAAACCCTAAAGCCTTATATATCTTTTGATCTGCATAGCGTTCCCCATATCAACGCTGTTTGGTATTTGAACAACATACTGCTTTGATTAATTGCTCTAGATTAGAAAGTATTAAAATTAGGTGTGTACATGCAACATAGCTAACACGGAGAGATTAGAAAGGTTAAACGGAATAGTATACTAAGGTTCACTTAAAATACAAGGATTTGAGTGTAATGATTTTGTGTGCAATAGCTACCTGAGTAACCTTTCACAACAAAAACCGAAGGAATTCATTGATCACGCCTTAGTTCAATATTATAACTGAACTCTTCATTTCCTATTTTTCGCTTCAACTTTCATTTGCTCAAATCAAAATTTTGTTTAACAGAACTGTTCCTGGATTTTGACAATAGATTCCTATTGCTCAATTAGATTACCAAAATTCTACCATAACCAAAGAGATTTTTTCTAATGTCTCCTCTAGCCATCATTCTAAAGGCGGAATCGACGCCTGACAGCCGAACAATTGCTTACGAGACTTACAGAAAGCAAACTGTTATCATTGTACAGCAGGACTATCAGTTAGATGAGTGGGTTACAGTAAATCACATGGCTGTGCCCATTGTGATTTCTGATTTTATTCAGTCAATTCGATTTGAGAAAGGCCTTATGAAAGGAGCTAAATACTTGTTGGATTTTGTAACTTCTTATGTCAGAGAGTTTGTATTTGACCCAGACACATTGGATGATGGACTGCGAAATTTTTTTTACGATTATGACGTTAAAGAAATCCCGCTGTATGAAAATCAAGAAGGTTACTGGAGAGATCTTGAACTGGTTGAAAGCTTTTGGAAAATGAAACCAGATATTGAGAGCCCAGAAACTTTTAGCGCACCACCAACACCTGCCATGGTTCAAGATACAATTGCCTGTACACCTGAAAACAAACCGAAAAACAAACCAGATGATGTTTCTAGCAGTGGAAGCCTTGCGACTCCACCCGTGAGCAAGTGTTTTGCACCAAAGAAGCGAAGAATCGATCTCAATTATGAAAACTAAATCAAACTTATTCCTTTGTTGATATTGTTTGATGTGTGTGTGTGACATTCTTTTGTGAAGCTGACTTGATAATATTTGACTAATTTATAATTGAACTCTCAGATCATTCAGCTTATTTCAAGTATCAAATTCTAGCAAAAAAAGCACTTCATATTATTCGTGGAAAAAGTCACTATTATCGTTAAAGGAAAGTTTTTCAGTCATAATTTTGTTTCCGTTGTGGACAAGAAATACGCTTTTAATGGTATCAACACTCAGTTAGAGAAATTTAGGAAACACGGTTTGCTTTCAATGGTATCCTAAAGAAAATGAACTACCAAAAAAACTATTTAAGACCACTTTTCCTCACTTTGGCTTTACAAGGTCGATTGCACAGATAAGCTAAAAATAGAACTCAAACTCAAACTCAGCCTAGTTTTATGGTTGCCACATCCAAGTTTTGTCTACCATGTAGTGAAGTCATACATGAACACTTCAAAGAAGTCTTCATAGATACATAAATGTGTTAATCGCCGGCAAAACTGTCCAAATCATGTCCTTTTTGTTCTTAATCTCTCACATTTTTATCCACAATTTCAGCGCAAATAATTAAAATGACCTTGCACACTGGAAACTGTACAATTGGACGTCAGCTATTTTAGCCGACTGTTCTTTCATAACATTTGGTTCGCAAAATAGTGATAGTTTTAACTAAAAAAAACATAAAAAGTAACAAAAAAACATATATTCAGCACCCAATTAATCACTATCATTTGTTTCACCAAGCTATTAAATGACAAAATTTCATTGCAAATTGCGTTTCAACTAAGAACCATTACTTTATTCTACATTGATTGCCAAAGAAACATCAATTTTTTCACTTTTTTGTCAAAAAATGCTTAAAAATAACAAAAATTTAACGAAAAGTAACATGCAAACAACACCCAATTACTCTATATTAAATGTTCGAGCAAGCTTTCAACTTATAAAACTTTGTTGCCCACTCCCTTATAACTAGCATAGAACATTTTATTCTACATTCTTACCTCAAAAATTAACAATTTTTGCTCGTTTTTGGCCTTTTTTCATCAAAAAATACAAAAAATGTAGTTACAAGTTATCACTAAATAATATTTAATTTAAACCCGATTCCTTGACAGTATTTCTCGTACCATATTTTAACAGTTTTTTAATTGTATAAAAATGCTTATTGGCGGCGAAAAAACAATTTTTTAAACTTTTTACTACCAAAAAAACAGCGATTTTTGCACTTTTTTTTCAAAATTTTGTCTGTTTTTGACTCAAAATGGCTTCAAAAATACACCTGAAGCGCTCCACCCAAACTTTTTTCAACCCGTAATTTTACCAAAATTCAATTGGCCCCCATATCAAGCACTTCCCGACACAGTAATGAAGCGATAAAATCACTTTTTTAGCCGATTTTCAGACAAATTTTAGACCCAAATTTCTTCAATTTTTCAGCCAATTTTCATGATATTTTGTCCCCCATTCATTCTCAGGCGCTTTTTTCAGTTCGAAACTCTAATTGAAAATTCTCTCCAGGCTTGAAATTCAACAAATTCCAATTTCAATACTTCGCACTTGCTTGTTAATTCAAACATATGAGCAATAAAACCCATAAAATTAATACCACTTGTGCGGTCTCAGACTCGCAAAACTATTAAAATTCTTACCTTGGAACAGAAACTTATCAATTTTAAACTATCTTTTTTCTTCCTTCGCCTCATTATTCCATCAGGTTAGTCGCTTTCGCTTTTCAGTCCTTCATTAGTCTCATTAGACTAGAAAAAGGATTCAGAATTTTCAAAAAAATTTAAAAATTTTCGAAAAACTTTACAAGTTTCACTCATTCACCGCACCAACTTTTTTCCAAAAATTTTACAAGTTCCAACACTCTCACAACATCAAGTTCACAAAAAATAACAAGTCTTTGCAAACCACGAAAAACAAAATTTTCGAAAAATTTTCGAAAAGTTTTCGAAAAATTTTACAAGTTTCACTCATTCACCCCACCAAAAATTTTTCCAAAAATTTTACAAGTTCCACCACTCTCACAACACCAATTCTCAAAAAAATTACAAGTCTTTCCCAACCTCGAGAAACAAAATTTTCGAGAAATTTTACAAGTTTTCGAAAAGGATACCTAAAAAAGGCCATGCCTGTATTGAGCTCAAATTTCGGGGGAAAATTTGATTGGGTCAAAAGAAAAGTTTTTAAGGGGAAGGGAACTAATTTTTGAGGGGCTTGAAATCAAATTCGATCATACTTGCACTCAGAAAAAAGCGGCTTACGGACGCTGAGAAAAATCAAATATCCCTTCACTGAAAATAAAACACATTATCTTTCACCTGTTAGATAAAATCATGTATACATGGATAAATTGTTGATGTTTTTCAATCGAGAATCAAGGGAATGCTGAGAAAGTGCCCAAAACCTCAATTGAAATTAGATAATGAATTACTGCTGGCGTTAGCAACGCACACCTTTGAAGATGGATAACAAATTCACTACAATTATGAAATAATTTCTGAATGGGAAAATAGACACGCTTGATCCACTTTGTTTTGTGGCTCATTAGAAATGAGAAAAAATTGCTTCGGAACCTTGGCTAAACCAACTATACTCAACCTCAAGTAGAACATTTTTTTCGGTTGCAAAAACAATTAAAAAATATTTTTTGAGTCCAAAATTCCAGAAATTGAAAAGGAAAGCAGTAACAAAGACCAGAAACACAACAACAAAAAAATATGCAAGTTTGGGAACAACAATGAAGCAAAAACAATACAAGCCATTTTTTTTATCAGAAAATAAGAAAAACAGTTTGAAGAATCCCGCCTGCTGAACATAATCTCAATTAAAGTTCATCCAAACAGTAAGAGATTTTGATTCCAAAATAGAATTATTATCCAATGCTTCCTCACGAACTTACTCACCAACTCAAAACAATGGCATCGTTCCTTAACTCTCTTTGAGGCAGAACTGAAATCAATGACTTTGTCAAAAATTTTAGTCAAAGTACCAAATCCTCGGACAAAAACACGGATAAAAATTTTAGGTAGATTTTATGTGAAATCCACAAATAAACTTCCAATGTTGTTTCCTCTTCTGCTGATCGTTGGCAGAAACGCTTACCTATTAATACTTTTTGCATAATCAACAATGATCCATCTACTCAGCCGGGCTTTCACTGAACTTTTGTATGCCACTAGAAACGAAAAGCTTGATTGTAGTTACTCAATGGTAAAATTGGGGCGAAAAAATGAATACTTAAGGTAAAGTCAACCTGTGTTTCAATATGAGCAAAAAAATAAAAAATTATAAGGACTTGGTTTTGCGCTGCTTATAGGCTGTGTCAGTTAATTTGTATATTAAATCAGTTATAGTATTTTAAAGTGAATTCTCAAGATTTTGGTTTACAATTGAACGCGTTTGATATCTGTAGTAGCAATTGGGGCCAAGAAACTTTCCAAGTGTAGAGAAACGATAGTTTAGTAGTTAACGTTTTTTTCTGCGTTTCATAATCACCAAAACCTTTTCTCAAACTAAAAAATTAGGGTTTTTTTCAGAGCTTCTTATCTAATTTATCAACCTCTATTTTTCCTGTTATTTTCCGCTACATCAAAAAAATTTCTATGAAATCTATTGAATTCGTTGTCGTTGGAAGTATCGAATTTGTTATTTAGATCGAAGAATTTTTCGTATTCTGTATCATTCAAAAACCTCGATCGACAATCCAATTGTCTTGATTTTCTAGATAACCATTTGCATGTTAACGAGAAACATTTTTTTGTCATTTTTAGTAAAAAACTTTTTAAGTGGAGTGCATTCTAACATTGCTGCCGTAATAGTTTGAGTGAAAGTTTGTAGCATGGAATCTAAGCTGCTCTGAACGTACAATTTGTGCCAGTTCTGTTACTCTAGGCAGTGATTAAAATCAAATACATTATAACTCTTTTTATCTTAAATTTCTTTCTGAACTTGCATTTTTTTTACCTGCACTTAACGTAAGAATGTGATCTCTTTTTCAATGCAATCACAAATTAGAGTGTCGTTTATAAGTGTGCAGTCAGTGATAATGTAATCAATAAAGCTTTCGGTATTGATCGCTCGGTAGGAACAAGTAGGAATCATTTTGTTCTTGACATGCAAGTCATTACGAACTTTCATGGTTTAGATCTTAGATCTTTCCAGCTTATCTAGATATTTCAGGTTATAATCACCTAGAAGTATTATCTTTCGTTTTTTAGTAATTGCATTATCAATGTTATTTGCTAGTTAGTCCAAAAATCATTGCTATTTCATATATTGTGACTATAAGTGACATTCAATAAAACAGACGCTAATGTTGATAGTTTCAATGAGACACATAAACTCTCGAGTTTTTGCGTGAAAAGATTTAAATCAACGCAAAAAGTTCGGAGAAAAAATCTTTGGTACAAGCATCACTACTCCAACCCCTTTTTTTGGATCGTCCATTTCTAAAACAGCAGAGTCGATTTGTCAGGCTTGAAAAGATTTCTATCATCTGTTTCACAGAGCCAGGTTTCTGTGATACAAAAAATGCAGTTTAGTCCGAGATTGTGTACTAATGTGCGTAGTTGTTCTTTCTTGATGATATTGTTTTGGTTCATTAGGGTGATAAATTTTCACTTCCGACTCTCTTCTCTGAGTTATCATGGTAAACCCATTATATGTTAGAACAGGTCCTGCGTTAATTTGTATGTCTCCGACCCTTAAAAGCAGTGCTAAGCTAATGAAAAGAAGAATTAGAAGAACGAAGAGCTCAAAACATATGATTTGTAACCTTGTTTGTGGAAAGTACCTTAAAGCTCTGTCAAAGCCTTGGGTGAATGTTTATTGTATTTTAGGTAAAAAATATTGCCACTGGTGACGCGTTAGTTCTTCAGGCTAATAGTAGCAAAGCTAAATAAAAACGTTCCGGTTGTTGTGTTGACAAATAGAAACTTTTCATTGTCATTTATTACAAATAATTGCAACAACAGTCTTCAAAATCATCAGTATTACAATAAAACGTTTCATTGGAATGGGGGTCGGTCTTTGATAGGATTGGGCATAAGTGTTTGAAGCACCTCCTAGTTTAGCGCAAAGAATTGATAATTAATATTGGATGTCACAAAATTTTGTTGTCTGTGTTGGGGTAGTTATTTGTTTATTTCGAAATATGGAAATGTAGTGGTATGACAGAACTTTACTAGTTAAGTTTTTGTTTCAGTAGTGTCCCTTGGGACTGATGCTACCGTTTGATGTCAAAAAAAAGATGAGAAAGCAACCAGTTTTTGAGAAGAGGCACACCATGCTGGTAGTTTAAATGCACATTATCAAAAACAGAAATTTTATCCATTGGTATCAGTAATATCTTTGTTTAATGATTCTTTACATTTTTGATATTGGTTTTAAGAAATGATATCTTGAAAGAGTGTTTATCGCTATAGCTCAATTTAATTAGGTTATCGATTCCGTCATTTTTATCAATTTTATCCCAATACTGCATTTTTCATTTTTCAGTGGTGGTACTGCACAAAAAACGCAAATGTTTTGATTCCCAATGCATAAACCAATCCATTTTTTTGTGTTCCAGGAGATTTTTTGGTAGATTTTCAATGGTAGATTTTTTATTAGGCTTAAGCACGTTGTTGGTAACGTCTTGAATTACTAAAGTTCGAATTTTTTCGCGTAATATTTGCTCATAATTTCAATTTTCTAATTGGTAGTGGGCTCTCGATAAGAATGGTTGGCCCAGTTGATTGAAATCGGTTTGTCAATTTAAAGCATGTCTAATATGCTACTGCTAATCTTAAGATTTTTGCATTCTGATGAAATTTTTCTTTTTTTTGGAAGTCGCGAACCAATTCGTTTGCCTCTGTCATAGTGCCTATTGTTTTGCATTCTTCTGGTTTTGCAAGCCCACCCTGCATCGTCTCACACCCTACCAATTGGGGATCAGCCTTATATAACCAGATTCTATGATATTGGTAAATTTTGTAGTTGTTTCCTCTATAAATTTCTCCTTTTCCTCCAATTTTTTGTAAGTTCAATCAAAAAGTTGGCAAAAATCTTCCTTGTTTATAGAGTAATACTGCTTTTCATGAATCAGTTTTGTTTAGTAAACGATAATATTGCTCATCTGCGTGATTTGAGAGCTGTTAATAGCTTATAGATGCATTAATAATGCTAAGATTCAAGTGTTTTTAACAAGAATTCTTTAAGGTCAAATAGGAGATCTCTTTAAGGTCAAAGAGGAGAGAGCGACTGTTTTAAAGGCAGTGAAATGGGCGTCTGCTTTAAAGGCAGTGTAGGGTTTTGTGTAGATTTATGGTAGCTTTTTGGTAGAATTTTGGTTAAATGGGTTAAGTTGAGTAAAATTTTGGTAAAATTAGGTAAAAATTTGGTTGTTGCTAAATTTGGTTGAAATAAGGATTTTTTAATTTTTTTAAAAACAGTGAGGATAATGGGTATGTTAGATGAGAACTGAGAACTGTGAAAAATTGGGTTCCATTTGGAGAAGTGGTTCAAAATTGGTTAAAACTTTGTGTGACTTTGGACAAAGTGTGAGTAAAATTGAGAATATACGTGGAAAACGTGGAAAAAATCTCGTAGAAATTTGGTACATGTTGTTGTTAGTTATTTGTCGGATAACTTGTTGCAATTGATTAGTTTGCAATTTGATTAGTTTCTTTGAGAATTTAACCGACAATTAATTTTGTCAAAATTGGTTTAATACGGGCCGAAATTGCGAAGGAATTGGATTTGCATAAAATTAGGCCACCAATTGTGAGAATTGAATGAAATTGGTTGATGTGTTATTTGATTTTAAATTTTAAACAATGAAAGGGTAATTTTGCTGAAAGTTATACACAACTGAATCATGTGTTAAGGTACTGTTAAAAGGAAATTTCCAGTCTTCTGTTGCAATTGTATTTATTTTGTTAGGAAGATGAGAAGAGGCAGTAATAAATGAAATGAATTAAGCGAGAGAAAACAATTTGATTCATCCGGAAAAATCTTCCCTTAAAGTAATTAAAAGTATTCTGGCAGGTCTATTGCTCTAACTCTTATTTTTAGGTGCTTTATATAATATAATCGCAATACATAGGTAGTTCTTCGGAAAATCGATGAAAATAAGCTAGATACTCAATCTTTATACAGGTACGTCCTTTTACCCCCCCCCCCCCCCCGTCTTGTTTTCATATTTCAATTTTTATGACATAAGCTTAGCATGCGGTCGTGCATTGAACTGAAGGTTTTTTTTTAGTTTTTATGAGGTATTTTAAAAATAGTATTATAATTGTTGCCAGTCATCGACTGGTTTTCAATGGCTTGTTGTTTTTTTCGTTTCTAATTGCTTACTTGCGTGGGGTGTGCTCAATACCGAACTAATGATCAAGTTTTATCACTGGTTAAGCTGTGTTGTAAAAGGTTTTTGCACCCATTATCAGTTAAATGAGAATTAATTTAGAAACTCTTTGAGCCTTAATCTCTAATTATTAATCATCTTGGCATGAGAATCGGTCAGTACTATCATACTCATCAGCTCCTAACACAAGTATTGGTGTTTTCTTTTAATCACTCTACATTCAGCTTTCAGCTTAAGAAAAAAAAAATTAAGAAAAAGCTCGCTGGCAAGTTTTAATTGTGATTATAAACTGCATCATTAAAAATATTCGAGCAAAAACTGAAACAGATAACTATTTCTACTGGAAGAGAAAATGGACAGTGATTTGCTGACGGATGTTGCTGGTGTGGACATGCATTTTGACGATATGGTCCCGTTCAAAGGGAACCCTGTTGACGTAAGTTCATAAAATTATGCCCGTCAGGTGAACATCAAACTGCAAAAACGCACACTTTGAGGCTTTTATGACAAAAAGCGACAAGAGTTTCAATTGGTGTCCCGAAATTAACCATTAATTGCTAAAAACTCAGTTCGGAAAATAATCTCAAGCACAATTTGGTCGAATAGCAAGGGGTTTTCTTAATCCGCAACAATTGATAATGCAAGGCCTCTTTATGCTCGTATTTAAAAATTATTCCTTCTGTCACTTCTATCTAATTGGCACTCTTTTGATAGCTGTTCTGCAAAACAGTGACAAATTCGAGTAAATTTACCCAAGCGGCTCTTTCCCATTATAGCCCATGAAATCATAGACCCATTATGGTATAATTACTATGATGGGGGGGGGGGCTATAGGTTATCTGACCACTAAGCTTGGGGTGGGGGCTATAACGGAAAAGACCCCCAATTTGCTGCGTAGTAAAAGTAAAAGACGATCTGAATCACCTAATCTAATTCGGTAGTGTAAAGAAGTTTTTTTTAATTCACCGTAAAAGACGGCAAATATTGGAAAGAGTCTTCTGGTTTAAATATTTTCTAACGAGTTATGGCTTCACCCTTCTAAATTGTATATGTAAGATAAAATCCCATCCCGGCTTGCTTCGAAGCAAAAATACATAATTATTTTTCAAGACCTGTTGTGTGCGTGTTTCACACTCAAACAAACATCAGTTTTCAGCCTGCTTTATTGCTTTATTAAACAAACACACACACACACACACACACATATATATATATATATATATATATATATATATATATATATAAGTAGTAAGTAAATACTGTCTCAAGAGAGGGGGGTTATCCTACGATACTTAAACATGGGATAATAGGGGGTTATCCTAGACGGAAAGGGATTAACTTTCATTCTTTACCAGATGTGACTATTTCCAAGGCGGCAAACTTGTTTTCGGTCAAACAGCCAACTTTGTTCTAAATTTCGTTCCGATAAGAGCTGCAAGTGAACAATTTATTGAAACGTATTTTAGCACTCATAAACACAAAATTTACACGGTTAGGAATTCAAAAGGCGCAATTTACGTAGTTAAGTACAATAAGTTTATTGTCTGCGTGCAACTTTAAATGCTGGTTCTTCTTCATAATCGCTACTACTACTACTTTCACTGCACTCATTAGCTTCATAATTAACGAATGGGTTAGGGGAGGAAGAGCTGGAGCTGGTGGTAGCATCGAAATCTACGATATCATCGCTATCAATATCGTCCTCGTTAATAATACTCGTCATTGCAAATCCCGGGTCGGGTGTTTCCCATTCTTCCGGGCTTTCACTTATTGTTGTATCCGGTACAACAAAACTATTATTATGGTCCCAGTTTGGACTCGAATCTAGGAGAAGGTGAGCATAATTTTCTACATTTTTGTAGTCCCACTCTACTTCATCGCTATCCCAAGAAAAATCTTCGACTCGGCAATGATCAATTTTATAGTGGCCGAATGGTAGTGTTTTAATTCCCTCGTTCAAAATGTGGCGTTTATTATCAAAAGCAGAGAGACATATTTTATACGTTGAAACCGTTTGTAGAACATGCTTTTCCGAAACAATCCTTGTGTTTTCAGCGCGCAGTGTACTACCAGTCACAAGTGTATAATTGTAGTCTGCATGTCGAAGCAAATTTTGGGCTGCTCTTGTTATTCCTTTGGCGGACATTTTTCGGTTACCTATGAACAGAAAAAAGCAGTCAAATTATGACAATCATACAAGGTTAGTTGGTACTTTTTTAGTTTTTCCTTGAATCATTAAACGTAAAATACTCACTAGTGGAAGTAATGCTGTACAGCAGCTTTGGCTTCAGGCATATAAACTCTTTTATATAATCCCCAGCAAATTCGTCTTTGAATTTTAAGACGACGCGCTTATTTTCTTCGCTGTACAGTTCGTGATCTTCTGGGTAATTTGAGAAGTCGAATTGATCAAGAACATTGCTCTCCTTCAGTTCACGGTAGAGATCTTCGCAATTGATCCGGTATAGCAAGCTATCAGTATCACTATAAAGTAATCGACAGACAAATGAAGATCGCATTGTTCCATAGTGAAACTGATACATGTAGTATTTCGCTAGCTCAAGTATTGTGGCCCCTACTATAGTTGGTGTATCCCAATAGATCTTTCTTGGGCGTGAGGAGAGAGCTGCCATGTTCTCGCCAAACACTTTGAATTTTTCAAACTCAAACTTGCTTACTATGGTTAGGGTTCGTCTTGCGTCTCTCGTAAGCTCGATTGTCATCCGTCGACGTTTCGATTCGCAGTTTTTCCCATAAATGGCGTTGTTCATTAGTTTATAGAAACTCTCCTCAAATTTATTCGAAGCCGTTTGTCTCTTCTCAGTGTTCAGGGTTATATAGGGTGTTAACCAATTGTTTTGAGTAAACTGTAGCACACGATGCATTTTCCTCACGACTAATCCCAAGTTAACATACAGTTTCAACAGCTTGTAATGCAGCACATAATGTTCTTTGTCGAAGAAAGCCTGCAACAGTTTTGAAACTTTTGAGGGGGGTAAGTTATGACTCTCTCGCAAATTCACTTGGTAGTCACTGAGCCAGTCATCCTCAACAATATTTTTCGATAGTGCGAGGGGGAAGTCCTGATGGTAGTCGTGTAGACTTGCTGGATAATGCAAGTCGACTTCCATGAAGTAACCGACAGGGTTATCATCAGGACAGTTTAGTATCTCAGCCAGTGTAATATCAGAGTTCAGCGTAAAATCTGACTGAGGGAGTTTTTCATTTTGCATGACGCCACTGTATAGGTTATTGGCATCCACGCAGAAGCCAAATGTCGAGGGTTGTGAAGAGTCGTAATCTGGTAAATATTTATTATTTGCTGTAAACTTTCTCATCTCGTAGACTGAATATACTCCCCCACGTACTGCTCCTTCTATCATATCGAGGTGCTCGCGTTCTGTAAGCAATTCAACCTCCGCCTTGCATATTCTCAAGGATGATTCCTTAGCCATATTTGGCAGTGTGTAAAAGTGCATGCAATCGAGTTTGTAGGTGGAGAAACTGAGCTCTCTGTGGAATTCACAAACGCATGCGAGAAGAGCGCAATCGGTTTTCAGGGTGCATCGTGGTAGTCTTGTAGAGTTTGGCAATTCAGAGTGTTCCACATCGTCTTGGCGTGGTTCAAGTTTTCTTGAGTTATTGTTACTGCGTTTCCTTCTAAAGTGTTACGCCATTCATTAAGAGGCGGTAAGGATTTTTCGCTGAACTTTTCTCGACCGCTAACATTTGAATAGGGGTAATATCCTTTTTGCTGCAGGAGCTTCAATTCTGTTGAGGATAGGTTAGGAAAGACAGAAGCAAGTATTCCAAAACGATCTCATCTCGAGAGACGAATTCATCATTTTGAATGAATCAATGAACCTCAGATTTTCATACTTTTTGATCACTTTTCCGTCATCTAGGGTTATGGTCTCCACGAGTACTCCAAAATTCATGGAAATGTATTTTTCATCAGTAGATGGAATTACACTTACAGTGGTCGTTGGCTCACAATATTGGAGGGCTAAACAAATGTGATGAAGATCATAATTTTGTATATTATGACCCACCAAAGGGGTAAAGTTGACGTTCCTTCGTGCTCGATTGCATTTTTCATGAGCCCAGCCAAGAAATTGTCCGCTGTAGTGGCAGTGATCCATATCAATTGATGATTGTTCATCATTATCGTCAAAGGCTTCGTTACATATCCAACATTCTCTAGCTGCACTTTTCGGATACTGATTACGGTCACCTCTGAAGAAAGGAAAAGCTCGTTTGCGCTTGTATATATCCTTGGCTAGTGTGTGTAACATGTTTACAAATTTAGTAATGCAATCTTCAGAGCTGTCCACGTGGAAGAAGATGGGTTTTGTTGAGTAGTGATCAATTACCGCAATTGAAAGCTCACAAGGCTCGTGTTTTTCAATAACTCTGGTGTATGAGTTGTTCCCGTGGGGCGTGCATCCTGCTACTGGACACAAGAAGGATTCGAGGTCAAAGTAAATGACAAATGGAACAAAACAGGTAGCGGCCAAGTTTTTGAATTTATATAAATTTTTTCCCGGAGCTGGTAATCGAACAACAGCCGGCGCATTTTCACAGCAGGTTTCCATATGTGCGGTAAGCTTTGCAAGGCCTTCTTCACACAACCAGAAACAATTCCGGCAAATATGAAACGCAAAGCGAAATTTGGTATTTCGGAGTTGACAGACTACCTTAACCAAGTTGGTAATCAACACATAATGGTAACAGTCTGCTTCGTATAAAAGCAATAGATCCATTGTGAAGTTTGAGACAAACTTTGACACTCTGAGTGGAAATAAGTCTCTACCATCATAACCAAAAACGTTGATTCGAACTTCATTTAGATTTTCGAACTGATTGATGTCTTTTAGCCCCATGGGGATACTGAAGTGTCCAGTTGGTTGATGAAGGTTGGCTTGCTTGTAAGTTTCGGGTGAAGTTTTGTCTGTGTTGTAGTTTCTTCCTGGTCGATCTAAGCTAATATTGTTGTGCATATAATAAGCAGCAATATAGCAGTAAAGGAAGTAATTTGCGTCCTCGTGGTTACGAATATTAAGTAAACCGCGGCATATTTGTAATTTTGATGGTAATGCAATGTAACACGAGCCAGTTATCGGTCGGTAACGGGCAAAGTTCACAATTATTTTGATAACTTTCTCAAGCACCCAACCACTACCATTAGATGCAAATGTCGTTAGCACTATCATCATCTTCTCGACCATAGTCCAGAAGGTCTCACTGCTAAGTCCCTGACTATACACCGGTGTCATGAGCGAATTTGCATAAATTTCAATAAGCTCATCTTCCTGATCTTCGTTTTGAATGGGCTTTCGGAGTTGAAGATGAGCACTAAATTGAACTTTTTGTGATCCTTGTGAGAGTTTTTGTTCTATAAGCGAATCGATTTGTGGTTTATGCTGGAGCATGAACTGAGCAAGGTCTGTGTTGGCTTGGGTTGGTGATGGCGGCAGATGGTAGCTCTGAAGGGTACCATTAAAGGCAGTTTCGGCCGGCGCTTGAGTTGGTTGGAATTGATCGCCAAAGGCAGGTAAAGAATGCAAAGAACTCATATGCTGAGCAAATAATCTGGTGTCGTTAAAGCCCATATAGCAGGACCGACAACAATTTGTAAATTTTTGATGACAAGTCCTCATGTGTTGTTCCAGTTCAGAAAGTTTTCTACAAGTGAATGTACAAATACAACAGGTAAAGACTGGTAAACCTACTTCGTCGGGATGGTAGTGATGCTCATGGCGAGATTGGTTTCCTCTATTTGCAAAAGTTGCCGAACAATATTTGCAATTGAAAACCATAGTTGAAAAATTCAAGGTCCAAAAGTTAACAGAGATAATGACAACTTTCGTAAACATGTAACTCAACTTCAAATAGCGAATTTATTTCTATTCCACACGAGGTTCATATAAGACGCGCGCAATTCAAACTTTCAAAATTTTTCGCGAATTTGATTGGATAATAAGAGCGCGTCCCCGCTTTAGTCAACTACTATAAACATATCAAGTTGCGTTGAACGTAAAGTAGCGCTTGACTTTACGTTTCTCACTGAACAACACTGACATGATAAAACTTGTTTGTTATTTTCGATTTATTAGTACAATATATAAAAAGTTTTTTTTAAAACCAGGGGTAGTTCCTTTTAGTTATTAGTTATATGTGATGTAAGAAAGCATACCAATTGCAATTTTTTTGATTTGCTAACTTTTAGGTTTAGTCAAAGTAAACTTTTATGAATTTTTAATGATCTTTCAATCAATTATTTTAATATTTTTTCTTCATTTTCATAGGTAATATGCTCCAATGACATAAGGGTAGAGGAAACATTTGTGTTTGAACCCGTTAGATGTAATATTACACTCCAGTAGCCTACATAAAAAGAAAGTTTTGATTTGATTTCCATAGAATTTTTGAATAATATTGCAAAAACATCGCTTTTTTTGTACACTTTGTTAAATTTTAAGTACAAGGGATGCTTTGGACGGTTATCATGCATAGTTTTATTACTGTCACGGTGTTTGAACAGCTAAAAAATTTACTAAAAGCAAATGAAATGTTCAATTTTTTTCGCTTAATGCTGCAAAAAAAGCGATTTTTGTAATTTTTTTTACTGTAGATGCCAATGGGTGCGTCTGACGATGTTGGTCATCATAACCAAAAATGCTCCCCGGGCACTAAAACGTAGGAACCGACAAGAAAAAATCCCTCATCTTTATCAGGAAAAAAGTTAGATTTTCTGTCAATCATGATCAATCAATGTCATCACATGACAGCCAATGACAAGCCCCCTGTTGCAAGCATTTTTCGATGACAGCTGTTATGAGATGATTTTGTCTCCAGCCCCCAAAAAATCGGTTTTTTAGAAAAAACCTGGTGTATCATTATTATTTCGGGTACTTCAATTGCTAATTAATGCCAGATGTTAATGAGACGTTAATGTCCAGATGTTTTGAAAATCGGTGAAGGAGCCGTTTTTCGACCCTGACCCTTATGAACAAAAGTGACAAGCATGTACCACTGATTACAAGTCCGTTTAAAAAAATGGGAATTTTTTTTTGTTAATTTATAATTAGACTAATTAGTTGCTAATTAGCTGTTAATTAATGGTTAATTATCTCATGAAGGATTGAGTTTATTTTGACGAGCGTTATGAGCTTTTTTATAGTACAGTGTCTGATAGTGTCAACCCGATAGTCTGTTTCATCCCAACTATCTGTTGGTGCCGACTTTTTTGGGCTCAAAGGTCACCATGAAAAACAAAAAGAAATTTTTTTTCGTTTTTTTTTCAACTTTTTTAGAAGAAATGTGGTCAATTTTTTTGTTCATATCGGTAGCCCACAAAAAACAGTTGGTGATGGCGTTCAGGTTTTGAGTTTTTGTTCCGTCGAAAAAAATTTATTAAGCAAAATATCCGGAAAAATCTCTTTTTTTAGAAAAAACTCCTTTCTTTTTTTTCCTCCTTTTTGCTGAAAAAATTATGTTTTACTAGTTTAACTAACACCTGAAGGTATACCCAACAGGAGCGCTGATATTATATCAGCATACGAAGAACGATTTGCTAAATGAAGTTTTTGTTTGATAAGGACTTTATGCTTTTTTTGAAGCTTTTGTTCAAACCTAATTTTACATTTCAATAGCTTTCTCAACAAATTTTCTTTCAACCAATCAGAAGCTTTTTTGCTTCCTGCTATATATTCGAACACGTTTGAACATATCCATTTCGGAAATTGTCTCCCAACTTTGTCTAACTAAACGATACTATTTTTGTGAACATGTTTGAATATGTCCATTTTTGTAAAAATCAGATTCTAAAGTCTGCTAGCTATGTAAAAATGTTAAAAGAAGAGTGTCAATTAGCGAGCTATTCACAAAAGATAGTAACACAACACACCAAAGTGTAAAGGAAAAACAATTCAATATTAAATAAGTTGTTAGAGGTCAAAAAAGTCCATTAAAGAGTCTTCTTGTCTTCGTTTTTTTGGTATTGCGCATACTACTGGAGTTTCCGAGCAATTGGGTGTCTTGACATCGGCTGAATTTGTTTGGGGCTGTGGTGTCTGAAAGTTTGAACCAGATAAAATGTTGACATCAAACTGACTTGCAAAATTGTCAGAGATCTTGTTCTTCCTCTGGAAATCCTCAAAGAGGGGTTGGGGTTGGAGTAAAAGTTGGGCTTGGATCCACAGCAGGAGTTGTTGGAACACTGACTGAAACACTCGGTGGCTGACTGTCCGGTGAGGATGGTGATGATTTGACACCCCACATATCACCCAAATTTTCGTAGGCTTGATTTGTACCGAGTTGATTCTCGAATAAGGGCACACAATCGCAGTCGTATCTGTACAAGATACGTCTCACTTCCTCCGGCAAAGTTTCTTCAGTCGAATGCATTTGTGGTATAGTTTTTGGTGGTAAGTGTCCCCCAGAAGTAATGATACTGGATTCAGCCGGCCCCGTTCTTTCCGGTAGGGCAGCAGTAGCGTTAATAAAGAGCTTCGGTATCAAACAATGCTGGTAGGTGTACCACAAATTGTTTTTTCTTTTCTGTTGTATCAGAACGACAAAATTTTCAAACACGGTTTGGTAAACAAGAGCTCTCTCAAAAGAGATAGCAGACTCCGAAAGAATTTTCACGGACATTGTTTTCGAGTTCAAGTTCGATTCAATAGTTAACTGTTAAGTAAGAGCAAAAGAAAGAAATGAACACAAGAACAAAACTCTTTCCCAACATGTGTTTCGCAAGGTTCGCCTTATCTAAGACCAAACAAATGAATGGAGCATAATCACACCTAGTTGCCTAATAAATTGTATATAACATCTGGTCAGCCACACTGTTGTTCCTTTACAGAGGAATTTGGGGTCACATCTGTTTTGTTTTGGTTTTATGTAAATTGTGTGTGGTCTCTGCACTATACTATCTAGGGTCACATCTGTTCTAAATCAACTTGTATGTAAGATACATGGGTGCCTACACTATTAATGTTTAACTCTCTCCAACACAGAAGTGTTGGGTTGTGTTGATAAATTTATTGCTTTATATACAAAACACATGTACTTGTTATCTCTGTTCGCAAGTAGGTTCTGGTGGTTTATAAAGGTATGGTTTTAATTAACTATTATCCAAGGTCACATAGGTATAAAAGTCTAAAATGAACAGTCTCAAGTACGCCGTGGGGCGTACTTGAGATTGTATTTACCAATCACTTGGATTTAATTAAAAATATGACGACACTGGCTTGATCCCAACTTGCCGCGCCTCCTAACTTCGTAGTTATTTACATTAAGAGCAAGTGATAAAACAAGTTGCCTACCATGCCTTTTACTTCCTCAAAAGACACACAGTTTGGAGATTGCTATTTCGACATTTCCCAAACTGAAAAGCGTTTGGTCAGGGCAACTTTAATAACTTACGAAAGAACCGGAACATATGTGTTTCTAAAGTTGTTCAAGAAAGCGGCCGAGGATTACAAGTTTGAACAGAGAATTTCTCTAACTCTAGAAGAGTTTGGAATTTTAGTCTAAAAAGCAGAAAAAATAAGTGAAGCTGCTGCAACGCAAGATTCAAAACCACCCCCAGCAAAGAAGCAGAAATTTGATCAGTGTAGTAGAGATGGTGGAAGCAATGTTTGAGCGCTCTCCCAACTATTTCAAACAATTTCAAAAGCAGTTCAAGTTTTTAATTGCTGATGAAAAGCCAAACTTAACAGCTTCGAATAACTATGCTGTGTGTCCTCATTTTGAGTCTGAATTTTGTCAGTTACCAACTAACCATTTTCACGTTCTGATTGAGAGTGCAATCGATGTTGAGACCATGAAGCCAATCAAAATTTTTGCAGTTCCCTGTCTCTTCACTACCTTCAGACACTTATTTTCAACCTCAACGAGTCTGAAATTTAAAGGAGATACATTTTCAAAATTACAGCTTGCCGTTGACTTTAATAACAAATCTGGAGAGAAAATGGATACAGCAAATGTACGCAAGCGACTTCCACCCTTGGCAACAGCGGCAACCAAACTATCAAAATCTACAGCGATCATTAGCGGAATCTCAAAAACATTGGCGAGATCTACATCAATTGTACCACAGAAAACAATTCACAATTTTGTATGTTCTACAATTTCTTCGAAAACTCAAACTGATCAATTTAGTAGTGAAACTTTAAAAAGAGTGGAATCAATTTTGAGTGGTCCTCATTCTGATGCTTTTTGTCAGATTATGGATATATTTATGAGTGGTTTTGGAAAACTAAACATTGATTCTGATTTACTATTTGTTCGTCTTGTATATGAAGAAAAAATTCTGTTTTAAAAAAAAATTTATTTCACAATATTAGTTTTGTTAGAGCATCACGTGAAGAGCAAAGCGAATCAATTGAAAATCACTACAATTTACAATTTGCCTATCATCAAATATTAAATGTGCAATAAAAATACAAAAGAGTCCACACAATTCTGAGTTTTGACCTTGAATTGTTTGGTTTTCAAGTAATTGGTGAAACTGTACATTGTTTTTTGCAAGTCGTTGATAGATATTCTTGTAGGAAGACAAGGATCGTCCAAGGGGATCAGCAAACAGAAGATGGTTGTTCTTTTTACAAATGCGTGCCAGGACTTTGAGATTTTGACGCGTTTACTATTAAAAAAGTGTTTGATTTCAATTTTGAAGGAAAATTGTCTGCTGCAAATACACCTCGAAATTTGTGCTTTAGTTTTTGACATCTCTGAATTAAACCATTAATATCATCTTCGTCCATCATCAGTTTGTTAGAATATGATTTTTTGACACTCGTCGCGCATTATCAACAAAAATTGTACTAGCTTTTTCTCCAATAATAAAAATTTCAATGTTGGGCGGTAACGCTGCTGAAAACTTCAGTTCGATAGATATGGAACAGTTTGTTAGCTCCGGGTGTATAAAATCATGAGAAGCTTGTTGGGTGCTAGTCAGATCAAATACCATTATAAAATGGTTGGGATAGTCTGACAGACTTATTCCATGCCCATTATCAATATAGGCTAAATCGGATATTGTATTAAAATAAAGGCGTTTGTTATCATTTGTAGATATTGGGCTATCAGCCACTGGTAACCCGTTGCAATAAATATATATCTGTTCCAAGTCAAATTTTTGAAAATAAAAAGGATTTTGCATATTGTTGCGCAAAAAAGCTTCGTTCGTATTGAGACAAATTGCTAGTCTTCGGATTGGCTCTCGTGCAAAAATGTCCTCTTGCTTCCAACTATGCAGACCAGTTGAAGCCAAAAACGTCTTTGTCAAAGTTTCAAAGTAGGGATAGGCAGCAGGGCTAGTAAGCAAGGTTTTTTCAATGGCAGACACGACTTCGTCATTCAATGTCATCTTGCGAACGTACAAATTAGCTTCAACAATTTTCACCTTGTAATGTTTTGCAGCATCATCCGAAATGATGACAAAATCATCAATAGATCTTCTGAATGCAATACGAAGAGTTACACCACTGAGCAGATGTTTATCACATGTGAAAAAGTCTACCGCTACTTTACCATAAAAAGTGCATTCTGCTGACTCTCTGACTGAGTTTTTTCTTCGAGCAATTTCACCTGCTTTTATTGCAGATGGATTTTCTTCGTAAGAATAGCCTTGACATGCCAACCAAGTGTTCTTTGCGTCTTTGTTATGTGAGAACTCAGTTTCTATAAAACTCTTGTGTGCGTAATTTCCATTTGCTTTAGAGATTTTCAACCCGTTGGCTGACCCTGTGCAGTCAGAGAAAAGTTAATGTAGCACAATATTGCAAATGTATGAAGCATCGGTTTTAGCAGTGTCAGCAGTAGCTGCCCCGTCATATTTGAGATCAGCTCCCGAAGACTGAACAATTTTGCATTTGACTTCCAAAAAAATTTTTGTAAATCAATAAAGTTGTTACGGTCACCAGTTACCTCGAACTCTAACATGGGTCCATCAGGACTCTAAACAGGTCCCAATTTTTGACAAAAACTTCCATCGAAAGTCACCAAGAGCGTCGGCTTCTCATACAGATCCAAAAAGCTATGGGTTGCTTCGTTTGGTAACAGGTTAGCGATCATATTTAACTTTAGAAAAGAAATCAGACCGACTTCTTTTTGGAACTTTTTGTTTTGAAATGAACAACTTTTGTTTGGTTAATGTTTTTCTTGGTGATTTTTTTGAGCGACTCCTAATCGTTTTTCTTTGTTGCCGAAATCTTGCTCCCCCTGTTTGTTTTTTAACAGTGTTGCTTATTGTATTTTTGAGTGCTTGTTTGGGTGATTTTTTACTGCTGACAACGTCTAGCAGCTCTGGAACACTTTGCTTTAAAAGTTCTTTTCCAATACGTTTTGCAGTAGGAAGAATGAAACGTTGAGCTAGGGGCAAAGCGACCCGACCAATTCCCGCAGCTAATGCACCAAAACCACTGCCTCTTTGCCGGTAGTGGCCAGAGAAATGTGGTAAGGATGTTGCTTGGTTAGCGTAGTAAGAGTCCATGCTAATTGGAAAATTTTTTAAACTGAAGAAGTAAAATGACTTTACCGGTTCCCGAAAAGGGAACCAATTCTTCCGTTTCTGTGCGAAGCTCAATCGATATTGATTGCATGGTGTTTGATAAGAGTTTTTTGTAATCTAAATTGGAAAAAACAATTCGATGAGTTGGTTCAAGCTCGCAGACACTACCGTTTTTCAGACGTTGTTTTGAATCAATGACTCGAAGCAAGGGGGCTTTTGTATCACCGACGTACTGGTACTCATTAATATTCGTATATATAAAAATTAAGTGCTTTCCCGAGCGAAGATCAACGGGAAATTCTCCATAGTATGCTGCCGTTTCATCACTTTTCATTAATCTGTTTGATGTTGCGCTTTTCATTTTGTACCCGATGTGTACTCCACTGCCATCTGGAATGCCCGAAAAACCAATAATGCTGGGAATTTCTTTACTGGGAAAAGTAATTCCTTCATTTCTACCCATCAAAATTTCAAAATTTCCAGTTTTCTTGATCTCTCTGAATGAAAAGTTTGGTAGCCCAACAGTTCGTTTGATAGTAGTTAGTATGTCAACAACTGAATTATAAGTTCCTGTCATGATAGACAATTTTTCACCGTTATACGGACGAGAGATCACATTGGCTTCGGTAGCCCTTTTCTGGCTGTCTTCGTACCCTTTTAAGCTATATACTACCATGTCTCCATTTACAATATGCTCAATTTTTGTGGGGAAAATGATCTCGCTGAGAGCTACTCTCCAGTCACCAGCGAGTTGAATTTCATCATTGAAAAAATTTCGAAAAGAACTGAGGGTGTTAGAGTCAAAAATTTCCATTGAAGCAGATGAAATAACATGCACAGTGAATTCATCGGTGAAACGGTTTTCACTCATTTTTCTCTACACGAACAAGCTGTAACTCTGGTTGATAAAATTTACCATCAATTTTTTCACCGTTTGCATCAATAAGTGAATACGTTGGTGGATTGAAGGTTGCTAAGCTTTCTACATCAAAAACTTCGTCGGTGAAAGATTGTTTATACCCTTTCCTGAAGGCTTCGTCTTTTTTTGACTATTCTACCAAAATCTCCAACGTAAAATTTGGGTCTCTGAAACTTGATTGTTTGAGCGCTCAACGAGACAAGTCGTGGAACACCCTTTTTAGTGATTTTATTTGGAGCAAGTTTGGTTACTCGGTGGACTCGTGAATTAATTGTTTTCACAAATTGATCCAGTTTATCTATGTAGGAGTATGTCCACTTTTCTTCAAGGTACTTGTAGATAAAGTTTTTTAGTGACCGAATGTTCCGCTCTGCGAATGCAGACTTTTTTTCACTAAAAGTGCTGTATAAATGAATTCCTCGTTTGTTGCATAAGGTTTTGAAGGCTCCAAGAAACTCTGTACCATCACAACCCACACTGTTTGGTGGTTGCTTGTTTTTATCATTTTTTAAAAGGCCGAGGCAGTTTCCGTTGCATATTTTGTTTTTAAGGGCTCCACAAGAAGGTATCTGGAAAGACAGTCGACCGCAACCAATAAATATTTAACATTTCTGTTGTATTTTGCTAGTTTATCCACAAAAGCCAAGTCAACGGACCAAATTTCATATATGTCCTTTACTATTACTTTAAGTCTGGGAAATCGTAAACGAATTGGGCGATATTTTGTAAAAGATGACCTGGTTTCCAAGTATGTCTTAACTTTACCAAATGATAATTTGCTTTGGGTTTCTAATCGCTTTGGGTTTCAAAACGATGCAGGTCCTTTCAAATACAGTTGGTCCAACGTTTTTTTTCTCAGAAGAAGTAAGACCATTTTTGCTGTTTGGTCTCTCCTTCTGCCGTCTTTTTTCTTGTGCTCGTTTTTCTTTGGTTGGTAACTTGATAACCGCTTCCTGATTGTCCTCGTGGGCTTGCAAAAATTTCCTCTTCGCTTTCGGATGCTTCCAAGATCTGTTTGGCATAGGTATTCGAAACTAAATGAGGTGGAAGATCGAGAGCTAATAATGCTCGAGAATATTTTTAAATGTCATTTTTCTTTGTTGACTGCTGCGTGTTATACAAAAAAGTTGACGCTTTTAAGCCAAGTGGTTGGTTATCAATATGAATGATACCACCTGGATCTTCAATGGATATTGTCGGGGATTCTAATATCTTGTTGAGAATGATTTCTGCTCTTCCGATTTTATTTTTCTCCATCACTCCCAAATCTCTCATTATTGACTGAAACGTTGTAGTTGTACTTTTTTTGACAATAGGTTCAATTTCACTGTCATCACTCATCGGCTCCTCTTTTTCCTCATGATCTGTTTCAACATTTATGCTGGGTTCTGTCTGGACTGCTCCATCCTCTTTTTCACTTTTTTCCGGATTTTGTAACATGTTTCATTGAATGAGAGACAATTGCGTGGCTTTCTGTTTGTAGACAGGATTGTCAAAAATTTCACTTTTTGCCGGTTGTGTTGACATGAACATTCTTTTGGGAATTAAGATAAATTCTTCAGTATACATTATCACTTCCTCAGATGAAGGTAACACGAGAGAGCAATACCTTTCAAAAGAACCGTGTTTTTAGAAAAAATCTGCCTTTTATTTTTTAAACTTGTTTGTTTAGATAAAAGTTTTTTAAATGAATTTTCATGACCTTGTATTAATGTTTTCTTGACGGGAACGTTACCGTTGACAACATTAAGCAAACACTCGCAAAGAAAGTTAATAAAACTATTTGGTGCCGACTTGATTAGTTCTTTTGACTTTATGTCCGATGTCTCTAACATTCGCCGCAGCATACAAAGCTCTTTCTCTCTCATTACTCAATTTGGTTATAACAGCTTTAGCTGGGGGAAGGTAAAAAACGGATGGTCCTGGTGGAACAATATTGGAGCAGTAACGTAAAACGTCCGATGTTTTTGGGTCCAGATCGATCAGTAAATGACCAAAGGGTTGTTTGGTTGCTAGCTCGTAGCTATCTTTCAAAAATTGCGTGTTATTAAGCTGTCGACCAATTAAACGAATCTGTTGAATGTCACGGGGTGATTTAAATAAAATGATGTGTGTTGTATTAAGATCAATAGTTCGTGACCATTTACTTTGTTGAAATAAATTGTGTTTTACGTAAATTACACTAATGTTTTTGTGACGTCCTCCTGTAGCCAATTTCAAAAACTCTTTGTCATTAAAAATCTCTTCACATGAATCGTCAAACACCAACAGACAGTTTTCGAGCTCCGATATCAAATCGAAGCTTGAAAATTTGGTAAACTGTATGTTTAGTTTTGCCTCTAGTGACTTAAATTTGGGTTGTTCATGTTGGTAGAAATAAAAAATCGAGAGGAACTTTGGAGAAAAAGTGTTTTCGAGTAACATTCTGAAAATAAGCTCTGTTTTTCCACAACATTACTTTGTTGAAATAAATTGTGTTTTACGTAAATTACACTAATGTTTTTGTGACGTCCTCCTGTAGCCAATTTCAAAAACTCTTTGTCATTAAAAATCTCTTCACATGAATCGTCAAACACCAACAGACAGTTTTCGAGCTCCGATATCAAATCGAAGCTTGAAAATTTTGTAAACTGTATGTTTAGTTTTGCCTCTAGTGACTTAAATTTGGGTTGTTCATGTTGGTAGAAATAAAAAATCGAGAGGAACTTTGGAGAAAAAGTGTTTTCGAGTAACATTCTGAAAATAAGCTCTGTTTTTCCACAACATGACGGACCGCAAACGGCCATAAACAGCCGGTCAGTTGTTGAAATGATTTTATTCATAATTTTGGGTTGGGAAGAGCGTATCCAACTGTACAAGAAAGAAGAGAAAACCAAAATGTAGACTCTTCACATTCAAGCTGGAAAAACACAAGTTTTACCAGAGAAACTATTATGAGAAAAATTATAATAAAAACTTGTGTAAAATAAACAACTTCTGATCGTGGTATCCTTGAATTACAAAACCTCCATGATCGTCTTTCACGGTGATTATCATCAAACACTAAGTCAGTTATTGCCCCGCCTGTATCTAACTGATCCTCTGCTTTACTCATTTCAAAATAAGTTTTTTTTTTTAAAAAAAAGAGGTAAATTTGGTTATTTCATTATATAAATTTCATAAGATACCAATTGTGAGTTTTGATTATCATTGATAAAAGTAATGGTGTAGTTCGCATTTACTCTGTCAGGTTTTTGTCTGAAAACAATTGACTGTACGTTGTTCTTTTCAATTCTTCGTCTTATTTCAGCTGGAAAGCTCTTATCGTTCAGTGAAATCAGAACTGGCTCTGCACGCTTGGGCATAGGTAAAGGGGTTAGTTTCAGCTTTCGCATTTTCTCTTCCAAAGACATGGTACAATTGAAAGTACTCCAAAAGTGAAAGGTATTTCTTGAAGGCTTCTATTTCAGCTCCAGTGCAGACAATTTGCTGTTTCCTCAGTCAAGTTTGACCACGACTGTCAACTTTTTCCTCTTTGACAAGTGTAGCTGTTAATTGATCTTCATCCGCTATACAACTGTAAACCACTAAATTTGGGGACAAGTTCACTTGAAGTAGAGACGATGCTGCTTTCTCGGACCGTCGATTCATTCGTTAGCCACAGGTAAAAAAGTGTAGCTTTTTTTCTTGCACAGTGTTGATTTCTTTGCCGCTTAGGACAGCTTAAAAAATGTAAAGTACAAATTGGTGTCTCGTGAAAAAATTTCAAATTTTCAATTTTTGGACATAATAAAATCTCTAAATTGATAACGTCCTTTTTGAGAAGTTTCTGAATAGTTTCTGTTTTTTCTGTTCCCTTCGCATAAAAAGTTGCCAAGGGAAATCGAAGTGCTATGATATCAAAAATTTGTTGCAAATAACAATATGGATAATCTCTACTCTCCCAATTCAAACCATGGAGATATTTTGACACCCAACTGTATGATCGTCTCTCACTCGAAGACAGTATGTTGAATGAAGTTGGGGGTAAAAATGACACAGTATCACAATAATTTTCTGTCGAAACAGCTAGTTCTTTGATAATAAAACGAGACTTTTTATGTCGAAAGCCTTCAAAATCAAGAACAACTGGTCTTGATTTCAACATTCCAGCAAACTGAAAAAATTGCTTTTAAAAGTCTTTACATATAGACAGAAGGCAAGTCCTGTCACGTGACCAAGATACTCGTTTGTCACTGGACACGGTAGGACATACGAAAAGCCCGACCCTTTTTCACTATATTCAAAGACAAAACCTGAAGCGTCGTGAAGTATAGCATGCAACCTCAAAATTTTTTAAGACTTGAACTACTTGTCCAGAGACGAATTATCAATACCAATCAGTCCACCATAGGGTCTCATTTTCATCGCAATATCCAAATCAAGATCAGGATCCAAGTACTGACATGTTGCCAAGAAATAAAGAAACCTTTCACCGTATTGAAAATAATCCTTTTTCAATTCCTTGTAAATTTCGTGAATAGCTTTCAAATCAACCGTCGCTAGGGTTGTCATGGCGGAAAAATGAGTTTCAAGGCCGCCTAATCCCCTTAATCTCTTTCCGTCTAGGATAACCCCCTATTATCCCATGTTTAAGTATCGTAGGATAACCCCCTCTCTCTTGAGACAGTATTTACTTACTACTTATATATATATATATATATATATATATATATATATATATATATTTTATATATATATATATATATATATATATATATATATATATATATATATAATTCGAACAACAAAAGATATAGCTGATGGGATGCCTTGTTTTGTACACAAATATGACGCCTATTTTACTGTGGAACTGTAGTCATATTTTTGCAACTATATGAGCCATGTCGTAAATTGCTACCTATTTCCCATTGCAGGCGAAGGTGAGCCCAGGGGAATTGTTTTCGCTGCATGAAAAGATCGTCAATCTAAATGAATCGTTATGAAAACGCTGTTCAAGCGTCAAGGAACCGACCATTTTCCGGCGAAATCTCGCCTTTTTTCAACGTTTCAATATGTGCCAAGTCTAAAGGTCACATGATCAGAGCTCTGATATATTACTGATCAAACAGTTGCAACTTGACT